>NC_136427.1:211771217-212371217 GCF_052849685.1 Lactuca virosa | reverse complement strand
CGAATAATTAGGGTTTTCTCTAAACAGCCTCAACTCGTCGAGTCCAGCTCTCCAAATCGACGAGTAGGCTTCATAACTTGCGCGTCCAGATCAACTCCTACACGACGAGTTTGGCCAACCAACTCGTCGTGTAGGCCCTTCAACTTGCACACAAAATCCTCAACTCCTACATCCAGGAATCGGGGTGTTACATTTTTATAGTAAAAAATCATAATTATTAATAAATTATTTTCAATAAATTATTAGTTAAAAGATTTATGTTTTTTTATTTATATAAATAAATATGTGAAATACAATATTTGTAATGCTCATAAAATGTCAATTGAGGAAAATATATGATAAAGTAATACCTATGAATTTTTTAACAGATTTCGAAAATTATTGCCCGATTTAGATTTAGTTACACAAAAAATTGTTACCTTATTTTATTCTCGAATAGGTATACTAATTTTGACTGCTATGTGTTGCTATTTTTTTTCAGAACATATTTTCATCAATTTGGTTTAAACTAAAAAATGGTTATTTGTTTACAGCTACAATAAAAAAGAGTGGATTAATATTTTTAAAGATTAACGAAAAACAAATACACTAAGGCATGCACACGTGTTTATAAATCATTTGCAGAAGTTATCGTCGATTGACAAGAATAACTTAAGATGAAGAATGACAGAGGAAATTCAGTGTTTGATGGTTTATATTATCCTAAAAATAAAAATCTATTTATTTAACGGGATAAAAAAATAGATTGGAAATCAAAATCTCCTCATTTACATCGTGAATATGTTAAAATTTTTAAAATTGATATTATATGTGAACTAATTATATGCCTAATATGTAGGGGTTGTATAAATTGTAAAATAAGTAAATAGTAAACAGTTGGAGGTAATTATGGTATGAACGAAAAATATAATGATAATTCAATGTCTTATTAAATTAAATGATTACATTAAATATATTGACACATGACAAACTCTTAGAAGAACTCTCATATATTGACACGTGACAAACATTAAATACAGAGCTTTAGAAGAATGACATGTGTACAAACAAAACTATTCTTTTATTAATATAGTGATGTAAAATAAAGTAAATGTTCATATCAATTTTTATTTTATCCTCTATAAATACAAAAATAAATAGTTACACTTTAAATTTTAAGTGTAAAAAAAAAAAATTAAAGTGAGGTTGTATATGAACCATTTCAAAATCTAGTTTACACTTTAAAAATAGAGTGTAAAAATAATATATGGTTGAAAATGCTCTTAGTCCTTTCGAATACACTCACTTAAATAGTGAATATCTAAGATCGTCCAAATTATATATTTTTTAACTATATGATTAATGAAAATATTTTTAAATGTGTAATACCCTCTCCCTCGGTCTCCATTTGGGATTTGTTTTCAGGGGAAAATGACTCTGGAGGGTAACTAACTATTGCGTTTGTTCTCATTTGGTCCATTTCCTTTTTTGTACTCAATATACCATCGAACTTGTTGTTTGTGTTCACCATAACCCTTTTGACCGGCTATCACCTGTGATAGTCGGTCAAAGGGTTATGGTGAACACAAACAACAAGTTCGATGGTATATCGAGTACAAAAAAAGGAAAGAGACCAAATGATGACAAGCTCAACAATTAGTTACCCTCCTGAGTCATTTTCACCAAAAAGTTAAATGAAATTAAAGTTGCAAAAGTATCAAAGACTGCAACCTTCTTTGACCATAACGTACATGAAGAGCGTTTCGGAGGGGTAGCTTCGTTAAAACATGGTCTATGCTATTCTTATTGTGGTTAGCTGTCAACACCTCTCTGCAAAAGGATATGATTATGTATGAGAGGTATATTTATCAGCATAAATGTTTACCTCAATGTATATTATGGTGATGTGTCTGCAAAAGCTGCATGATCTTGTACATATTGATGTTGTATCTTCTCCCATGAATTCGATCTTAAAGCCAAGTAAACTCAAAAATCACAACACTTGTGATTCCACTCGTTTGTAGACTTGTCCAGAATCCATGATACGATAAATTGGTTGATTGGAAATGTAAATGTAGTCATGAAATGCACCTGATTAGTTAAGAGTCCCCTAATAAATATTCAAGTGCATTACAAAGTTGTATATGTATGAATAATGTTCTTTCGTGGGTTATGTTTTGAAGAGAAACAAAAATGAATCTCATAAAATCATTAATATAAGCAGGAGATGACATGAGATTTTCTATAAATGAGTAAAGGGAAAATGACTCAGGAGAGTAACCAACTGTTGAGTTTGTCCTCATTTGGTCCTTTTTTTGTACTCAATATACCATCGAACTTGTTGTTTATGTTCACCACAACCCTTTGACTGGCTATCACAGGTGATAGCCGGTCAAAAGCCAGTCAAAAGGGTTATGGTGAACACAAACAACAAATTCGATAATATATTGAGTACAAAAAAAAAAAGAAAAAGACCAAATAATAACAAACGCAACAGTTAGTTACCCCCAAATGTCATTTTCCCTTTATTTTCAAAGTTGAACTGCAATGGGAAGTAAAAAAAAAAAAAAAGATAAAGCTTGATATTATCTACTCTGTTATTTGGTTGATTTGGGAAGTTCAAAATACTTTTGTTTTGAAAAAAAAAATAAGTAGCTCCTATTTAAAAACAATGGATGATATTCAACTTATTTTGTACAAGTTTAAATATGGAGCCAATTTTAATTCTTTTAAGTGGAATGTTTGATGTTATTTTTCTATTTATATTTGTAATTAGGGACGGAGCCAGTAGGGGGCTAATGGGTGTTTTGCCCCCCTAACTCCATTGGTGTTAGTCTATTACCAGTTAAATCCCACCAGCAATTATATTCCATCTCCTTTGGTATGCATATAATTGTAATTAATGTTAGTGGATATTAATGTTTTGTTATACATTATTCTTTATTTATTATTTTTTTATTCATTATTTATTATTTAACTTTTTCTGAAAACATCAAACATATAACTGTACAAGTAACATTGCAGTATGTATAATGTACGTCTTAGCCCCCTCCAATCTAAAATTCTAGCTTCGCCCCTGTTTGTAATAACTTCTTGTAAATTCTTTTACAGCTTGCTAATTTGTTTAGTACAATTTTTACCGTTCTTAAAAATAATATATGTAAAAGACATTAAAATAAAGGGGACAATAATGTAAATACAAATCGGCAACTGACAGCTTTGTTGCCCAAATAAAATTAATAAATATATTCACAAAAGACTTACTTACTTTCAATAAATTAGACCTGGGACGGGTTTGGAGCGAATCACCCTTGATCCAAACCCGTTTAAAAAAATAAAAACATGATCCGTCCCGCTCCAATAACCCTCAGGGTCTTGAATAGTCGAATTCATACTTGTATCCACCGAATCAACGAATACCCGACTCATTAACCCGACCCTTTTATAATATTAAATTTTCATAATTTTTATGTGTTCCACAAAGTAATATTTCTCAAAAAGATAAAATGTCTACTTAAACAATATGTACATTAATTAATACTGAAAGTCCAATACAATAAAAATCATATTTTACTTAGACATCGAGTGGTATATTTTGTTGTCATATATATATATATATATATATATATATATATATATATATAATGGGGCGGGTTATAAGTGGAGCGGATCGACAATGATCCATACCCGACCCATTTATTAAAAGGGTAAACGGGTATGGATCGTAATCGGGTAAACGAATCGAAAATTACAATCCAGACCCGTAAAATTCTTACGGGTTTGGAGCGAATCAGGGTCAGAACCCGCCCCATTGACAGGTCTACAATAAATACCGTTTAAGTCCTTGGTCAAAAGTAACAACAACACAATAAATACACTAAAATTTTACCTGTCTTAAAATAAACAACTATTTTTTTTTTTGAATTCTAAATAATATTAACTATCATTATTTTTGTTTTACTTTGTCTGGAAAAATGTTGAGTCTAACTTTGTCAGATTTAAAATGTTTGATATCACATTTAGAAGTCTATGATTCGGCCCTAACTCCTCTAAAATGTCTCGGGTCCTCCTATATGCACGAATTGTTTCGTGTATTACATCGAAATTAGTAAACTAATATTAAAATACAATCATATGATTATGGTGCACTGACGCATTCCCATCAAATTCTATATTTTACATTTTTGCCCTATTTATTTGGATTGATTTTTAAAATATACATACCTAATGTTTTTATTTTATATTAAGTCTCTTTTTATTTTAGTAATTTTGAAATAATAACAAATAAAAGTTGTATACTAACCTAAAAAATCACGATCTATTACATACGCTAAAAAATATATTAATATTATAAAATTATTTTTTATTGAATTAATATTTATTAAACTAGATTTGTTTGACGATTTGTTAAATATAAATGAATGTATATATTTTAGGCAAGCTCACTATAATAGTAAAATGAAAACTCCAATAACTAAAGTTATAAACAAAACGAATGAACATGAATGTAATTTTGTTCATATACGTTCGTTTAAGTTTAACCAAACAAATGAACGAATATGGTTGAATTGATGAACGTTCAATTCGTTTACGATCATACTTATAACTTTAGGGGAAAAAAATCTATTATATTATATAAAACCTAATATCCGTCTTTCTAATTAGTTGTCAAACAAATTATATAATTTATCATTGCTAGTTTTTTTTTAACAAAGAGAGCAATTAATTTTTTTTCCTATCATTTGGTATGCTTTCGATTCTTCATTTCCCACTATATCCATTATTTTTGATTCTCTGTCCAGTTCGTCCCGGGTCCGGGCCGATGCTCACTTCTAGAATTGTAAATCCGCTAAACTTAAAAAAATAAAATATGACTAATATCATAACAAAGTTATTAAACACCGCTAATATGATAACAAAATAGTTTAATATTATGGTGGTTGATAGTGGAACCAGAATCAGTGATTACGACAGAATTGGAATCAGTGATTTCGACGAAACCAAAACCTTACAAAAACTTCAAACGAAAACCAAAATTGTTAGAGAACCTTTTGACATTACGGTTAGTGTAATGGAATGTACTTTTGTATATGTATGATATCTTATTTTGCATTATTAGACATTAAATGCGTAATTTAGTTTGTTTAATATTTGGTACAAATTTAGAATATATATATATATATATATATATATATATATATACACACCATGACATACAAAATATGTCGTAAAACTATGTCAAATATCATGTCGTATAGAATGTCATAAATGTCTGTCATAATTACAAGAATGTTACGAATTACGACATACAAAGTCAATCGTAAATGTATGTCGAAAACGTGTGTCGTGTATGTATGTCTTAATTGTGGGTCATAAAGGTCTGTCGTAAATTTTATGACATGCCAAATGTCTGTCATTATCCTTTATGACATGGCTTTCAATGACAGACATTTGTCTGTCATGTATAGGCATTTACGACAGACAATGTCTGTCAAGGAAAGCCTTTTTTCTAGTAGTGAGTGGCAGTGTTTGTAGGTGGTAGATGTGTTGATGACGATGACGGTGATAGATGTGGTAGTGGCGGTGACAGTGGTGGTGGTGGTTGGTAGCGGTGGTGGTGGTTGCTGGTAGATGGGAGGCGTTTGATCTATATATGCATATAAATTATTGGCTGAGGATGATTCCTACTTTCACAATCTTTTTTGTTTCAATAGAACTTACGTATCTCTCTCTGTCTCTGTCTGTCTCTCTCTCTCTCTCTCTCTCTCTCTCTCTCTATATATATATATATATATATATATATATATATATATATATATATATATATATATATATATATATATAAACTAGAATTTTAAATAAGTATAAGGTTTGATTTGAAAATTAATATAAATGTAAGGGCAGTAAATTAAAAAGTAGCACGTTGTGAATTGGAACCGCAAGAGAAATTTAATACAGTATAATATATTTAAAATGGTCAAATTTAGTAACTGACATATATCAGTCAATCAATTTATTCGTATATTTGGAAATTGATTTGTGTATTTAGAAATACCCAATGTCTCTTACTCGATTAGATTTAAAGTTGTGTTTGACTTAGCCAGACTTTTATTCAACATGATTTGACTCAATTTAATCAATAATTATCAAACAACCCTAAATTTATCATATAACAATTGACAAGGCAAGACATAACTTATGTTATGTTTGGCACGACACTGATCTAACTTATAAGGTAGTTTATTTTTGAAGTTTTTTTAAGTTGACATGTTTGACAAACTAAAAAGTAGTAGATAAACTAGCTTATAAGATAGCTTTTTAAAAAGCTACTCATAATAAATTTTCAACTATTTTATAGAGTTTTTTTAAAATTCTCCTATATATCCTCTTTATTAATTAAAATAACCATATTTTTATACATACCATTATATGTTATTTTACACTTTTCGGCTAACTTATCAACTAATTTTTATTCGATGTTATTTTTTATCAATTACCGTTTAGTTTTTGTAGCTAATATTTAGTTTTTTAGCTACCAATTAAATTTTCAGCTATCAACTAACTTTTCAGCTACCAGCTAACTTTTCAGCTAATATGTCAAAATAAGCTTAAATTTATAAAATGAAAGATTAAAACCTAAAAGATGACCGAACATCACAAAACCAATCTTATTATTTATTTTTATAGAAGAACTAAACAATTTTTTTTTTTGAATCGGCTGGTTAGTGATTGAAAGTTAAATTCACCAAATTAGTTAATTCATCTACGCCGGAGTTTAAACCCGAGACCTTAATCTAAAAGGCTTCCACCTCTACCAAGTGGACTAGCCCCACATTGACATAAAATACTAAATAAGTAAAGTCGGAAACAATACAAACAATTAGGAAAACTTATTGTTCTACATAAATTCCATGGTTTGTATATTTATTTTTTATGATACGAAAAATGAAAATACACGCTTTATTTCACTAAGATTGCGTTTTGTTTGAATCTAATTGTATTATGTATTATTTGTACTCTATTTATTTTTGACATAAATATTTTGAATTTTTGAAAGTACTATAAATTTCATGGCAGAACAATGATATTACTACCTTATCATTATTGATGTATACTCTTTAAATACGCAAGTATCAATTAAAATGTTGTGAAGGCGTTATATTTTAAATATTCAATTACTAATTAGTAATTACATGCTTTTCAGTTTCAAGTATTAATATGATGAAATAATTTATTTTAAATTTTATAGACGCGTAACAGTGCTTTAAAGTGCTGATGACTTTGATAATTATTCTAAGATTTAAAACATTTTTAATTATTAAATTTGAAATTTGTCAACTTATTAATATAATCTCAGGATGACTACATTAGTTAATTAATTAACTAATTCTTGCAAATCTTGATCTTGATCTCTGATTCGCATTCACTGTGTCATCGCCTTGATTACAGCAAAGATTTACGTCAATTAATGGAAAAATATTTAAATTGATTTAATTTTATTTTACATGTTTTATGTTTTATATTTGTTTTTTTCTTTTAAATTTCATAGTCTATCAAATAGTATATTGGAAAAATATCCTAGAATTAACTACTTTTAACTTTTAATTTAAAACCATAAAATTACATATTTAAAAATGAAAATTTTAGTAATACAAATTTATAATAATACCCATGATTAATGGAAAACACTTTTATATATTATATATTTACTAGGTTAAAATCCATGGAAACCATGGTTAAAAATAAAAACATTATTGATAATTTAAAGTGGTAATGAAAAATCAAAGATTTATAAAAATTATTACATTACAAAGATAAAAGTTTTGTTTATAAATTTTATAATGATTAGTTAAATTAATATAAATACATTGTTTTGAATATCCGATATTCCTCTGAATTTGTAGACATTTGATAAAATTATGATTTTATACAATGCAATATAACTTTGAGTAAAGTGAAAAAAACACAATAAATTATGAAAATATCATTGTTATACGATAAATTAAAAATAACGGTAATGTAGTAAAATTACTTATCATTTAATGATTTGATTTATTGTTAAAACGTAATTGATGCAAATTTTAAGGGTGAAAGGTAAAAAAAGAATTTTATGCTAGTGGAATAGAAAAACCGGAGGGCATAAAGATTGGGGGTAATAACGTAATTTAAGTTTCTTATGGATAAATATGTTTTGTAATTGAATTTTAAAAAAATATGTTTTTAGTGTTAGCATAAAGATTGAATTTTCATGGCATTTTTAAATTTCCATGAATTAATATGTTTCTAAAATTAAGGTGACAATATGCATTCCTAGAAATAATCGTTATCCAAAATTAAGATGTCGAAATTTAGGTGAATATATTTTATTGGATTTAAATTAATAATGATAAAAGATAAAATAGTAATTTAACTTTGATACAAAATGGAAAAATGGATAAAGGAGATGTCATGTGGCAAAAATGATTCAGTTATTAGAATAGGGAGATGAATGGAGATGGATGAAGGTCAGTGGATAACTTCCTGTTAAATAAGGTTCGTCCGATTTTAGCTGCTTTTAGTTTAAATCACTATAAGTCTTTATTTACAAGTTTTTTATGGTTTTGTTCTGACCACCTCATAAATCGCACACGAGCTTTCCCACAGTTGACATGACTCCGCTTTCAACCTCTTCAAGTGATCACTTCTCCACATTCACCCATTACATAATCATAGACAGACATACAACCATATAGGAGACCATTCTACAATCATCTCTCCTCCAATAACATGTTCGTTATCCATCCTCTCTCTCTCTCTCTCTCTCTCTCGTTTGTAATTATCGCAACTACGAACCAGAAGGGAAAGTTAGGCCACTAATAAAATTTAAGATGTGGATAACCTCTAAATCCACATTCTCTTTAACTGCTTAAATCTTTCAATTTGAAGTCAATTGAATATTTAGATGAATTCAATTTCACTCATCGGTAATTGAAATGCCTTTGTTTTCATTCTTTCCGTTGAAGTAGTAGCCTCAAAACCTTTTTTTTTTGAAATTATAAGTTTAATGAGTCGCGTTTATTTTGTTTCATGGCGTTTTAAGTTGTTGTTTATTGTCATTCAGTTCTTTGGTTAATTTACACATCCCTAAAGGGTGTGAGTCTTCTTGTTTTTGCTCCAAGACCTATTGATCACACAAAGAAACCTAGGGTCAACCGTAATATAGATGTGTGTCTTGGGATTGCGCTCTAACACCTAAGTTAGGGGTGTATTACTCAATATAGTGTATGTGAAAAGTAAAGAGAATATGGGAGTGAAATGTTACTTTCCGACACTGATGAGATATTTATAGTGTTTGAAACATCCCAAAAATACAGTCCAAAAATTTCGTTTTTAAACCATTAATAAAATCATAAATATCTTCATCATATAAAATCATAAGTCATGTATCACAGTCACATATCAAAATATATCAGAGTATAAACATCCCAGGTTAAACAAATGGTGTGTGAACTGCAATCTTCCCGAGCTCCTCTTTTGAAAACCGAGTACCTGAAACCAAAACTGAAAACCATAAGCACGAAGCTTAGTGAGTCTTCCAATCTACCACATACCATCTACACATAGCATGCAACTAGGAGATACGGGCCCCGCCCACACTCGTGGAGATACGGGCCTCGCCTACACTCCGCTAACTGGGAGATACGGGCCCCGCCCACACTCCGCAAACTAGGAGATACGGGCCCCGCCCACACTCCTCTATCTCTGAGATACAGGCCCCGCCCACACTCAGCTACTTCGAGATACGGGCCCCGCCCACACTCGACTACTGTGAGATACGGGCCCCGCCCACACTCAACTGTTATGCCAAAACATACAAGTATCACACAGACATATATCATAATTAAGTACGGCTATGAGATACGGGCCCCGCCCACACTCGTCTAATAAGAGATACGGGCCCCGCCCACACTCAACTACTATGAGATACGGGCCCCGCCCACACTCACTAGTCATGAAAATACATATAAGCTCTAAACGAACAAAAAATATCACTAGCATATAAATATATACCATATCAGTTATCTATGAGATACGAGCCTTGCCCACACTCAGCTACTATGAGATTCGGGCCCCGCCCACACTCGCATTCCTAGCAACATATACAAGCATCACACAGACAACAAGTATAGCAATCCAATAATCTGACTGATATCTGTACTCAGATAATAATGAGATACGGGCCCCGCCCACACTCAACTACTAACGTATCACACATATACGGGCCGGCCTTGGTGCCTTAGACCCGTTCCTACTGGAAGAGGACTCACCTCACACTGCTGAAGTCCCGTAGACACAATCTCATACTGCTGAAGTCCCGCAGACTCAACCCTAGCTGCTGGATGACAGATTCCCGAACTGTCAACACCAAAATAACACCCAATTAATAATTGGGTTCTAACACATAACTATAAATACATACTTTGGATAATTACTACATTATCCCTAGCTTGGCTTACCCAAGCCCAAGGCCCAATCCATAGGCCCAAAGTCAACTAGGGATCAAAGCCCAACATATGGCCCAACTTTCCAAATTGGGCCCAAACCTCTACATGGACTTCTCTTAAGGCCCAACTGTTCAGTCCAGTCCAACATGTCTCATTCTAAGGGCCCAATATCATACAACCATCTAGGCCCAAACTATGGCCCATCTATGGCCCAATTTTCCAAATTGGGCCCACACCCTCTTATGGACCTTACCCTAAAGCCCATTAAATTATTATAGTCCATTTGCTTGTTCTTGGATGGCCCAACACAAAGCCCAAGTGAAATTAGGGTTTCACATAAAATGATAACTAAGGTTAAGTGTTTCTTACTTAACCCATTAAGGACTTAATCCATTAAGTCCATCTCTCTACTAGATAAATCATATGGTGTAGTTGGGCTTGATACACCATCCAATCCCCAAGGCCCAAAGTGGGTCCAAATAAGTCTAAGGCCCAATTACTCACAATTAGGGTTTTCTAAACCCTAATTAGGGTTTTTCACCCCAAACATGGCCCAATAGGCCCAAAACTAATCCTTAAGCCCATTAGGGTTTTGCTAGGTCGATTAGGGTTTGCTTGTGGGGCACCACCCACTACCACCTCGGGTAGTGGTGGTCAATGGCGGCTCACGGCGGCGGTCACCACCTTACGGTGGTGGTTTTGATTATTTTCATTATTAACTAACGCTAATTACAATTACAATGTTTAACCCAAACATAAACACACACACAGCCACACCATGGTGGTCGGCGGCGATGCTTGGCGGCAGCGGCTCATCGTCTTCAACAGCCCCCAACAGTGGGGGTGGCGGCTAGGGTTCGCGATCTTCGACTGGAGAACGACAACACTGCAACAGCGGGTCGTCCGAGTGGACTTGGGAGCCGGTGGAAGAAATGATGGAGCATTACCCCGAGCTGTTTCAGGACCGAGCAGCAGACTTCGAGGACGAAGTCTAAAATAAGTGGGGGAGATTTGTAGCACCTGGTTCCTGGTATGTAAATTTATCTAAGTATTTTGAATTTTTAGCCTTGGACTCGGCTAGGGTTCAGAGTGGACTTGGGAGCCGGTGGAAGAAATGATGGAGCATTACCCCGAGCTGTTTCAGGACCGAGCAGCAGACTTCGAGGACGAAGTCTAAAATAAGTGGGGGAGATTTGTAGCACCTGGTTCCTGGTATGTAAATTTATCTAAGTATTTTGCATTTTTAGCCTTGGACTCGGCGAGTTGTAGGCCCGACTCGCCGAGTAGAGCCGGGACATGGAACACGTTTAAGTTGGCGACTCGGCGAGTCCATATTCTGGACTCGGCGAGTCCCCGCTGTCTGGTGAAACCCTAATTCCAAGGGTTTGCACCCTATTTAAACCAACCTTATGCGCCCCAAGCTCGCCCCCATTCACCCTCAGAGCCCCCTATATCGTTCTAACATCGTTCCTTGTGAAATTGAAGTGCTTGGTGTGATTTCTTGAAGACTTTGAGAGAGAAAGGAGAGTAGATCAAGAGGAGAGGAAGGAGGCCAGGCATCTTGGTGTTATTTCAGAGATTTCCTTGAGGTATAACTCAGTTTCCCTCTGTTCTCATGCTTATAGTCCCTTAGAGCTCCATTAAAGTCCTTCTTGAGCCATTTCCAAGCTTGGGTATGAACTAGGGTCTGTGATAAGCCGATCAAACTTTAGATCTAGGCATGATTGAGCTCTAGGAGCTCGGATCCACTGCCTTTATGAAGCCATATTGCATGAAAGCCCTAGATCTACTCTTTTAATGCATTTTGAGCCCTAAAACCTTCATTGGTGTTTATTTACACGTAAAGTTGGAAACTTTACGTGTTAATCAAGCCCTAGGAACCTAGATCTACGTATGGAATGAGCTGGATCCAAGCAAAATCGAGTATATATTAGTGGCATGTGGCCGACTCGGCGAGTCGTTCATCGGACTCGGCGAGTCGAGTCGCGAGTCCTCGAGTTTTCCCCTTTTCGTGTTGCTGAGTGGAGTCGTGAGTCATGGGGGGAGGGGTGACTCAGTGAGTCGGAAGCCAGACTCACTCATGGAGGAACTCGGCGGGTCAATGCCCTGACTCGGCGAGCCTCAAGAACAGACTCGGCGAGTTGTTCATACAACTCGGCGAGTAGGATGAAGGACTAGTGGTCATCGGTTTAGAAGGGAACTCGTCGAGTCAATGCCTAACTCGACGAGTAGAGACGAGATTATGGTCAATCGAGTGGATAGGGACTCGGCGAGTTGGCAAGCCAACTCGGCGAGTCGGGTCAACTGGAAGTTGACTTTGATTTTGACTCTTGGTTTAGTTAGGGGTAAATGGTCATTTTACCCTGAGGGCGGTTAGCAGTATTTGACTGAGTGTTTTTGTGGGAATTATAGCCGGAGGATTTCCGGAGCAGCAGCAGCAGAAGTCAGTCAGTTCCCACACAGATTAGCAGCCACTTTGAGGTGAGTTACCTTCCAGTAGCGGTGGGTCTACGGCCACAATGCCGGCCCACCAGTAGGAGTTGCATGATAGATGATTGTCTCTGTGATATTTATCTAGGGTTGTTACTACCTGTGATATGTTTATGTGCTAAAATGGCATGATGCTATGTACTAGTGACTGTAGGGGGAGATAGTCCCCAGATTACCGGCCAATAGGGTCGAAGGGGCGGTCGTGCCCAGCCATGCTAGATAGATTATGTGATAAATGTGTTATGTGGTAGTAGTAAGGGGGTGAAATAGTCCCCAGTACCCGGTCGAGAGGACCGAAGGGGAGACCAGCACCCAGATATGCTAGTCAGTACCCGGTCGAGAGGACCGAAGGGGAGGCCAGCTCCCAGATATGTTAGACAGTACCCGGTCGAGAGGACCGAAGGGGAGACCAGCACCCAGATATGCTAGTCAGAACCCGG
This sequence comes from Lactuca virosa, assembly GCF_052849685.1. Taxonomy (NCBI): domain Eukaryota; kingdom Viridiplantae; phylum Streptophyta; class Magnoliopsida; order Asterales; family Asteraceae; genus Lactuca; species Lactuca virosa. Next base: position 212,357,824 of record NC_136427.1, on the reverse strand, counting down.
TCGAGAGGACCGAAGGGGGGGGGGGGCAGCTCCCAGATATGCTAGACAATATCCGGTCGGGAGGACCGAAGGGGTAGGTCGGGCACCCAGATATGCCGGACAATATATGTATGTTATGTAACTGTATGGTAGGTGGTATGATGGGGGAACTCACTAAGCTTTGTGCTTACAGTTTATAGTTTTGTTTTCAGGTACCTCTTCGTCGAAGGGAAAGAGTTGGCGCGGTAGCGGCACATCATACACACACATTGATTTCCGCATCATGAGTTATTCTGGGATTTGTACTCTGACATTATTATGTTTTTATAAAATGGTTTCCGGACACGCGACATTTTTATGAAATGATATGATCAGTGAATGTTTTATTTCTAATGTTTGCTAAGTATATGTTTCAAAAATGAAATTTTTTTTGGCTCGTATTTTGGGATGTTACAAGTTGGTATCAGAGCCCTGGTTTGAGGGATTCGAACACACCTTCAGGGGATGTCTGGACTCAAATCGAGGGATTAAAAGATTTTTATAAAGAAACGATTTTCTAAAGACTGGGTAAAAGAGTTTCGAGAAAGAACGAGGTGTGTGATGTGCGCGACCGGCCGAGCTCAAGTAAGTTTTCCCCAAAGTACCCATACAAGTTTATGTTATGATTATCAGTTTCAGTTTCAGTAGAACAGCATGCTAGAATAGGACTAAGGATCTAGGAATGATGCCTTATGTGCCTGCTTTATGTGTTCCGGCTTTATGAGAATTGCATGCTAGTACCGAGTAGACAGTAGTAGGATAGCCTGTTTAGGTTATGCCTGATAGTATGAGCTTAGCAGTGTATGCTAGTACAGATCAGTCGATATGATAGCCAGAGTAGTACATACTTGATTATGTGTACTCAATGTCCGAATGCTGCTTGCTATGTGCTTTTAGGAGTTCTAGTTGTCTTTCACTAACTAGTAAACGAATATGTTAATATACATATTGCAAGGACTAAATAATTTCAGAGGGTTGGGTCTAGCCCTATTTCGCAGCTCTTGTTTGAGTCCAACCGTTGTAGGGTAGGATCCCTCATTCGAAGAATTATCTAGTCTGAGTAATATGTAATAGTATTCGCAAGCTAGTTAGGGGAAGAAAGCAGGGACTTCTTATGCAGCTGAGGGCGGAGAGTGGGTTGGCGACTTCCTAGGGCGAGCCTAGGATGAGATTAGCATGAGATCAACAGTAGTAGTAGGGACTTGGTGGAGTCGAGGCAGTTCTTGAGGAAAGTACGGATAGATGTGGAAGGTAGTATGGGCCCGTACTACTGAAAGCAGAGGATCCGTACTTGAATTAAGGGAGGCTGAGGCGAGACCAGGAACCTTGCAGTAGACGTGATCCCTTTAGATGTATCAGTACCACTGACAGTTGTCGTTATGTATTGCAGAATGGTGGTACTACACTCGAGGCCAGCAGTTGGCAGTTCAGGAGAGGGATCGGGTTCGGGATCAGGTTCCGAGCCAATAGACGAGAGGCTACGCGAGTTCATCGCGTCAGAGATCACCAGAGGCATCCTTGATTCGACTCCCATTATCTTCGGGTCGATCAAGGAATGGATAGTGGAGTTGATGGAGGATCGCCTCAGGGCATTCAAGAGCGACATGGCATCTCGCCAGTCAGGATCTCGCACACTGTCCTTCAAGGACTTTCGGGCCAGTGGTGCGCCGGATTTTCACGGGGCGAAGGACCCCATAGCTGCCAGACGATGGATTGCAGACATTGAGTCTGCACAGTTGACTAGCTTCTGCCCCGAGGGGTCGAAGGTGAGATTTACAGCAGGATGTTTGAGAGATCGAGCTAGGGATTGGTGGGAATCCGTTGGTGACTCGTTGGGAGCCTCGGCTGTCGAGGCTATGACCTGGTCGGACTTCGTGACCAGGTTCAGGGCAGAGTTTGCGCCGGCTGTCGAGCTTCAGCAGCTGGCCAGGGAGTTCCTAGATATGAGACAGACGACGGAGACTGTGGCGGAGATCACCGCCAAGTTCCGGGAGAGAGCGTTACTGGTGCCCCAGTACGCGGGTGATAAGGATATGAGGAGGACCCGCTATCATGACATGCTACGAGCTGACATTCGGGAGCATGTCAGTTTTTCAGCTTGCCCTACCCTAGACTCTATGGTTGCTAGGGCAAGGGAGAGGGAGATAGACCTGGAGCACATTCGGAAGAGAAAGACGGAAGAGGGGCATGTTATGGGGGCTTCGGGGAAGAAGCCCAAGGGACCAGATGCGGGGCCGAAAGGCCAACAGGGACGGGGCCGCTGCAGGAAATGCGGCAAGACGCACGAGGGAGCGTGCAAGTTGGGATCGTCAGGCTGCTACAAGTGCGGCAAGTTAGGGCACTTCAGCAGGGATTGTACCGCCCCTGCACCTGTGTTACAGACGTCAGAGTTGCTGTGTTTCCACTGCAACCAGAGGGGCCACAAGAAGGCCAATTGCCCCCAGTTGATAGCAGCAGCGCCAGTAAAGGCGCCAGCTCCAGCGACCCTGCGGATTACCGATGGCCGGCAGGGCAAGGCAGAGGCTCCAGTGGTGAGGAGTCGGGCATTTCAGCTGACTACCGAGGAGGCACGCGCTGCACCCGATGTAGTGACGGGTATGATTCTTTCCCTCTGGTTTATTTTTATGACGTTTATGTTATTGATATGTGCTCTGTTTAGGATCGTTCCATGTGAACGGTATCCCAGTACAGGTACTATTTGATTCGGGCGCTACCCGATCATTCGTTTCTCTTGCGCTTAGCAAGAAGTTTTCTGAGTCGTCGGGTATGTTGGATTGCCCTCTAGAGGTCGAGATTGCGGACAACCGATCAGTGCGAGCATCTGAGGTCTTCCGAGATTGTGTGCTGAGGTTATTTGATGAGCGCTACTTGGTAGACTTGGTTCCCATTCCATTGCGTGGGAACAAGGTGATTATAGGCATGGATTGGCTCAGACCTAATGGGGCAGTGATCGACTGCGCGCAGCAGTTGGTGCGGATCAGGACCCCAAGTGGGGGAGAGCTGGTGATTCAGGGCGAGAGGCCACAGCGAGGACCGGCCTTATGTTCAGCAGCGAGAGCTAGGCGTTACCTTCAGCAGGGTTGCGCAGGTTATGTCGCGTATGTTATGGATACCCGGGAGGCGGGTAGGGCGACGGTGAGCGATGTGCCCGTAGTACGAGAATTCGCGGATGTATTCCCCGAGAAGTTGCCAGGGATACCTCCGGAGCGACAGGTGGAGTTCAGGATCGACCTAGTCCCTAGTGCGGCTCCGATAGCCAAGGCACCGTATCGGTTGGCTCCTCCTGAGATGCAGGAGTTGTCTACACAAATTCAGGAGTTGTTAGATAAGGGTTTCATTCGACCGAGCAGTTCACCCTGGGGAGCCCCGATTCTGTTTGTGAAGAAGAAGGATGGGTCGCATCGTATGTGTATAGACTATAGGGAGCTGAACAAGGTAACGGTGAAGAACCGTTACCCACTCCCGAGGATTGACGACCTCTTTAACCAGCTTCAGGGAGCATCTTGGTTCTCCAAGATAGATTTGCGTTCAGGGTATCATCAGATGAGGGTTAGGGAGGAGGATGTGCAGAAGACGGCGTTTCGGACGCGTTATGGCCACTATGAGTTTGTGGTGATGCCTTTCGGGCTCACCAATGCTCCTGACGCGTTCATGGACCTCATGAACCGCGTGTGCAGATTGATGTTAGACCGGTCTGTGATAGTGTTTATTGATGATATCTTGGTTTACTCCAAGACGCAGGAGGAGCATGAGGAGCATCTGCGAGAGGTTCTAGAGACCTTGAGGAGGGAGAACTTGTACGCCAAGTTCTCCAAGTGTGATTTCTGGTTGCGCGAGGTGCAGTTTCTTGGGCACCTTGTCAACCAGAACGGGATTTCGGTAGATCCGGCCAAGGTAGAGGCCGTGATGAGATGGGAGGTTCCGAAGTCTCCATCTGAGATTCGGAGTTTCCTGGGATTAGCTGGCTACTATCGGAGATTCATCCAGGATTTCTCCAAGATAGCATTACCCCTGACCAGGCTAACGAGGAAGGCTGTGGTCTTTCGTTGGGGCCCTGAGCAGCAGGCAGCGTTCGAGACACTGAGGCAGAGATTGTGCGAGGCACCAATCTTAGCCCTGCCAGAGGGCATGGAGGATTTTGTTGTGTACTGCGATGCGTCCATCTCAGGTTTGGGCGCAGTATTGATGCAGAGAGGGCACGTCATCGCCTACGCGTCGAGGCAGCTGAAGCCTCACGAGGCGAACTACCCGACGCATGATTTGGAGTTGGGGGCTGTTGTGTTCGCCCTCAAGATATGGCGACATTACCTCTATGGGGTTCGATGTACGATTTACACGGACCACAAGAGCTTGAGGTACCTCATGGATCAGCCGAATCTGAACATGAGGCAGCGTCGGTGGTTGGACGTGGTAAAGGATTACGACTGCGAGATCCTTTACCATCCGGGAAAGGCCAACGTGGTGGCCGATGCACTTAGCCGCAAGGCGGCACCGATCAGGGATATCTGTCTGAGGATGACAGTGGTGACTCCGCTTTTGGAGCGGATCCGGGAGGCTCAGCAGGAGGCTATGAAGGAGGAACATCGGAAGAGCGAGCGGATTGTGGGACAGGTTTCCTCCTTCGACTATGATAGTCGAGGGTTATTGACACTACACCGTAGGGTGTGGGTACCGTATCACGGGGGTGTGCGTCAGGTTCTGATGGAGGAGGCGCACAAATCCCGATTCTCCATTCATCCCGGGGCAACGAAGATGTATAGAGAACTTCGTCTAGACTATTGGTGGCCCTGCATGAAGCGGGATGTAGCATGGTATGTTGAGCGGTGCTTGACCTGTAGGAAGGTCAAGGCCGAGCACCAGAGGCCACACGGCAAGATGCAGCCGTTGGATATCCCGCTATGGAAATGGGAAGACATCACGATGGATTTTATCACCAAGCTTCCCAGGACCGCACGGGGAGTGGATTCTATATGGGTCATCATGGATCGGTTGACCAAGAGCGCTCACTTCATACAGATCCAGGAGAGTATCTCGGCAGAGAAGTTGGCCAAAATCTACATCCGAGAGGTGGTGGCGCGGCACGGAGTGCCAGTCTCCGTGATTTCAGACAGAGATGTACGGTTTACTTCCAGGTTTTGGAAGAAGTTCCATGACGAGCTGGGTACTCGTCTACATTTTAGCACCGCTTTTCACCCGCAGACCGATGGTCAGAGTGAGCGGACCATCCAGACTCTGGAGGATATGTTGTGGGCGTGCGTACTAGACTTCGGTGGTAGCTGGGATACCTATCTTCCTCTAGCTGAGTTTTCGTACAACAACAGCTACCACGTGAGTATCGACCGACCTCCCTTCGAGATGTTGTACGGGAGGAGGTGCAGGACCCCGATATGCTGGGGTGAGGTAGGCCAGAGGGTCATGGGGAGCACCGAAGTGGTGCTCAAGACGACCGAGAGGATCCAGCAGGTTCGGAGCAGGCTTCAGACTGCACAGAGTCGGCAGAAAAGTTATGCTGACAAGCGCCGATCAGACCAGGAGTTCCAGGTCGGGGATATGGTCCTCCTGAAGGTGTCACCATGGAAGGGTGTCATCCGATTCAGGAAACGGGGCAAATTGGGCCCCAGGTACATTGGACCCTTCAGGGTTCTGGCCCGGGTGGGCAAGGTGGCATATAGGTTGGATCTGCCAGCCGAGCTCAGTCAGATCCACAACACCTTCCATGTCTCCCAGCTGCGGAAGTGCCTAGTGGATGATTCAGCGGTGGTGCCGTTAGAGGATATCCAGGTTGACGACAGCCTGAATTACATTGAGCGCCCAGTCGCAATCCTCGACCGGAAGTCGAAGGATCTGAGGAACAAGAGGGTGGAATTAGTGAAGGTGCAATGGCAGCACCGAAAGGGTTCAGAGTGGACTTGGGAGCCGGTGGAAGAAATGATAGAGCATTACCCCGAGCTGTTTCAGGACCGAGCAGCAGACTTCGAGGACGAAGTCTAAAATAAGTGGGGGAGATTTGTAGCACCTGGTTCCTGGTATGTAAATTTATCTAAGTATTTTGCATTTTTAGCCTTGGACTCGGCGAGTTGTAGGCCCGACTCGCCGAGTAGAGCCGGGACATGGAACACGTTTAAGTTGGCGACTCGGCGAGTCCATATTCTGGACTCGGCGAGTCCCCGCTGTCTGGTGAAACCCTAATTCCAAGGGTTTGCACCCTATTTAAACCAACCTTATGCGCCCCAAGCTCGCCCCCATTCACCCTCAGAGCCCCCTATATCGTTCTAACATCGTTCCTTGTGAAATTGAAGTGCTTGGTGTGATTTCTTGAAGACTTTGAGAGAGAAAGGAGAGTAGATCAAGAGGAGAGGAAGGAGGCCAGGCATCTTGGTGTTATTTCAGAGATTTCCTTGAGGTATAACTCAGTTTCCCTCTGTTCTCATGCTTATAGTCCCTTAGAGCTCCATTAAAGTCCTTCTTGAGCCATTTCCAAGCTTGGGTATGAACTAGGGTCTGTGATAAGCCGATCAACCTTTAGATCTAGGCATGATTGAGCTCTAGGAGCTCGGATCCACTGCCTTTATGAAGCCATATTGCATGAAAGCCCTAGATCTACTCTTTTAGTGCATTTTGAGCCCTAAAACCTTCATTGGTGTTTATTTACACGTAAAGTTGGAAACTTTACGTGTTAATCAAGCCCTAGGAACCTAGATCTACGTATGGAATGAGCTGGATCCAAGCAAAATCGAGTATATATTAGTGGCATGTGGCCGACTCGGCGAGTCGTTCATCGGACTCGGCGAGTCGAGTCGCGAGTCCTCGAGTTTTCCCCTTTTCGTGTTGCTGAGTGGAGTCGTGAGTCATGGGGGGGGGTGACTCAGTGAGTCGGAAGCCAGACTCACTCATGGAGGAACTCGGCGAGTCAATGCCCTGACTCGGCGAGCCTCAAGAACAGACTCGGCGAGTTGTTCATACAACTCGACGAGTAGGATGAAGGACTAGTGGTCATCGGTTTAGAAGGGAACTCGTCGAGTCAATGCCTAACTCGACGAGTAGAGACGAGATTATGGTCAATCGAGTGGATAGGGACTCGGCGAGTTGGCAAGCCAACTCGGCGAGTCGGGTCAACTGGAAGTTGACTTTGATTTTGACTCTTGGTTTAGTTAGGGGTAAATGGTCATTTTACCCTGAGGGCGGTTAGCAGTATTTGACTGAGTGTTTTTGTGGGAATTATAGCCGGAGGATTTCCGGAGCAGCAGCAGCAGAAGTCAGTCAGTTCCCACGCAGATTAGCAGTCACTTTGAGGTGAGTTACCTTCCAGTAGCGGTGGGTCTACGGCCACAATGCCGGCCCACCAGTAGGAGTTGCATGATAGATGATTGTCTCTGTGATATTCATCTAGGGTTGTTACTACCTGTGATATGTTTATGTGCTAAAATGACATGATGCTATGTACTAGTGACTGTAGGGGGAGATAGTCCCCAGATTACCGGCCAATAGGGTGGAAGGGGCGGTCGTGCCCAGCCATGCTAGATAGATTATGTGATAAATGTGTTATGTGGTAGTAGTAAGGGGGTGAAATAGTCCCCAGTACCCGGTCGAGAGGACCGAAGGGGAGACCAGCACCCAGATATGCTAGTCAGTACCCGGTCGAGAGGACCGAAGGGGAGGCCAGCTCCCAGATATGTTAGACAGTACCCGGTCGAGAGGACCGAAGGGGAGACCAGCACCCAGATATGCTAGTCAGAACCCGGTCGAGAGGACCGAAGGGGGGGGCCAGCTCCCACATATGCTAGACAGTATCCGGTCGGGAGGACCGAAGGGGTAGGTCGGGCACCCAGATATGCCGGACAATATATGTATGTTATGTAACTGTATGGTAGGTGGTATGATGGGGGAACTCACTAAACTTTGTGCTTACAGTTTATAGTTTTGTTTTCAAGTACCTCTTCGTCGAAGGGGAAAGAGCTGGCGCGGTAGCGGCACATCATACACACACATTGATTTCCGCATCATGAGTTATTCTGGGATTTGTACTCTGACATTATTATGTTTTTATAAAATGGTTTCCGGACACACGACATTTTTATGAAATGATATGATCAGTGAATGTTTTATTTCTAATGTTTGCTAAGTATATGTTTCAAAAATGAAATTTTTTTTTGGCTCGTATTTTGGGATGTTACAATGGATGCGTTCTTGTGGTTGTTCGGCGCAGATTCAAGGTGAGATTATTTGTGTCGGAGTGAGGGTCTTATCGATATGGTCCACTACTAGTATTAGTGATTTTTAATAAAATGTCTTTGTTTATTATATTATTATTTCTTTAAGGAAAATATAAGAACATTTTACATTGTCTTATCTAAAATCTTAGCAAATTTTGTTAGAAAAATAAGGTACGAAATCAACAGAATACAAATATTTTGCTTAATTGTGTAAAGTTACTCTTCTTGATTAATATTTCGTCTATTTACTACCCCAATATCACAAAATTCAATTTAAGAAATGCAATCAAATTCATTATCATTTTTCGCATAAGTCGAAAGTCTAGATACTGAGAGGTATGAGAATTGTTTAATTTTACTGGAGTCCAAAATATGATATATGACTTCTACGTATACCCACAAAGTAGATAAGAACAACAAAAATCAGTTTTTGGAAGTTATTAATGGCTATATGGAAGTTATAACCATTTTTGGAAGTAGTCCGTCGTGTTTGGGAGTCTTATTTGAAGTGGTCATTGATTTATTGGAGTTTGTGACCTGTAATATGGAGGGAATTAGGGGTGAGCGTGGTGCGGTTCGGTACGATTATTGGAAAAAGCATCACCACTAACCGCAAATGCGGTTAATCCATTTTCAAAACCGCTTGGTGCAGTTATTTTTGCGGTGCGGTTAGGCTGTTATTTTTTGCGGTGCGGTTTTTTTTTTGTGCTTCGGTTATTAACCGCATAGATTTGGTACAATTATTTTGTGTGATTTTTAACCGCACTTTAGAGTTCAAACAGTTTTAAGAGTTTAAACATATTAATTGTAATAATAAAAAACCATTAGGTATAAGACAATTAACTTAAATTACCAACTAATATGTTAAAAACATTAAATCACTAGTAATTAACAATAAATATCTTAAAATTGTCAAATTTCACCATTTTCCAAAGTTAAACATAAGAAAAAACCAACACTTTTGTCTTCTAGAATTTTATCATTCTTTCATCTATGAAACTTGTCTTATTTTTAATATTCAATATATTAATAATTAATAAAAAATTTGTATATAATATATGCAGTGCGGTGCGATTTTTTTGCGGTTTTTGAAAACTAATAACCGCACCGCACCACAAATTTTAGGTTTTTGAAAAACAAAAAACCTCACCGTCGGTTTTTATTGCGGTTGCGGTTAATCGGTTGCGGTTTATGCGGTTAATTTTAGTTGCGGTGCGGTTTTTGCTCACCCCTAGTTTAAATGTTTGGAAATGAATATTTATAAGCTTGACTTAAATAAAGGGGTTTCAATAAGTTACTTTTTACTTACATATTGATATATTTAAGAATTTTTTTATAGATTATTTCATTATTATACATACAAGCATAATTTGCCAAACACTAAAAACAATTTATTAGCTTATTACATTTACGTACTGGATAATTTAATCAAAATATTTTTTTGAAACATCGATTTGACATCAAATAAGCTAATAAACAATTTATTAAAAAACATGAGTTGTTTTAAATAAGTAATCCTAAACATAGAAGCATCGGCTACGGATTGGTGAACATTCTATGACTCGACATCCTTGACAATAACCTTGGAAATTGGAAAGTGCGGACTGTTGAAGCAAGGAAAGAGCCTCGTTAGTAGCTTCAGCTGCAGATTCAGTCTCTCAGTAGCAACAATTTGCCTTAGCAGAACTACCACTAGGGGCTCTGTCACTTGGAGCCCGCAAGAGGTACTGCCCCTTAACCCCTATATTTTATCGTTTCAGGTTTAATCTCGCTTTATATATAAGTATGCATTTCACGCCTTCTAACTTGTAATACCTCATAGTATTAGTTTCTATTAACAATTTATTTCCGTTATACCAAATGATTCAAGACACTAAAATTACCAAGAAGATTAAACGTCAAGTTGTTTAATAATATTCAGTTACTCAAATAGTTTTTGGTTGTGAAGGAGAAAAAGAGAAAAGGAAAACGAGGAGCAGAGGAAATCACGTGGCATAAGGTTGACTGAAGTTAAAGACAGCTGCAAAACCTCTAACAGTACAACCAGTTATCACATGCTCTTTTCACAACTAAAAAATGTAACCAAGATTCGCATCATCAACAAGTTTTTAAAACCCTGTTCAATGTACAAGGTTTTATGCACATGTTGTAGCTTGCAAGCTTTAATGAGATGAGAAAAATGTTGTTGGTATGTTGTATTTCGTATCTACATTACATAATCACATGATTGGTTTAATTACACAGTTGTTTAACTTCTGCATCTTTACTCATTAATAGTTATCATTGAGAGTGATGGTGGTTGATTATTAATAAACTTCTAATGGTTTTTTTAACCATCTATGACCACTTAATATACTAATAACCAAATTAATTATAGAAGTTTGAGGTAAAGTGTAGTTTTAAAACTGTTTCAAGTAGGTTATTTAGTGACTTGTTTATAATAACAGTTAATTAACATGATTATAAACTAGTAAAGGCACAAATGAATATTTTTGAACATTTTCAGCTTTTTCTTTACTTAATAAATAGAAAACATTTAAGATTTCGTCATCAAAATAACTACAATAATATTATTTTCTTCAAAGGCCTTCAATTTAATTTTGTAGTTTGATCGATCCATCAGTAGCATTACATGATTCTAGTAATAAATTTTAGACTAAATTACACTTTTGGTCCATGATTTACAGTTTTGGTCCCAAATAGTTTCTTTTGCAGTTTTGGTGCCTATTTCGAGTGTTGTAACAATTTTGGTCCCTGTAGTCACAAAAACTGCAGTTTTTGAACAAACTCATGGACCATATTGTTACAACAACTGGAAACAGTCATCAAATTGCAAGATGAAACTATTTAGGATCAAAATTTCAATTTTGAACAAACTCAGAGACCAAAAATATAAATTTAGTCGATAGTTTGTTACTTTATCTACAACAAACAAAACTACAAATAATCCGATTATTATAAAATAAAAACACGTACACATTCACGCTTACTATGTGTGAGTGTGATTATATATATAGTATATATAAGTAAACGTCTCAGCAGCAAGAAGATTGCTCCCCATCCAATATTTATTTCCCCCCCTTTTCTGCTTCCATTCTCATCCCCACTCACTCTTGCACTCCCCCAACCACTCCACTCTCCATTTCATTTTCATATACACAATTCTGCTTTCAATTTCACTCTAAAATCAAAATCATAACATGGAAACCTCATCGATTTCGAGAAGTATTTTATTGTTTCTGATTGCTGTTCAATTAAGTTGCCAATGCATCCAGTGCGTCGTGACGTATGATGGAAAAGCCATTGTTATCAATGGTCGAAGAAGAATATTGATATCTGGTTCGATACATTATCCCAGAAGTACTCCTGAGGTGTTGTAATCTCAAATTAGTCCTAATTTTGATTCGATTTCGTTGTGAATTTTGATGAGATTGGATTTGTTTGTGTTTTTGAATCGCAGATGTGGGAAGATATTATAATGAAGGCTAAAGAAGGAGGATTGGATGTAATCGAAACTTACGTGTTTTGGAACGTTCATGAGCCTGCTCCTGGCGTTGTAATCATAATTTCTCTCTTCCTTTCCTTTCCTTTCCTTTCCCTCTTAAAAAAAATTATACCAAATTCAAATTATTTGTAGTCCAATAGCATTGATTTGAAATTTTAAATGCATGTATTTTAGGAATCAAAATCGGATACATTGTTTTTTTTTTAGATTTTTCCAATTAAAATAATTCTTTTAAAGCTAGAATCCAATAAAAATACAATTTGAGTTTCTTTTTTAGTTAATACAACTATTTTAATAATAGTTTAAAGATACCAAGTTTGAATAATTAAAAACGCATATTTCGTGTATGAATGAAAGGGACCCATCCCCATCTAACTTACCCCATGCATTTTGTCACACAACTACCATACTTTCCAACTGTGATTATATCATGTGATATATCTGATATAACTTGGTGCTTAATTAGTCTTTAAATCTTCTACTTATATGTTTACCATTCAATGCTAATAAAGTTTATGCATTATTATAATTATGTTTGTCGTTTAAAAAGTAATTTCTATTTCAATAAAATTTGTAGCGTTTATAGTGATAATCTTCGAATGTGATTTACTTATGTATTCTTAGAAGATGATTGGTGACTGATACTTATTTACCGTTTGTGATGTGATTTATATTTTATTTTGTGATGAAAAAAAAACTCAGTATGATTTCGAAGGAAGATACGATTTAGTGAGGTTCTTAAAGACAGTGCAAAATGCAGGCCTTTATGCTCATCTCAGAATTGGGCCTTACGTTTGTGCTGAATGGAATTTTGGGTATTTTTCGATTATTTTTCTTTAACAAAATGATATTCATAATTCACAATAATTTTCTTTTATTTTTTCTTAACCAAAACAAGTCATAATTTGTGCAGAGGACTCCCCGTTTGGCTCAAGTATATTCCTGGTATTAGTTTCAGAACAGATAACGAGCCATTTAAGGTAAAATGGTAAATGAATATTTCATATCTTTTTATTATGTTATGATATATAAATATAAATTTTAATTTTATTTGAATATTTGCAGTGGGCAATGAAGAGGTTCACTGAGAAAATTGTGAAGTTGATGAAAAGTGAAAACTTGTATGAATCTCAAGGAGGCCCAATTATACTCTCACAGGTAAATTCGTAATTTTAAATCATTTTTGTTTTTAGTTATTTCTCGACTCCAATATACACACGTTGTATTATTTTATGTAGTAAAAGTTGTAGATTTGAGGTTTTGTGTTGTGGTACACTTTTTGCAACACAATGTACAAGCAAGTAAAGGAAAGCATGACCATGGATTTCCATTGATTATTTATTACATTACAGATTGAGAATGAGTACGGGTCTCTAGACACGAGATATGGTGCATTTGGACATAACTACATAACTTGGGCTGCAGAAATGGCCGTTGGATTACGTACAGGTGTCCCTTGGACCATGTGTAAACAAGATGATGCTCCAGATTCTATTGTAAGCTCCATCCGACCCGACCCGTATACACTAATCTTTTTTAAAAAAACTTAGTAATTTTAACTATTTGGATAGATAAACACATGTAATGGTTTCTATTGCGACGCTTTTACCCCCAACAAGCCTTACAAACCCAAAATTTGGACAGAGGCATGGACCGGATGGTATGTGGTAACTTACCCAATCATTCAATTAATCCGATTTTTATCTTTTATAAAATAAAACGTAAACATTTTGTTACAGGTTTACAGAATTTGGTGGGCCAAGTTATAGGAGGCCTGTTCAAGATATCGCATTTGCTGTTGCACGATTCATACAAAAGGGAGGATCGTTTGTCAATTACTACATGGTTTGTCTTTTCTTATAATTTCAGAGTTTGAGTTTGACCATTCTTTAAATTTGAAATCTTTTGTCTAAAATAAAATACCTGAATACAGTACCATGGAGGTACCAACTTTGGTCGCACTGCTGGAGGTCCTTTTGTCACTACTAGTTACGATTACGATGCTCCCATTGATGAATATGGTATTATATCAATACTTTTTTTTTTTTTGACTCTTGTCATTTTTGACCTTAAAAGAATGAATCTTTGTTTATAGGATTGATTAGACAACCGAAATACGGGCATTTGGCGGAGCTTCACAAAGCAATCAAGCAATGTGAACCGGGTTTGGTTGCTTCCGATCCTATTATCGTCTCTTTAGGACCCCGTCAACAGGTAGGTTCTTATCTTATCTCGAGCTTAAATTTTAGACAAAAATACAAGGGAATCGAAAAATTTTGTACTAAATTAATGATTTACCAATTTTCAGGCACATGTATTCTATTCGAAATTAGGACACTGTTCGGCTTTTCTCTCAAACTATGACACAAATAATGGTTCACGAGTAATGTTCAATCAGAGGCATCATAACCTACCAGCATGGTCCATCAGCATTCTTCCTGATTGTCTCAATATGGTCTTCAATACCGCCAAAGTAAGTATGTTGCTCATTTACTGTTTCACTAATCTTGGCATGTTTTTAACATGAAACCTCTCCTATATTCTTATCACTAGGCCACTTATGCAGGAGGACATCTTCATCTTGGCATGTTTTGTTTTTAATGTAATGTGTATGGAATTTTGCAGATTGGAGTTCAATCAACACGATTAACGATGTTACGTGCGAATTCCCAAATGTTTTCATGGGAGACATTTAGTGAAGATTTAACGACTAGTGATGTGGACTCTGCTTTCACTTCGTTTAGTCTTTTGGACCAAGTAAATGTCACTAGAGATTCTAGTGATTATCTCTGGTATACAACCACGTAAGACTTCTGTCCTTGTATTTTTTTTTTTTTAAATATAAATATTTTGCAAAGAGACAGTAGAGTGTTGATGACTTAAACTTGTGATCTTACACTTACAGTATCGATGTTGCGCCTACTGAGTCATTCTTGTATAACGGGGAGCATCCGAGACTGTTGGTAGAGTCAAGCGGGCATGCTCTTCATGTTTTCATAAACGGAAAACTTTCTGGTTCGATTTTTGGAACACGTGAAGATAGGAGAATCAGTTACAGGGAGAAGATCAGACTCCTTTCTGGAAGGAACAAAATCGCGTTGCTTAGTGTAGCCATGGGACTATCGGTTTGTTTCTTCTTGTGTCTCTTTATCGTGATAATTCCAAACTCTAACCTAACATGAATATTTTGTTTTTGAAATTTGAAAGAATATCGGGGGACATTATGAAAGTTGGGAGACTGGAGTCCTAGGTCCGGTGGTTCTATACGGTCTTGACCACGGGAAACTGGACTTGACCCATACAAAATGGTCTTACCGGATTGGTTTGAAGGGTGAAGCCATGAATGTTGTCTCCACCAACCGTATGCCTTCTTCGGTTGAATGGGTGCAGGGTTCACTCATCACCCAAAACAATCAACCGCTGACGTGGCACAAGGTACGATGAAAATGAACCCGAACCAGTGAGATGTGGTGACAACCCTACCCTAACACAATTAACTGTATTGAATGTTTTCAGGCTTACTTCAATGAGCCAGATGGCGAAGAGCCATTGGCCCTGGATATGAGTAGCATGGGAAAAGGTCAAGTGTGGGTCAATGGTCAAAGCATTGGACGATATTGGACCGCTTATGCCACTGGTAATTGCCAACAGTGTCATTATACCGGATCTTATCGCCCTTCTAAGTGTCAAGTTGGCTGTGGTCGACCAACCCAACGATGGTACATACATACTGATACAGACTCATAGATCATCATCTAATTCGCTTAAGTTTATGCTTTGATATCAAACTTCAATAACATAAGTTTAAAGATATTAAAGTTGGTATTGTATTTGCACTTGTGTAATGATGCAGGTACCATGTGCCTAGGTCATGGTTAAAACCAACAGGCAATCTGTTGGTGCTTTTTGAAGAACTTGGGGGCGATCCCACAGGGATTTTACTGGCAAAAAGATCAATGACAAGTGTGTGTGCTGACGTGGTCGAATATCACACCAACATAAAAAATTGGCGTAATGAAACCTATGGGCAAACACAAGTATTTCATAGTCCAAAGATTCATCTTCAGTGTAGTCCTGGCTTGTTAATCTCTTCCATTAAATTTGCAAGCTTTGGAACTCCTGTTGGAGCGTGTGGCTCATTCCAACAAGGAACTTGCCATGCTCCTACATCGTATGATGTCATTAGCAAGGTACATACTACTAATCTATTTTGTTGGCTTGTACTACATGCATAGATGGTTGTACTTGTACAGGGACTAATGGAATTTATTTATGTTCTACACTCTACAGAGGTGCATAGGAGAAGATAGATGTGCAGTTGCAATATCAAACACCAACTTTGGTCAAGACCCGTGTCCAAACACATTGAAACGCTTGTCAGTTGAAGCTGTTTGTACTCCAACTTCAACGGGTCAAGGTTAACATGGTATAACCTAAACGCCCAAAACAAATGGGTAAAAACTAATTAACACTAATTGTTATTTAGGCAAGGAAGGCGATTTAGACTAGTTTCAGTTTCTTTACAGGGTTTTTACTTTTTATTCAAATTAAATCATAGATTAGAAATTCTGATTCCAATAAGTTAGTAAAGATCATGGGGTTTTAAAGTTGTAAACATTCATTTCAAGTTTCTGTGCAGTTGAGTTGATGGTGATATATAATTGAATGAAAATTGTGTGATCAAAGCCAATTGTTATATACAAGAATCATGGATACCAAAAATGTAACAAATACTAAGATGTGTAAAAAGATCCACATGAAAGAGTCACTAGAGCTGTATGAAGCTTTTGAAACAGTAACTACCACAAAGAAACCATCCAACAACAAGAAATGCAAAACAAGACAAAAATGTTAGAAAACTTACGCCTCCAAAGGTGATTCCAATGAAGAAAAAGAACACGAATGGAAGACAAGATCGAACCATAGATTTTGTATCCACCCATTGACCTTTCAACAGGATCAATACAGCCAAGTTTACCACATTCCACCTGCCACCCTGGAACTCCAACCGATTTAGATTATTGGCCACGAATGAGTGACAGTTGCAAGTAAAGATGTTGTAGGTTTTATGTTGGTATTCTTGTGTGCTTTTTCTCAAGGCATCATCCCATCCACATGTGTTGTATTGGTTTCTTCCTGATTCCACTAGTCTATACTCTTCTTCACTTCTGAACATGGTTGATGTTGAAGGATTGGGAGTGATGGAGCACTGTTAGTTACAAGGGGATGATTGTAAATTAGTAACTAAGATGAATGAAATCATGAATGACTTGGAAAGAATCAAAGCTGAAGAATATGGTTTACCTTTTCTTTGTTGATTTGGACATATCGAGACACAGCTCCAAATGCAAAGTTATCTACACAGATGAAATTTGGACCTGCAAAATCAAGGATGACTCCATCCTCTTTGCCTATCCCAACATGACCAACAAAAGGAAGGAGCCATGAAATAACAGGGAGTGGTGTCCATACTATGCAGTATGGAAAGCGAGCTTTTGATGGATCAATCTGCTTGCTATGTGGAAGTGGAACATCCTGCTCGATCATCATGCTACTGCCATTATGATTATGTTCTGTATCTGATTCCATTTCCAAATCTGTATATGGCAGAAATCATACATTTCGTATCTCCCAAATCACCATTAACAGACCATGAAATCCCCATTTTAGCATGAATTAATTAGTTTATCAATTGAAATACTTAACTCGATGATTTCAACAATATTAATGAATAGCGGTTGATTTGAAATTATGTATCATGGATTCACAATATTTCATGCGCGAATTTAGCGCCAATTTGTTATTGTGAATCAACAAATCATGGAATTAAGCTTTTATCCCATTAATCAAACGCCTGGACTCAACCGTTGCAACAACACTGGCAGTTACAGAATAAATGATATCAACAATTACGAACAGATCTAAAAGACTACAAATGCAATTCGTTTTCGATATAGTTATTATTTTTTATACGACGAAGAAACAAAACCCTAACTTATATTCCCCTTATCATATCCAAATCCATGGTTTTGAGCATGAAGAAACAAAATGAATCATTTAGATATAGAGGATGAGAGTACCTGCGTAACGATCTGCAAGCGCTCGATCAACGGGTTATCGATTATGAAGAAGATCCAGCGACTGAGAGCCAAAACCAAAAGGCGGGTTTTCTTTTCTATAATCCTTCCTTCTCTTTGTTTTGGTTAAAAAGTCAATGCCATGTTTTGACCAACAGTTGGACATGTGACGTGCAGTCGTTTACCCTACCTTGTCGAGTTTGAAAACACAAATGAATCTAAATTACAAAACCTTATAAATGGTCCTTTTCGATATCTGAGATATAATCTTTAGAAAAAATTGCAAAAATGGTCCCTGTTGTATTTTTTCTTTTTGGGTTTTAGTCCAAACTCTGACAATTTTAGATTAGTAGTCTTTTTGAGAGCTAGTTTCGTTGCGGATTTGGACCATCGGTAAACTGAAATGACGTTAATACCTTTGGGGTATTTATTTTCTATTTTTCTTTCATTTTTCTTATATCTAATAATTATTTATTTATTTAAACAATAAAAAAATAAGAGGGCCCACCTCTCTCTCTCTCTCTCTCTCTCTCTCTCTCCCTCTCTCTCTCTCTCTCTCTCCAATGGCCCATTTGCAAATAAACCGATAATCCCCATCCACCATCAATATCCGGCAAGAACAAAATGGTATAATATAGGATCTGCGACATTTGTTTAGAGACTCAGTTGACCACCACAACTCCCCATCTCTCTGTCTAAAAGCCCCTTCGGCACCCCCAAGCATCTTCCATCGATGGAGATTTAGATCCGTCGTTTCCTTTTGAAATCGTCAACAGATTCACCTGCATCTCGGTGTCATACATCTTCTGGCGGTGTTTTGATGTTCATCTCCTACAACCCCACCGTCGCCGGAGAAGACAGTAGAGAAGGTGATGTCGACAGAGTCCCGTAATGCACACCTTCGAAAAAGGAAAATAGCAAGTCGCTCGTGCCAGTAAGGTGGGTTTGAACCAGATTGTATGGAAACTCTGATGGAGGTGTTCGTTTTGCAAATGCATGACCGACAAGAAGGTGGGTGGTGGTCACTAATTGGGGGAGGGTATCGTCTACCTCATCGCTTCAGATTCAGATCCCAGTTCCTTAACACATCAATGTGTACTTAGGTTTAGCAAATTCATCTGCTTTACACGCCTGTTTCACAATCGAGTTTGATACTAATTTAAATATATTGCATCGATTAAGTTAATGTTGGAAGTGATCGATCTGAAAATTGGGAAAATGATTAGAGTTTGGATCAAGTGCAAATACTTATAAAAGATTATCTGGGTTTTGGGACGGGTACACTGATACTAAGCATGGATATTTGGTTCTTGCAATTTCGAATGATCTTTTGAACACATATACTGAAAAAAAATGGTTTTGTGATTTTTTTGAGTTTTTGTTTAGGTTTGTAGTGATTATTGTTCAAATTGGAATTGGATGCAGCAAGGAATAGACGAGAGCGAGAATAGAAGTGTAACACCCCGTTTATTTAATAAATAAATAAACAAATTAATGAATGTATAATAGCCCTAAAATCAATAATTATATGGCAAGGTGTTGATTTCGAGGAGTTAACTGGCATAATTTAGAAGTTGGGGTTAAAAGTGTAAGTTCCGGGATTTATTTTGTAAAGATTGTTGGAAGACAGGGGGTGTGTGGTATCATTGGACCTAATATGAAAGGATTTATGGAAGCAAGGGCTAAAGGGTAAATTCTGGACCTAAGTTGAAAAGGTTTTGTTGAGGGAGGGGCTGCATAGTAATTACTTGGACTGAATTTGAAGGGTTTTTGGATGGCTGGGGCTAAAAGGTAAATTTCGGACTTAATTTGTAAGGGTTTTCTAAAGGAGGGGTTAAAAGGGTAAATTATGGGATCTATTTCGAAACTATTTCTGAAGGGAAGGATTGTTTATGTCATTATGGGATTAATTTTTGTGGTACACGGGTATATATGGTTTCATTGTCTAACCCTAACCTTAATAGAAGCAATCAGCCGTCACCCTTCTTATGCCTCCCTCATCGGCCGCCACTCCCACTTCTTCACCTCCGATCGCCACCCCTCTTCTCTCTTTCTTGCTGCCGGCGACAACGAGAACCACCCGCTTCTGAGACCGTTCCACAGCAGCTAGCCACCACCACCACTTGTACAACCGACGAAGGAGGATGTTCCATAGTTTTTTTTCCTCCGACTGTCATGAGCCACCGCAAGGGTGGCTGTGATTGGGTGCGTTCCTTTGCTCAGTTCGCCGTCGCTCAGCCTTCTCCTTTCTCCATTTCTTTCCAATGGTTACATCATTTTTGCCACCTTGTTCCGCTGTACATCTCCGCCGCTGTTAGCCACCGCTATGGCAGCTAGGATTTGCTGCTGCCATCGTCACGCACCACCAAGTGGTGATTGCGTCCAGATTTCCAAGCAAGGGCTTACCGGTGTAGTTGCTGCTTGACTGGGAAGCAAAAGATACCACCGCCACCACCGTGAGGTGGTGGATGCCATCATAAAATCATTGTTGTCGCCCCCATGAGCCACCAGGTGGGTGGGTGGAGTGTATAGTGCAACCTGAAGTGTATGAATGTGTGTTTTGTGTGGCTGGAAGACCAAGAAAGCCACTGCCACCACCGTGAGGTGGTGACTGCTGCCATGCGCCACCGCCGCCCACCACAAGGTGGTTATGTGTGTGTGTGTGTGTGTGTGTTTAGCTTAGTTGTGTGTGTGTGTACTTTTGGTATTTTCATTGTAGATTGTAACAAAAAATGGAATAAGGGAAAGAAAGTCAAAACCACCACCGTGAGGTGGTGGCTGCCGCCACCGGCCGCCGTGTCGGGTGGCGATGTGCCTTGTTTGGTTTGTGACTCGTTTGGATGTTTGGACAAAGGGACTAATAAACCCTAATGGGCCCAATGACAGCCTAATTGGCCCAATAAAGCCTTAAATGACCTAAAAGCCCAAACATGTGACTATTGGGCCTATTGGGCTAAGATGAGGTTGGAAACCCTAATTAGGGTTTAGAAAACCCTAATATTGGATTTATGGGCTTAGTCTTATCGGGACCTACATTTGGGCCATTGGAATGGAATTGTGTATTAAGCCCAATCACACCATATGATTTATTTAGAAGAGTGATGGACTTAATGGATTAAGTCATTAATGGGTTAAGTGTTTCACACTTAACCCTAATTGTCATTTTATGTGAAACCCTAATTTCACTTGGGTTTATTGTTGGGCCTTTCTATTAGGCCTTGATGATTGTGTTATGAATGGGCCATCCAAGATCAAGCAAATGGACTAGAATAATTAATGGGCTTTAAGGTAAGGCCCATGTGAGGAGTTGGGCCCAATTTGGAAAATTGGGCCATAGATGGGCTGTAGTTTGGGCCTTTATGATTAAGAGACATTGGGCCATTAGAAATGTCGAATGTTTGGACTGGACTAGAAGGTTGGGCATTGTGGTAAGACCTTGTAAAGGTTTGGGCCCAATTTGGATAGTGGGCCATATGTTGGGCTTTGACTCATAGTTGACTTTTGGACCTTTGGATTGGGCCTTGGGATTGAATCAAGCTAAGATAGGGGTAAAGCAGTCTTTTACTCCAAGCATGGATTTATGATTTTTGTGTTGGAACCCAATTATTAATTGGGTGTTATTTTGATGATTGACAGTTCGAGAACTTGTCATCCGGCAGCTAGAGTTTCATCTGCGGGACTTCAGTAGTGTAAGGTGAGTTACCTTCCAGTAGGGGTAGGTCTAAGACACCAATGTCGGCCCACCAGTAGGTGATTATGTTTGAGATGATTATATTTGTGATAATTATCTGGTTGCCACTATTTGATATGCTTTATGTGCTGGAATGCTATGAGATATGTGTTAGTACTAGTAGGGGTGAAATAGTCCCCATTTACCAGTTGAAAGATACTGAAGGGGAGCCCAGCTCCCAGTTATGCCAGACAGATACCGGTTGAAACATACCGAGGGATAGGCATTATGTGGTATGTGGTATGATGGGGGGACTCACTAAGCTTCGTGCTTACAGGTTTTCAGTTTTGGTTTCAGGTACTACGTTTTCAAAGGAAAGGAGCCGGCTCGATCGCAGCGCATCACACTATGGTCTTGCGCACATGAGATCTTTGGCATTACACTCTGATATTGTCTTATGATAACATGTTTTGATGAATTCTACTTTGGTCTGGGCATGATGTGTTATTATGGATGTTTTCTTATACTGTCGGTTTTGTAATAACTTAATTAAAACGAAATTTTTGGTCTTGAATTTTGGGATGTTACAAGTTGGTATCAGAGCCTTGGTTTGACGGATTCGGGACTCAAACTAAGGACTTGGAATGAAAATTTTCACAAAAAAAATCATTTATTAAAAAGGAGTTTGAAAAGAATTTGAAAAGAGAAAAGAACTTTGAGAAGAACAAGGTGTGTGATGCGTGAAATCAGTCGAGCTCAAGTAAGTTTTCCCCAAGATACCTATACATGTTATGATATGATATGATGATGAGAACTGAATGCTAGATTAGGGCTAAGGATCTAGGAAGATGCCTTATATGCCTGTTGTATGTGCTTAATGAGCTGCATGATAGTATTGATCAGTCAGTGATACGATAGCCTGTTTAGGTTATGCCTGATTGTATGAGCCTTTGATTTGCATGTATAGATTCCTGAGTAGAGGATATAATAGTTTGATTGGAATATGACGGTTAGATTTTCCATTGTCTGAATGCTGCTTGCTTTGTGCTTTGTGGGACTCTTAGTAATGTGAGCTAGTTAGTTCATATTACTGGGAATCTTTCAGCAGCTGAGGATTGGGTGAGTACGGGAACCTAGGAAAACCTAGGATATGTTTCAGTGGGTTAATAATGAGACTCAGTGAGACTTGGGTGTACCAGTTTGAGGAAGTGACTTGGAGGATTCGGGAGGATTGCTGAGGAAAGTATGGATAGGTGTGGAAGGTAGTATTGGGTTCGTACTACTGAAAGCATAGGATCTATACTCGAATTGGTGAGAGTCTTGGAGAATCTGAGAAGCTTCTGGGAGGAGTTTGTGACCCGGTTTGGGGACAGAGGATGTTCCAGTTGTTGCAGCTTAGCCATTGGCAAGTGAGCTAGTGAGCATGACAGGGTGTCAGACCCTGAAGGATATGGTTTCCAAGAGTTGCAGATGCGAGATCGATTTGGAGCACCATGGGAAGAGAGGGTCGTGCCAGGTGCGTGTAGTAGAGGGTCCTGGGGAGAGACCCAAGACTTCTGATCATCGGGTGCAAGGCCAACAGGGATGGGGTCGGTGTAGCACGTACGGGAAAGTGCACAATGGAGTTTGCCACTCCAAGGGTTTGTTGGATATAGTGTCTAAGTCCATAACTATATTTGGTATGTACTTGACCCGACCCGGCATGGTCCATTTGGGTTGCACTTCACCCGAACAATTTACGGATAATCTTTTGAGAATAGTATAAGTTATGATTTATTAATATATTATAAGTTCTAATATATTAATATAAAATCATATTATTTAATTAGTGTTGATCTATAATTAATTTAGAATTAATTTAGAGATCAAAAGTATGACTAATTAAATATGGGCTCTTGTATTTATATAGTGTGGGCTAATGCTTATTTGGAATGGGCTAGGCTTGCATGGAAAGTCCATGGATACTCCATGGAGCTTTAACCCATGGATCTCATGGAAATGAAAAGACATGGATATTAGGTTTTACATGGATGTAACCCTAATCCACCACACTATATAAAGGAGGCTTTGGTTCTTGAAATTGCACTAGTTGATGTGTGTAAACTAAGAGGGCCGATTTCAAGAAGTTTGTGACTATTCTCTCAAGTTTCCAAGTTTGTGGTGATTTGTGATTTCCATTTGAGGCATCCACACTATTGGTGCTAGGATCTAAAACTCCAAGCAATCAACTACAACTACAAGGTAAGTAATTCTACTAGTTTTATTTGATTCAAGTTCCCCATGCCATGCTAGATAGGATAAGAACCTTGGAAAAATAATTATTTGCATGTATCATAGTCAAACATAGATCCAAGGTTTCTAGGGTTGCATGTACACCATAGGAGTGT
Source organism: Lactuca virosa (assembly GCF_052849685.1). NCBI lineage: Eukaryota > Viridiplantae > Streptophyta > Magnoliopsida > Asterales > Asteraceae > Lactuca > Lactuca virosa. The sequence continues at coordinate 212,333,954 of NC_136427.1, read as the reverse complement.
TAGAATGCTCAAAACCCATCAGTGGTATCAGAGCCTGGTTTGTTTATTTGATACTTGATGCAAAAAAAAAAAAAAAAAAAAAAAAAAAAAAAAAAAAAAACTTGAAAATCGAAGTTTTGTTCAAAAGCTCGTATCAAAATTTCAAGTTTTGTATATGTACTTACGATTCTTGAAATTTTTGATATGAACATTCATAAACATATGAGTTTAGAAGATCATAGAAATTATGTGCTAATAATTGATTAGATTAATTCTTGATCTTTATGTGTTTTAATGGAGTCCATAACTAGTTCTTAAGTTATGGATAACCAAAAGTCACATTTATAAATAACCATTAAAAGAACACATAGGTTACAAAAAATGAAGAGTCTTCATTTTTAATAACCATTAACTCATAAGTTATGAGAAATGAAAAGTTTTGAAAGTTTACAAAACTTGCCCTCAAGTTTTGGAACATGTAAAGTCATATTAAAAACTTTAGTTCCAACCCCTAGAATTTTAAAAGTTAAAATTCAACCCTTATACTTTATAATATTATAAGTTTAATAATATTTATATATGTATAAGATCAAGTCGTCTTACCGCTAGTACGCCTCATTCACGAAGCCGGTCTATAAGGGGGGTATAAGGTTGTTGCCTATAAAATGGCAACTTAATGGGTGTCCACTCTCACCCACCGCTTCCTTGATCGGTGGAGGGTCGTTAGCCGAACGGGTAGGACAAGGACTTATAAATTCTCATTAAAAGTATAATGATAATACTAAAGTAACTAAACTTTATTGAATTCCCAATCTTAGTTATTTTAGGAAAATGTGAATAAGGTGCTAATCCATGAAATTACACTTTACACTTTGTTTAAGTCGTTAGTGGAGCGTGTGTGGTTAACCGGCACACTAACTTGAACTTAACAAGGTAGGTAAAGGGTGACTTAATGTTTATCATAGTATCGATGGAGCGTGTGTGGTTAACCGGCACATCGATTGAGGGGTAATACATTAAGGGTACCAAGTAATTTGCATGGTTACTTCACACCTTGTTTTGTGATCCTCGGCATCCCAGTCACAAAACTTGAAGGGCACACTCGAGATTGAAACATGTCATTGAAGAAAGTTCAATGAATCTCAAAGAATCTAGGAGTTTCTAAACCAATGAAAACCTAATTAAATATTTCGTTTTTCATGGTGGAAATTGGTGAATCGTCATTCACCTACCTTCAAATATCTTATAGCTTAGATTACGGCATCCCTCTTCTAAGTTATAAAATATTGTGTTGGGTCCTAGCCTTAATATTACATTTAGGTGTTTTGTTAAGGACTATCTCTATATCTAATCTAATCTATTCCCTCTTCTTTTCAGATGTCTTCCAATAACAATGCTTCTGGCTCAAACCCTACTATCTCCTTCTCTCTTATGAATCTTTGTGGGAGAGTCATCTTTGATGGGTCCAACTTTTCAGATTGGATCAGAAACATCAGGATGGTCACTCGGTATGAGAACAAAGAGTATGTTCTCGACAAGGAGCTGAAGGTACCCGAGCCAACTGCTACTCCTGAAGAGCTTGCTGAATATGAGGTACATGAAAGAGATGCTACAAAAGTGGCATGCATCATGATGGCCACCATGACAGCCGAGCTCCAAAAGTCCTATGAGGACTATTATCCTTTTGAGATGCACCAGGACTTGATGGACCGCTACCATCAAAGTGCTCGTCAAGAGCGATATGAAATAATCTCCTCCATGATAACAACCCGAATGAAGGATGGTGAACCCATCACGGGCCACATGCAGAAAATGCAAAGGTATGTGGACCGTTTACTGAAGCTGAATGTGAACTTCCCTGAGGAGTTAGCAATAGACATCATTTTGCACTCCTTGCCATCGTGTTATGATCAATTCCGCATGACATATCACATGAACAAGGAAGAAGTCACCCTCAGCAAACTTCAAGGACTCTTGAAGACCGCCGAAAGTGGTCTAAAGGGTAAGTCGGTTGTTAATACTCCTACTCCTACTCCAACTGCGGCCAATGTCTTGGCAATCGGGCATGGCAAAGGGAAGAAGAGAAAGAACCCTTCTAAGGGTACCAAGGGTAAGACCCTTGAAGGCTCCTCTTCAAGCAAAACCAAGAAAGGTTTTGTCACTCCTTCTGCTAACCCTAATGAGGCTGAATGCTTCTATTGCCATGAAAAGTCGCACTGGAAGCGAAACTGCCCAAAGTACCAGCAAGATTTGAAGGATGGGAAAGTAAAACCCAACCATGCAGGTATATACACTATATTGTCTAATAACTCACCTCATTCTAAGTCTTGGGTCCTTGATACAGGTTATGGTATTCACATATGTTGTGATTTGTAGGGACTAAAAAGAAGTGAGAATGTGGAGCAGGGAAAGATAAACTTGATCATGGGAAACAGGAAAGCTTCACCTGTCACCAAGATAGGAGTTTATTCCTTAGTTCTAAATAGTGGATTTACATTAGATTTGAATAAATGTTATTATTCGCCAGAAATGACAAGAAATGTTATTTCCTTTCATGCATTGTATAAACAAGGTTTTACCTTTTATTTTGATAATAATAATGGTAGTATTGATGCTTTCTTCAATAATGTTCTTTATTTTAAAGCATTACCTTGTGATGGCGTGTATGAAACTGTATCTGTTGTAGATAATCTAGGAAATAATGTATTGTGTATTAACTCTTCCACTAGCTTAGATAAAGCATCCTTATGGCATTGTCGTCTTGGACATGTAAGCAAGAAACACATAGGCCAACTCCAAAAGGATGGAGTCTTGGAGTCATTTGACCTAAAGTCAGATGATAGTTGTGAATCTTGTTTGCTTGGTAAAATGACAAAGTCACCTTTTACTGGCACTTGTGCTAGGGGTGAAGGTTTGTTGGACCTCATACACACGGATGTGTGTGGACCCTTCAGAACCGCCACAAGAGATGCTAATCGGTTCTATGTGACTTTTACTGATGATTTTAGTAGATATGGATATGTCTACCTAATCAAGCATAAGTCAGAAACCTTTGAGAAATTCAAAGAGTTTAAGCAAGAAGTGGAGAATCAGTTGGGCAGGAACATTGAGATGCTTCGATCCGATCGTGGTGGTGAGTATCTTAGTACTGAGTTCCTTGACTATCTTAAGGAATGTGGGATTGTCTCATAATTGACACCTCCTAGGACACCACAGTTGAATGGTGTAGCTGAGAGGCGCAATCGGACCTTGTTGGACATGGTTCGTTCCATGATGAGTCGAGCTTCGCTACCAATCTCATTTTGGGGGTATGCCTTAGAGACTGCCGCCCATATCCTTAATGTAGTCCCTACAAAGAAGGTTGCCAAAACACCTCACGAGGTGTGGACTGGAAAAGTTCCCATTCTAGACCACATCAAGATTTGGGGTTGCGAGGCTTTTGTGAGACGCGAGACTCACGATAAGCTCGAACCCCGAAGCGAAAGGTGTATTTTCATCGGCTACCCACAAAAATCCTTTGGTTACATCTTCTACAGACCCAGTGATAATGTGGTCTGTGTAGCAAGAAGAGGATTCTTTCGAGAGAGAGAATTCATGAGCCAAGGAGACAGTGGGAGGCAAATTGACCTTGAGGAAATTCAAGAGTCAAGTGGTGAACGAACCTCAAACCCTAGCCCTCAACCTGAGGAGGAAACTCTTGTTGAGCCGACTGAAGAATCTATACCTCTGAGGCGTTCCACCAGAGTTAGGAATGCACCTGAGCATTATTATGGTTTTCATATTACTGCAGAAGGTGAGACACTTATCAGTGATAACACACTGGTAAATTTGGATGAGCCTAACAGCTACACGGAAGCCATGGCAGGCCCTGAGGCTGCTAAATGGAAAGAGGCTATGGATAGCGAGATACAGTCCATGTATGACAATCAAGTTTGGAACTTGGTTGACAATGTACCTGATCGTAAGATAGTTGGGTGCAAATGGATCTTCAAGAAGAAGACCGACATGGATGGTAATGTACACACTTATAAGGCACGACTGGTTGCAAAGGGTTATTCTCAAACTTCGGGAGTTGATTATGATGAGACCTTTTCACCAGTGGCCAAGATTAAGTCTATTAGGGTTCTGTTAGCCATTGCTGCATTTCATGATTATGAAATATGGCAAATGGATGTCAAAACCGCTTTCCTTAATGGAAAGTTGGCTGAAGATGTTTACATGGTTCAGCCAGAGGGTTTTGTCAGTATAGAGTACCCCAGTAGAGTGTGTAAGCTCGAGAAATCCATTTATGGATTAAAACAGGCACCTCGCAGATGGAATCTTTGCTTTGATGAGAAAATCAAAGAATTTGGCTTTTCAAGGAGTGAAGATGAATCTTGTGTCTATATCAAGGCTAGTGGGAGTATAGTCAGCTTTTTGGTACTGTATGTGGATGACATACTACTTATAGGAAATGACATCCCAACCCTGCAGGAAGTAAAGTCCTGGCTTGGGAAGTATTTCGCTATGAAGGACCTTGGAGAAGCTGCCTATATCCTAGGGATAAGGATTTTGAGAAACAGGAGTAAAAGACTAATTGGACTTAGTCAAAGCACCTATGTGGACAAAGTGTTGAAAAGCTTCAACATGCATAACTCCAAGAAAGGAGAGTTACCCATCCAGAGTAACGCCAGATTGAGTAAGACACAAAGCCATAGTACTGAGGCTGAGATAGTAGAAATGAGTCGAATACCTTATGCTTCAGCTGTAGGATCGATCATGTATGGTATGACGTGTACTCGACCTGATGTAGCCTTTGCTTTGAGCATGGTTAGCAGGTATCAGGGGAACCCTGGCAAGGCACACTGGACTGCGGTAAAGAATATCCTAAAGTACCTACGGAGGACTAAGGACTGGGTCCTTACCCTCGGTGGCAGTGAGGACTTGAGAGTTGTAGGGTACAGTGATGCTAGCTTTCAGACTGACATGGATAATTTCCGCTCTCAGTCGGGCTGGGTCTTTACTCTAAACGGAGGGGCAATTACTTGGAAAAGTTCCAAGAAGGAGACAGTGGCTGATTCCACTTGTGAATCAGAGTATATAGCAGCAAGCGAGGCAGCAAAGGAGGCTATATGGCTAAAGAACTTCATCGGAGACCTTGGAGTTGTACCAGCTATAAAGGAGCCAATGGAGATTTTCTGTGACAGCAATAGTGCGGTTGCCTTAGCCAAGGAACCAAGAGATCATGGGAGATCCAGCCACATTGACAGAAAATATCACTTCATTAGACATCGAATAGAAGAAGGAATCCTCGTGGCAAAGAGGGTATCATCGGATGAGAACCCAGCAGATCCCCTCACGAAGGGACTGACTCGGGCTAAGCATCTCCAGCATGCTCGGAGCATAGGGCTGAATGATGATATTAGTTTTAGTAGTTAGATAATCTTGAAATTTGTAAAATGTAATTGACATTTGATGATAAATAAAAGCTGTTATTTATGAGTAAAGTGTTGCTATCTCTTGTCAATCGTTTACTATTATTTCTTTTTGCATGTTTTGACTTCCAGAATAATTATGTTATGGTTTATATCATATTATTCAAACTCTCCACAGTCGGTCATATGTTGGAAGTAGATATGAATCAAGACTGTCATGGGTTGGCTTGTAGAGGTCTAAGATGTTAGACAAAGCGGGGCTACAACACTCATGAGTGCTCATAAGTTCTGAGTATTGGATTCAACCCACGCTCACTTGTATCACTTCATGGAATTTATCTCGAGTGATCGTGAGACGGTAATATCATATAAGTCTTCAAACCTAGAGATATGATTTGTTGCCTATGAGTTGGTTATGCATTGATTGCACGAAAACGCATTGGTAACTCGATGTTATAAACCGTGCTTTTGTGTGTAATTCAACAAGTAGTAGAGCAAACATATGAGTCGAAGTTTATCTGTTCCTTCTAGGATTAGAAGCGATATTTGGGCCCCTCAATGATTTTGTTTTGACCTATGTACCGGGCCCGGTCAGAACTAAATTGATGTGTTCAGTTAAGTTCTATGTCAAACAAATCGGAAATCGGGAAACAAATGCTGGACAATAAGCAAGACCATGTTCCATGTATTTGTCCGGCTAATGTAGAACAAAGGATTATATGATCACTTATCTAAAATGGCGCTTCATAGTTCAACAGAGTTTAAAGAGCTACGATTGCTGATCGGTTCCTGAAGTCATACTTGCAACTATAGTTATTAGACTTATCCAAGTGGGAGACTGTTGGATATAGTGTCTAAGTCCATAACTATATTTGGTATGTACTTGACCCGACCCGACATGGTCAATTTGGGTTGCACTTCACCCGAACAATTTATGGATAATCGTTTTAGAATAGTATAAGTTATGATTTATTAATATATTATAAGTCCTAATATATTAATATAAAATCATATTATTTAATTAGTATTGATCTATAATTAATCTAAAATTAATTTAGAGATCAAAAGTATGACTAATTAAATATGGGCTCTTGTATTTATATAGTGTGGGCTAATGCTTATTTGGAATGGGCTAGGCTTGCATGGAAAGTCCATGGATACTCCATGGAGCTTTAACCCATGGATCTCATGGAAATGAAAAGACATGGGTATTAGGGTTTACATGGATGTAACCCTAATCCACCACACTATATAAAGGAGGCTTTGGTTCTTGAAATTGCACAAGTTGATGTGTGAAAACTAAGAGGGCCGATTTCAAGAAGTTTGTGACTATTCTCTCAAGTTTCCAAGTTTGTGGTGATTTGTGACTTCCATTTGAGGCATCCACATTATTGGTGCTAGGCTCTCAAACTCCAAGCAATCAACTACTACTACAAGGTAAGTAATTCTACTAGTTTTATTTGATTCAAGTACCCCATGCCATGCTAGTTAGGATAAGAACCTTGGAAAAATAATTATTTGCATGTATCTTAGTCAAACATAGATCCAAGGTTTCTAGGGTTGCATGTACACCACAGGAGTGTTAGAATGCTCAAAAACCCATCAGGGTTTAGGCTGCTACAGGTGTGGCAGGGTTGATCATGTCAGATGGAGGTGATTAGGATTCCTCCAGATATCGCGGGTATGTCATCTTTTACTGCTACTAGATGGATGTTGGGAATGCGTATCGCTTTGGAATTGTGAGTGAGTTTGGATAAGTCAAATCCCGAGTCGGTTTTCTGCCAGTGTTGGGGTTATCAAGGATCATATATGCCATCCTGCATGCTGAAAGGTCCTTGATGAACCCACAGAGGGACGCATCTTGCGGAATGGGTTCCGCGTGTACCATTACCATTTCAGATCTTTTTTGGGATTTGTGCAGGAGTATTATTTAGAGGATACTCGGTCAGGGTTAGAACGATAGTTCACCAGTGAAGTCAGCGTTCAGTGGTTCTATCATGGTTCATGTATGGTTGACAATTGTCTATGGATGAACTTTGGAGTTCAAGGCACTACTGTTGCAAGGAAAGGACTGGTAGCATGAAGATGGAGATATCAGTTGTGGTAGTTAGATGCATAAGTATTGGGGCATTGGATGTTCAAGAGAATTATATTTTCACATGGGTTGTGTTCGGTTAGAGTTCAGTGGGGATGCAAGATTGGAAGTGGGAATGAGGATTCGTCAGCCAGAGTGAAGATTAGGGCCTTCAGTTGACAACATGGGAGATGGATTGACATGTAAGACTAGACCAGATTTCAGGAGTACTCAACAAGATTTCCGAGGATGGGCAATCTCAAAGCGTAATCGGTAATTAATCGCTAGAATTTGTAAGCACAGGTTGACATCAGTGGGGTATTAGCAAGCGCGAAGGATTGAGAATCCTTCAATTCTCTCGTGCCGTGAAGACTTAGTCGAATCTAAGTGGGGGAGAGACTTTTTATAAAGTTCTCCAAATGTGAGTTCTGGTTGCGCGGAGTGCAATCTCTTGGGCACCTTGTCAACCGGAAGGGTATTCTGGTCGATCCGGCCAAGATAGAGTTCGTGATGCATTGGGAGATTCCGAGGTCTCCAATTGAGATTCGGAGTTTCTTGGGTCTAGCAGATTATTATCGGAGATTTATACGGGACTTCTCCGAGATTGCAGTTCCTTTGGCCGACTGACCAGGAAGTCGGTGGCCTGAGCAGCAGGCAGCCTTCGAGACTCTCAGACAGTAGGTTTCGGGAACCAGGGTAGAGCTCCAGTTAGGACTCAATTTCAGTTGTATGTTAGGTCGAGTGCGTGTTCGACCCAGTATGGAAAGTGTTGTAAGACTACGGGGGTAGCCGTAGCATTCACTAACAGTCGGATGGTATGGAAAGTGTTGTAAGACTACGGGGGTAGCCGTAACATTCACTAGCAGTCAGATGGTATGGAAAGTGTTGTAAGACTACGGGGGTAGCCGTAGCATTCACTAGCAGTCAGATGGTATGGGAACTGTTGTAAGACTACGGGGGTAGTCGTAGCATTCACTAGCAGTCAGATAGTATGGAAAGTGTTGTAAGACTACAGGGGTAGCCGTAGCATTCACTAACACACAGATAGTGCTAGGATGTTGTAAGTCTACGAGTGTAGCCGTAGCATCCATGAGGTCGGCAGATAGTGATAAAGTGTTGTAAGGCTGTGAGTGTAGCTGTAGCATTCACTAGGTTGGTAGATAGCATGAATGCGTTGGTAGAACGCGGAAGGAACAGTAGTACCCACCAGTTCGGGTGCAGCAGTGAGGATATGGAAATCCACGGATTGGATTTCAGATTTACCCAAATGGATTGGATCTGGTTAAGCCAGTGATAAGACTGTAGGAACACCACTACAGTTATGGAAACAGGGAAGCAATGGGCCGTATAAGGCCGTTTGTGATATAAGTCTACCATTGGTCAGGTAGCAATCACTTTTAGTCTTGGATTTGATGATGACAGGATTCGATGCATGGACCCGATCGGTTAGATCAGGAGGTTGTTAGAGCCATAGTGGTAAGATAACTAATGACAACCATTGACAGACAAGGATATCGTTCAGAAGTCGCGTGGAGCGACTGCGTGTGGGTCTTCTGACTCCGCAATTAGGCTGGGGCCCGATATTTCAGATGATTGGTGAACGAATTAAGGCCAGGGAGGTCTCGGTAGATTTTGGCAAGCAACCATGTGGTAGCATACTGCTTCAGCCAGTTCAATGTTCGGACAGTTTTAGCGATTGGCAGTATTAGTATTTGTGTTTTAGGTTGCAAGTTCGGACGAAATAACAGGTTGCTTCGGTTATGCTGAATGACCCGCAGGGATAATTGGGTCTGTTATTTCGGTTTTTCTAGTGGGAGCCTCAGGTTATCAGAGGTTGAGTAGTCAGTTGAGGGATAAACAAACTAGACTCAATGATAATGATTCAGTATGAACGGTCTGTCAGGAATTCAGACCATCTCGAGACAGCAGATTTCAGACAGAGTAGATGTGATCTTGTTGCGAGGAATTCGTTCACCTGCGGATTTAGGGCTTTGCGAAGACTGGTCAGGACTACTCTGGGAAGACTAGGGTGTGGCCAGGATGGTGACCATGTCACTTTAGTGGTTTGGAGGGTAAGGAATGATTTCGAGGACGAAATCTAATTTAAGTGGGGGAGAGTTGTAACACCCAGTTTATTTAATAAATAAATAAACAAATTAATGAATGTATAATAGCCCTAAAATCAATAATTATATGGCAAGGTGTTGATTTCGAGGAGTTAACTGGCATAATTTAGAAGTTGGGGGTTAAAAATGTAAGTTTCGGGATTTATTTTGTAAAGATTGTTGGAAGACAGGGGGTGTGTGGTATCATTGGACCTAATATGAAAGGATTTATGGAAGCAAGGGCTAAAGAGTAAATTCTGGACCTAAGTTGAAAAGGTTTTGTTGAGGGAGGGGCTGCATAGTAATTACTGGGACTGAATTTGAAGGGTTTTTGGATGGCTGGGGATAAAAGGTAAATTTCGGACTTAATTTGTAAGGGTTTTCTAAAGGAGGGGTTAAAAGGGTAAATTATGGGATCTATTTCGAAACTATTTCTGAAGGGAAGGACTGTTTATGTCATTATGGGATTATTTTTTGTGGTACACGGGTATATATGGTTTCATTGTCTAACCCTAACCTTAATAGAAGCAATCAGCCGTCACCCTTCTTATGCCTCCCTCATCGGCCGCCACTCCCACTTCTTCACCTCCGATCGCCACCCCTCTTCTCTCTTTCTTGCTGCCGGCGACAACGAGAACCACCCGCTTCTGAGACCGTTCCACAGCAGCTAGCCACCACCACCGCTTGTACAACCGACGAAGGAGGATGTTCCATTGTTTTTTTCCTCCGATTGCCATGAGCCACCGCGAGGGTGGCTGTGATTGGGTGCGTTCCCTTGCTCAGTTCGCCGTCGCTCAGCCTTCTCCTTTCTCCATTTCTTTCCAATGGTTACATCATTTTTGCCACCTTGTTCCGCTGTACATCTCCGCCGCTGTTAGCCACCGCTGTGGCAGCTAGGATTTGCTGTTGCCATCGTCACGCACCACCAAGTGGTGGTTGCGTCCAGATTTCCAAGCAAGGGCTTACCGGTGTAGTTGCTGCTTGACTGGGAAGCAAAAGATACCACCGCCACCACCGTGAGGTGGTGGATGCCATCATAAAATCATTGTTGTCGCCCCCATGAGCCACCAGGTGGGTGGGTGGAGTGTATAGTGCAACCTGAAGTATATGAATGTGTGTTTTGTGTGGCTGGAAGACCAAGAAAGCCACTGCCACCACCGTGAGGTAGTGGCTGCCGCCATGCGCCACTGCCGCCCACCACAAGGTGATTATGTGTGTGTGTGTGTGTTTAGCTTAGTTGTGTGTGTGTGTACTTTTGGTATTTTCATTGTAGATTGTAACAAAAAATGGAATAAGGGAAAGAAAGTCAAAACCACCACCGTGAGGTGGTGGCTGCCGCCACCGGCCGCCGTGTCGGGTGGCGGTGTGCCTTGTTTGGTTTGTGACTCGTTTGGATGTTTGGACAAAGGGACTAATAAACCCTAATGGGCCCAATGACAGCCTAATTGGCCCAATAAAGCCTTAAATGACCTAAAAGCCCAAACATGTGACTATTGGGCCTATTGGGCTAAGATGGGGTTGGAAACCCTAATTAGGGTTTAGAAAACCCTAATATTGGATTTATGGGCTTGGTCTTATCGGGACCCACATTTGGGCCATTGGAATGGAATTGTGTATTAAGCCCAATCACACCATATGATTTATTTAGAAGAGTGATGGACTTAATGGATTAAGTCATTAATGGGTTAAGTGTTTCACACTTAACCCTAATTGTCATTTTATGTGAATCCCTAATTTCACTTGGGTTTATTGTTGGGCCTTTCTATTGGGCCTTGATGATTGTGTTATGAATGGGCCATCCAAGATCAAGCAAATGGACTAGAATAATTAATGGGCTTTAAGGTAAGGCCCATGTGAGGAGTTGGGCCCAATTTGGAAAATTGGGCCATAGATGGGCTGTAGTTTGGGCCTTTATGATTAAGAGACATTGGGCCATTAGAAATGTCGAATGTTTGGACTGGACTAGAAGGTTGGGCATTGTGGTAAGACCTTGTAAAGGTTTGGGCCCAATTTGGATAGTTGGGCCATATGTTGGGCTTTGACTCATAGTTGACTTTTGGACCTTTGGATTGGGCCTTAGGATTGAATCAAGCTAAGATAGGGGTAAAGCAGTCTTTTACCCCAAGCATGGATTTATGATTTTTGTGTTGGAACCCAATTATTAATTGGGTGTTATTTTGATGATTGACAGTTCGAGAACTTGTCATCCGGCAGCTAGAGTTTCATCTGCGGGACTTCAGTAGTGTGAGGTGAGTTACCTTCCAGTAGGGGTGGGTCTAAGGCACCAATGCCGGCCCACCAGTAGGTGATTATGTTTGAGATGATTATCTTTGTGATAATTATCTGGTTGCCACTATTTGATATGCTTTATGTGCTGGAATGCTATGAGATATGTGTTAGTACTAGTAGGGGTGAAATAGTCCCCATTTACCGTTTGAAAGATACCGAAGGGGAGCCCAGCTCCCAGTTATGCCAGACAGATACCGGTTGAAAGATACCGAGGGATAGGCATTATGTGGTATGTGGTATGATGGGGGGAGTCACTAAGCTTCGTGCTTACAGGTTTCCAGTTTTGGTTTCAGGTACTACGTTTTCAAAGGAAAGGAGCCCGTTCGATCGCAGCGCATCACACTATGGTCTTCCGCACATGAGATCTTTGGGATTACACTCTGATATTGTCTTATGATAACTTGTTTTGATGAATTCTACTTTGGTCTGGGCATGATGTGTTATTATGGATGTGTTATTATGGATGTTTTCTTATACAGTTGGTGAGGGTCCGCACTCCTAGTGGGGGATAGTTAGTGATTCAGGGCGAGAGGCCACAACGCGGACCAATTCTTTGTACAACAGCGAGAGCGAGACGCTATTTCCAGTAGGGTTGCGCGGGGTACGTCGCCTATGTTATGGATACTCGGGATAAGGGTAAGGCGACGGTTGATGATATACCGGTGGTACGAGAGTACTCGGACGTATTCCCGGAGGATTTGTCTGGGATACCTCCTGAGAGACAGGTGGAGTTTAGGATTGACTTGGTCCCTGGTGCGGCTCCGATAGCCAAGGCACCATATCGGTTGGCTCCTCCTGAGATGCAGGAGTTTTCTACGCACCTGCAAGAGCTGCTAGACAAGGGTTTTATCAGGCCGAGCAGTTCACCATGGGGAGTCCCGATCCTGTTTGTGAAGAAGAAGGACGGGTTGCACCGTATGTGCATTGATTACCGGGAGCTAAATAAGGTAACGGTGAAGAACCGTTACCCACTCCCGAGGATAGATGATTTGTTCGATCAGCTTCAGGGAGCGTCTTGGTTTTCCAAGATTGATCTACGATCCGGATATCACCAGATGCGGGTCAGAGATGATGATGTGCAGAAGACCGCTTTTAGGACCCGCTACGGTCATTATGAGTTTGTGGTGATGTCGTTTGGGCTCACCAATGCTCCAGCCGCGTTCATGGATCTCATGAACCGCATATGCAGACCGATGTTGGATCGGTCTGTGATAGTATTCATTGATCATATCTTGGTTTATTCAAAGACTGAGGAGCAGCACGAGGAACACCTGAGGGAGGTACTTGAGACCTTGAGGAAGGAGAGACTTTTCGCAAAGTTCTCCAAGTGCGAGCTCTGGTTGCGCGAGGTGCAGTTTCTGGGGCACCTTGTCAACCAGAAGGGTATATTAGTAGATCCGGCCAAGTTTGAGGTCGTGATGCAGTGGGAGGTCCCGAGATCTCCATCCGAGATTCGGAGCTTCCTGGGTTTGGCAGGGTACTACAGGAGATTCATCCAGGATTTCTCCAAGATAGCAGTTCCGCTGACCCGACTGACCAAGAAGTCGGTGGTGTTTCGCTGGGGTCCTGAGCAGCAGACAACCTTTGAGACGCTCAGGCAGCGACTGTGCGAGGCGCCGATTCTTACCCTGCCAGAGGGAGTAGATGACTTTGTAGTCTACTGTGACGCTTCGATCACAGGTATGGGAGCAGTGTTGATGCAGCGGGGGCATGTGATAGCTTATGCCTCGAGACAGTTGAAGCCTCACGAGGCTAACTATCCGACGCATGATTTGGAGTTGGGGGTTGTAGTGTTCGCCCTCAAGATTTGACGACATTACCTCTAGGCATGAGAAAACGGATCGAACCGGCCGGAACCGGCCCGACCCGGACCGGGAACCGACTTCGGCCAAAATCAAGAACCGAACCGGCCCGGCGGTTGTACCGGTTCCGGTTTTTGCCGGTTTTCGGTTTTGGAACCGGTATGATTTGACACGCTTTCTTGCGGGGCTTGTAACTCATTCAATTTTTAATCAAATCAAGCGTTTTTATAGTCTAAACTTAACTACAAAACCTAAACTACGTGTAAGAAAAAGATTCAGGTTAAAAAAACTTAAATTGAGTGAGTTATGAACATTTGAACAACAAAGTCAGATTACGTTTAATTGTTGTAACATAAAAAATTTCTGATTTGACACCCTTCCTTGCGGGGCTTGTAACTCATTCAATTTCTAACCAAATCAAACTTTTTTATAGTCTAAACTTAACTACAAATCCTAATATACATGTAGGAAAAAAGAGTCAGGTCAAAACAAGTTAAATTGATTGAGTTATGCACATTTGAACAACAAAGTCGGATTACATTTAATTGCTGAAACATAAAAAAAAATTCTGGTTTGACACCCTTCTTTGCGGGGCTTGTAACTCATTCAATTTTTAACAAAATCAAGCGTTTTTATAGTCTAAACTTAACTAGAAATCCTAATATACATGTAGAAAAAAGATTCAGATCAAAAAAAAGATAAATTGAGTGAGTTATGTACATTTGAACAACAAAGTCAGATTACATTTAATTGCTGAAACATAAAAAAAAATATGATTTGACATCCTTTTTTGCGGGGCTTGTAACTCATTCAATTTTTAACCAAATCAAGCATTTTTATAGTCTAAACTTAACCACAAATCATAATCTACATGTAGGAAAAAAATTCAGGTCAAAAAAAGTTAAATTGAGTGAGTTATGCAACTTTCAAAATTTGAGTGAGTTATCCGGTCCGGTTCCCGGTTTTGGGTTGGTTCCAACGACCAGTTCTTACCGGGTCCCGGTTCCAAAAATTTACGAAATTATAGTACCGGTCCCGGCCCGACCGGTTCCATCGGGTTCCGGTTCCGGTTCCGGGACCGGTTCTGGCTGGTTCCCCGGTCCATATGCTCACCCCTAATTACCTCTATGGGGTCCGGTGTACTATTTACACGGACCACAAGAGTTTGAGATACCTCATGGATCAGCCGAACCTGAACATGAGGCAGCGTCGGTGGTTAGACGTGGTAAAGGATTACGATTGTAAGATCCTCTACCACCTGGGCAAGGCCAACGTAGTGGCCGATGCCCTGAGCCGCAAGGCAGTAGCGGCTCCGATTCGAGATATCTGCTTGAGGATGACAGTAGTTACTCCCCTGTTAGAGAAGATTAGGGAGGCTCAGGTTGAGGGCCTGAAGGAGGAGCGCCAGAAGTGCGAGAGGATAATTGGCCGAGTGGCTTCGTTTGATTACGACAGTCGAGGATTGTTGACCCTGCATGGGAGGGTATGGGTACCGTACTGGGGAGGAGTACGACAGGTGTTGATGGATGAGGCCCACAAGTCTCGGTTCTCCATCCATCCAGGGGCGACGAAGATGTACAAGGATCTTCGACCCGACTACAGGTGGCCCTGCATGAAGCGGGACGTAGTTTGGTACGTGGAGAGGTGCCTGACCTGTAGGAAGGTTAAGGCAGAGCACCAGAGGCCACACGGAAAGATGCAGCCGTTAGACATTCCCGTGTGGAAATGGGAGGATATCACGATGGACTTCATTACTAAGCTTCCCAGGACCGCACGTGGGGTTGATTCGATATGGGTCATCGTGGATCAGTTGACCAAGAGCGCCCATTTCATACCGATCCAGGAGAGCATCTCGGCCGAAAAGTTGGCCGAGATTTATGTGCGAGAGGTAGTGGCACGTCATGGAGTGCCTGTATCAATGGTGTCAGACCGAGATGTCCGGTTTACTTCCAGGTTTTGGAAGCGATTTCACGACGAGATGGGTACTCGTCTCCATTTCAGCACCGCTTTCCACCCTCAGACGGACGGACAGAGCGAGATGACGATTCAGACTCTCGAGGACATGCTTCGAGCATGTGTGCTAGACTTCGGTGGCAGTTGGGATACATATCTTCCGTTAGCAGAATTTTCGTATAACAACAGCTATCACTCCAATATAGACCGACCTCCCTTCGAGATGTTGTACGGGAGGAAGTGCAGGACCCCAATCTGTTGGGGTGAGGTCGGTCAGAGAGTCATGGAGAGTACGGAGGTAGTACTCAAGACCACAGAGCGAATTCAGTCCGGAGCAGGCTCCAGGCTGCTCAGATTCGGCAAAAGAGTTACGCCGACAAGCGGCGTTCGGACTTGGAGTTTCAGGTGGGCGATATGGTCCTCCTGAAAGTGTCACCCTGGAAGGGTGTTATCAGATTTCGGAAGCGGGCAAGCTGGGCCCAAGGTTCATTGGTCCATTTAGGGTTTTGGCCCGGGTGGGTCGGGTTGGTTATCGGTTACATCTTCCAGCAGAGCTCAGCCAGATCCACATCACGTTCCATGTTTCTCAGTTGCGGAAGTGATTAGTAGATGATTCAGCAGTGGTACCCCTGGAGGACATTCAGGTTGACGATAGCCTGAACTATATCCAGAGACCAGTGGCGATTTTAGATCGCAAGGTGAAGGAGCTGAGGAACAAGAGAGTAGAGTTAGTGAAGGTGCAGTGGCAGCACCGGAAGGGTTCAGAGTGGACATGGGAGCCCGAGGAGGAGATGAGGGAGCACTATCCGGAGTTGTTTCCAGATTCAGCAGACTTTGAGGACGAAGTCTAAGACAAGTGGGGGAGAATTGTAACGCCCCATTCCTGGTACGAAAATAATTCTCTAAATGTTCAATTTATAAGAGCTACTCGACGAGTTGGTAGCCCTAACTCGTCGAGTAGATGCGAGCTGGACCGCGGGGTTTAAGTGGACTACTCGACGAGTCGGGAATGGACTCGGCGAGTAGGTCCGTTAGGAGGAAACCCTAACCCTTAGGGTTTGCACCCTATTTAAGCAACATTATGGACCTCCACCCCAGCCTCCATCACCTCCACAGTCCATTCTCGAAACCCTAGCAACCATTGAGTGTCTTAAAGCCTTTCTTGCTATTTTTGTGTGATTTGAAGTTAGGAGAAGGAAGGGATCTATTGGTGGTTCAAGAAGAGGCAGGAGATTCAGAGTTTTTGTTGCATTTTAGAGCTCTTGAAGGTATAAAGTTTATACCTTGGCTTATTTTCACTTAGATCTTCATGAAAGCTTGTTTGTTGCCACTTTTGAGTCCTTTCCAAGCTATTCTTGGGTAGGAAGCTTTTGGGACTGTAAGGACTCTAGATCTAGGCACTCTTGAGCTCCAGAAGCTCAAAGTTGCCACCTTTATTCAGCCAAGATCCCATTCTATTCCCTAGACTCTCATTTCTAGCTTGTTTTGGGTGTTTTAGCTTCATAGCATCATGCATGCACGTAAAGTTAGCAACTTTACGTGTTATTCTAGCCTAAGGAGTCCAGATCTATGAATTAGAAGCAGTGGGAATCACCAGGATCAACTGTATAATCTGAGCATGCAATAGACTCGCCGAGTTGTTCTTGGGACTCGACGAGTCGGATCGATGTCCCCAAACCCTTCTTTGATTATGAGTGAAACCACTGAGTTAAGGAGATGACTCAGCGAGTTGGACATGAGTAAGACTCGGAAGCAAAAGAACTCGACGAGTAGAATCGAGATGTCCCGATGATATGACCGTTTGAACTCGACGAGTCGGTAGAAGGACTCGGCGAGTTGGGTTGACTGAGAGTTGACTTTGACTTTGGCGTTGACTTTGACCAGAAGGGTAAAATGGTCATTTTACCCTAAGAAGGATTATCAGTTTTTGATTGAGTGTTGTTATGGAATTATAGCCGGAGAGTCGCCGGAGCAGCAGATAGGGATCCCTCACCCAGTCTTTCAGCAGTCAGCCATACGAGGTGAGTTTCCTTCCAGTAGGAATGGGTCTACGGCCACAATGCCGGCCCGTTTAGATGTTAGTAGTTCCGGACTTTGGTCCGATGTCGGGGTTAGCCCGATGTAGTTTATATGTTTCCGGACTTCGGTCCGATGCCGGGGTGGTCCCGAGAAGTAGTATGTATGCTTGATGTCTTTGTGATTCATGCATGTTTATGTTATGTGCCTTGTGTTCCGGACTTCGGTCCGATGCAGTAGTTATATGTTTATGTTACATGTTTATGTATATGATATGTTCAATTATGTCGGACTTCGGTCCGATGCAGTGGGCAAGGCCCAAGTTAGTCCGGACTTCGGTCCGATGCAGTAGGCAAGGCCCAAGTTATTCTGGGTTGCGGTCCGATGCAGTGGGCAAGGGCCAAGTTATTCCGGGTTGCGGTTCGATGCAGTGGGCAAGGCCCAGTATGTGTTTTACGTGTTATTGTATGGTATGTGGTAGTATGGGGGAGCTCACTAAGCTTCGTGCTTACGGTTTTCAGTTTTGGTTTCAGGTACTTCCACTAGCAAAGGGAAGGGCTCGGGATGATCGCATGGCACACTCCACAGTCTTCAGCCTAGGAGTTTCACTCTGATATTTTGTCATGAGACTTATATATGAGACAGATTTTATGATGTGTTATGATACATGACTTACGATTTCACTTATGATACTGGATGGTTTATGATTTTTATTATGATTGAAAAACAAAATTTTTGGGCCGTATTTTTGGGATGTTTCAACGGACGTCGTGGTTGCTGCCGTGAGCGACCGCTGCCGCCATGCTCCTTGCTGCACCGAACCGCCGAAACCTAACCGCTTCCACAACCATTGAAGATGAAGGTCGTCGATGGAAGCTGTGACAGCGAGCGATCGGAAGAAGCAAGCTTATGGCTGTCGTTTTCGCTGACCTCGGTGACGTATTGTGTCGCATTTCCTCCCCCGTTCTCCTGTTACCACTTTTCAGTCCCACCACTGCCGCCGTATGGCTCGTTTCAACTGCTTCAGTCAACATCCATCACCCCGAGGGTGGTTGCAGTAGGCATTCCAGCTTCAGGGTCACATGTATGCGTATTTTATGATGTTATTGATTCGTTGTGTGGTCGTTTGTTGGCCGGAAACTGTGAAGATAACCACCATGGCCGCCAACCATGGTGGCTGCCGCTTTCTGCCGCCACCATCCACCGAGAGAGGTGGTTGTGTGTGTGTGTGTGAAATGGTGTTGTGCATGTCTTTTTCAGTTGAAGTGATGTTTGGATGTTGCTTGGTCGGATTTCACGAGAAAGGCCACCACCACCATGAGGAGGTGGCTGCCACCTCTAACCTCCGCCTGCCGCCACAAGGGTGGCTGGGTGTGTGTGTATGTATTATTTGTGTGTGTGCATTTATTTGGATATTGCTTTGTAACATTGTATTTCGATCGGAATAATTAAGGAAAATCCGTCACCATCACCGTGAGGTGGTGGCCGCCGCCGTGAGCCGCCATTGACCACCACTACCCGAGGTGGTAGTGGGTGGTGCCCAACTTAATTAATAATTAATTAACCTAAAAACTTAACAAATGGGCTAATTGGATGGAAACCCTAATTAGGGTTTAGAAAACCCTAATTTTGGATTTATTGGTTTGGACTTATCGGGACCCACGTTTTGGGCCATTGGAATTGAATTGTGAATTACACCCGATCACACCATATGATTTATCTAGTAGAGTGATGGACTTAATGGATTAAGTCCTTAATGGGTTAAGTGAGAAACACTTAACCCTAATCGTCATTTTATGTGAAAACCCTAATTTTGCTTGGGCCTTGATTTGGGCCTTCCTATTGGGCTTTGGTGATTGGGCTATTGATGGGTCATCCAAGAACAAGCATATGGACTAGAATATTTGGATGGGCTTTAGGGTAAGGCCCATGTGAGGGTTTAGGCCCAATTTGGAAAATTGGGCCATAGATGGGCCATAACTGGGCCTTAAGGATCATGAGAGGTTGGACCATTGGAATGCCAAATGTTTGGACTGGAAGAAATGGTTGGGCCTTAGGGTAAGACCATGTAAAGGTTTGGGCCCAATTTGGAAAATTGGGCCATATGTTGGGTTTTGAATCATAGTTTGACTTTTGGGCCTTGGATTGGGCCTTGAGCTTGAATCAAGCTAAGATGGGGGTAAAGTAGTCTTTTACCCCAAGCATGGACTTATGGATATATGTTGGAACCCAATTACTTATTAGGTGTTATTTTGATGATTGACGGTTCGGGAATCTGTCATCCAGCAGCTAGAATTTTGTCTGCGGGACTTCAGCAGTGCGAGGTGAGTTACCTTCCAGTAGAAGTGGGTCGAAGGCACCAATGCTGGCCCACTAGTAGTTGATTATGTTGGGTTTTAGTATACTACAACATCCTATGGTGCACATACAACCCTAAATACCTTGGATCTATGTTTTCACTAATTATACATGCAAATGGTTTCCAAGGTATTAATCTTACAACTAGCATGTATTTAACATAAACCATATAAGATACTAGTTAGCATAACATACCTTTCATGGAACTTGAAGTCTTGGTGTATTTGGCCTCAAAGAGCTTAGCCCCAATAGTGTGGAAGCCTCAAGTGGAATCACAACACATCATGGACAAAGGATGAACTTGAGAGAGAATTCCATGCACACAAAAACCACCATGAACTCCAAGAAGATACAAGTGGCGATTTTGGGCAATGAAGTATCTATTTATATGTGGGATTTCTAGGGTCATGAATATAACCCAAATCCATACCCATGGGTTTTATGATCCATGGTTCATGTGGCCCAACTCTTTATGTATCCATACATAAACTTGGTCCAACATGGATCATAAGCCCAACACATATAAATATAACTAATTATCATAATTATTCCCCATAGATTTAATTAGTCTCTTTTGATCACTAAATTAATTCCAAATTAATTCTTGATCAATACTAATTAAAACATATGATTTCATATTAATATATTATAACTTATAATATATTAATAAATCATATATAACCTCTTCTCTTAAAAGTACATCCAAACAAATTGTCCTGATGATATGCAACCCAAATGGACCATGCTACTCCCGGGTCGAATACATACCAATAATAGTTATGGGCTTAGACACCTAATCCAACAGTCTCCCACTTGGATAAGTCTAAAACTATTATTGCGTATGACTCCAAAACCCGACTAGCAATCGTAGCTCATAAAGCCGCTGTCGAACTCTGAACAAATCAATGACAACAGATTGTGACTCATCTTTCTTTCCTTTAGTGAACTTGAAAGTAGAAGGAAAACCAACAAGCCTGTAACATTGAGACTCTGTGTGACCTGATTTCTTGCAATGTGTGCATGTAAGAGATTTCTTTGATGAAGAAAAAGAATGATTATGAGAAACATTCATGGCAATAGTATCATTGTTGAAAACTGGGACATAATTAACTTCCCTCTGTTGTTCTTCTTGAATAATAAGAGCATAAGCAGTGGAGAGAGAAGGTAAGGGTTTCATCATGAGAATCTGACCTCGAATGATTTTATAAGAATCATTGAGGCCCATGAGAAGTTGAATTAGTTTCTGATCATCAAGAAACTTGTTGATAGCAGTTGCAGCAGTACAAGAACAAGCAGGTAAATCCTGAACAACTCGTAACTCATCCCAGATCTTCATGAGTTTAGTGTAGTAAGTAGAAAAATCATCTGAACCTTGTGAAATAGAGTAAAGTTTCTGCTGAATCTGGTAAATCAATGCACCACTTGATTGTTCATAGCGTTGATTCAATTCAGTCCAGATTTGTGATGCAGATTGAAGAAAAAGCACACTATCGGCAATATTTTTATGGAGAGAATTCAATAACCAGCTTATCACCATGGAATTAACTCGATACCATCCAGGATATTCAGAGGAATTAAGAGCAGGTTGAGTGATCGAACCATCTACAAAACCCAATTTATTTTTGGCAGACAGTGCAATGATCATTGCACGTTTCCAGGCGTTGAATCCAACACCATTAAAGACATTGGTAACAAGAACAGAGCTTGGATTATCAGACGATCCAAGATAATAGGGATTCGATGGAGAATTGAGAGTTGAATTGTTGGAATTTATTTCCGAATCAGACATGACGAATTGAAAAATTGAAGATGAAGAAGAAGATTGAAAGTGAAATTGAATGTGAAATTGCGGAAGGTGAGGATCAATTCAATCTGATACCATGTTAACTTGTATGAAAATGAACGCAATATTGAGAGAATTCAAGAAATCTTTCATTGATTAAGCTTTACAACTTTACAAAAGAACTAATATATACAGCTTATGAACTAAGCTAACTACCTGTACATTAAATTACAGAAATACCCTTGTCACTAACAAACTTAACTGAATGAAGTAAATTGACAGTCTCAGTGTATTCGATTTTATGGTTCATGATAACTTATGTGTTTGGAACTAATCGAGTTAGATTTTTATATATACAGAAGAATAGAAGATAATTTTTTTTAACTTTCTTGATTATATTCCTTAATACCCTCGTTTTGTAATTTGATGGACAGTTTAATCTTATTTTTTGGAAACTTTGTATGTTGAATTATCTTTACACTTCATATATTACGAATATTAATTTGCAATTTGTATATTGCCAAAGTAGAGTACTAACTTGATAATTTTGTATGGGTTACTAGTATGTTGGAATTGTTTTAAATTTGATGAAGAATGTGGAAAAAAAAAAACGGCCCCCACATCCCATTAAGCTTAAAAGATTTGTTAAGACATGTAGTTTTACATGAACTTCCTAATTAATCAATCATGTTTTTAAAGAAACATATAAGTTGTGAGTACTTTTAAGTAATTTAAGTATTCTTAGACTACATGCTAGAAATACACACTATAATTTCAATTTTTTCCTTATCATAGCATTGTACTTAAATGGATAAGTAGATAGTCTTAATAGAATATGGAGACCTCGTTGCATGTGAATCAATGTTTGTGTCAAAAAACATACCAAACCAACTCTTGTGATTAACCAACTACAATGAATTGGAAATAACATGCTTGTTAAAGAACCAGTTTTATAACTCTTCTGCAACTGAGGATGTTGAAGGGCATCGAGCATAAAACATGATTATATTTAAAAAAAGAACGGGTCATTTAGCATTATGGAGAAAAGACCCAGTTTATAGATACAAACCGGTTCCGGTCGTTAGCTGTAAACCGGGTCATATAACTATCTCCTTTATAAAACCCGGCCCCTGTGTAATATAATCCGGTTTTTCTAAAAATTGTGTCCTATATGGCAGGTCTTTTGTGCTTTTTTTCTAGTAGTGATTCTTGGCTTGTATCACACACATGTTTACCACAAAGGTTATAATCAACTAAACGTATGATGAACAAATCATGTAGTCAAATGTTGGAATCCATAAAATGGGGTGTGATTTTATTTCAACTTTAGAACATTCAAATGTAATATCGCTTAAGATTAGGAGACTTGAACAAATCCTACAAGAAGAATATTGTAATATTCTAACCGAATCAACCTTTTTAGGAGTGAGATCTATATATGGTTTGCAAGGCATTATAAATTTCAAATCAACGTAGAAAAATTCTCTCATTGATCCATATATGATCCTTCTCTTTCCATCGTAATAATTCACCAAGAAACTCCACATTGCCGTAAAAATGTGGTGGTTGATAACTGTATTATCGTTCTTACTAGGTAGAGTATGCGATGGAGGTATCACAAGTAGCTACATTAGAGAGGCTGCACCTTCCACTGAGATCCCGAAAAAAGATTTCCCCCCACCTTCTGGTTACAATGCTCCTGAACAGGTTTTCATTTGAATATCAATTAGGGATTCATTATCGTACTCAAATACTTCATTTTCACTAAAGAAAACATTGATCGATATGTGTAGGTTCATATAACACAAGGTGATCAAATTGGGAGGAGTGTGATAGTTTCATGGGTGACACCGGTAAACAAACACCCCAAATATATGACTTATTGGGAAGCCAACGATAAAGATGGTATCAAGAGAAACCGTGTTCGTTCAAAAACCACCACTTATCGATACTATAACTATTCTTCGGGCTACATTCATCATGCTACAATCAATAAATTGGAGGTATCCATATATGTTTCATATTCATAATGCAGTTCCTACCTATTGTTGTTATTCTTATATACTTAATTATGAATTTTCTTGAATATTGTTGTTTTTATTAATGTTTGTATTAGTATAACACAAAGTACATGTATGAGCTTGGAAAAGGCAACAGTACACGCAAATTTTGGTTCACTACTCCTCCTGAAGTTGGCCCTGATGTTCCATACACATTTGGGATCATTGGTGAGTAGTATTATGAGTTCATTAATTACTAAAAATATGATGAGAATATATTCACAAGAATGTTAATATATATTTAATAATATACAAATGTATGCATTTATATATATGCTAGGTGATTTGGGACAAACCCATGCATCGAATCAAACATTGGAACATTACTTGGGTAGCAGAAAAGGTCAGACTGTATTGTACCTTGGTGACTTCTCGTATGCTGATGTTCATCCGTATCATGATAACGAGAAGTGGGACACATTTGGACGGTTTGTTGAGAAGAGTAATGCTTACGAGCCATGGATATATATTGCTGGGAATCATGAATTGGACTTTGCTCCTGAAATCGTAAGGGAGTAAACCATATAATTCTTCTTTTTGCATTCTAATGTGGTAAAATAAATTATACAAATAACTTTAGAAGAAGATGAAATAAAAAAATTACCATTTTGGATAGAGTTTTCTAACAAAAATGAGCATATTTTCTACTCTTTTTTTTACCAATTAAGATGAGACTATATTTAATGAGAAAGTACTTAGAAAGAAAGAAAAATCATTTTCGATGAATGATAATGTATTTTCACTATATATGAACAATTTAACAATATATTTAAAACAATTAGAAACCATTTCAGCATAATTAAAATGATTTTGCCGTATGGCTTTATTTGTGAAATCCATGGTTATCTGATAGAAAATATATAATCATTGTTTTAAAAGCGTCCATCCAAACATTCATTTCTTGTGATTTTTCTTTTCATAGATGATAATAGACAAATCATGATTCGGTTTTATTAATAATTTAATCCATTTTGCATACAAAATACTTGTGTTAACTAAAATATATATTGTGGTAAATAAAATAACTTTTCAGGACGAACACTCCCTTTTCAAGCCATACAAGCACCGATATCACGTCCCTTTCCGAGCTTCTCAAAGTACATCGCCACTTTGGTATTCCATTAAGCGTGCATCAGCACACATCATTGTGCTTTCTTCTTACTCGGCCTTTGGTAATTAATATTCAAATTAATTTTCTTTTATTACACACACACACACACACACATATATATATATATATATATATATATATATATATATATATATATATATATATATATATATATATATATATATATATATAAGTTATCCATTTTTTTACGTTGATCTAACATGAATAATGTTTTTTTTTTGGACTTGCATTATAGCGAAATACACTCCCCAATATAACTGGCTAGAACAAGAGTTTGCAAAAGTTAACAGAAGCGAAACCCCATGGTTGATTATTCTCTTGCATTCACCAATGTACAACAGTAATAACTATCATTTCATGGAAGGAGAAGGCATGAGAGTTGTGTTCGAGCCATGGTTTGTTAAGTACAAAGTTGATCTTGTGTTTTCCGGACATGTTCATTCATATGAACGCTCGGTAGGTTTTATAAATCACGTCTTGATCATTATGCATGATTATCTAATCATACATATATCGACTTAAGCCATATATATATATATATATATATATATATATATATATATATATATATATATATGTTTCATTAATTATATAGGAGAGAGTCTCAAATGTTCAATATAACATAACCGATGGACTAAGTACTCCAGTGAAAGACCCATCTGCTCCCGTTTACATTACTGTTGGTGATGGTGGAAACATAGAGGGTATCGCTGATAGGTAATATATATTATGCTCGATTGACATATATAATTGATTAATGGATTATTTGGAAATAAGCTCACCGTTAATTAAATGGTTTTTATTTTTGTAGTTTTACAGAACATCAACCAGATTACTCGGCATTTAGGGAAGCGAGCTTTGGGCATGCATTACTAGAGATACAGAACAGGACACACGCCTTTTACAATTGGCACCGTAACCAAGACAATGTGTCTGTCTCCGGCGATTCTATTTGGTTCTATAATCGCTACTGGTTTCCTAAAGAAGAGAGTACGTATAGCTCCAGCACCAAAACGGCCTAATATTTTTAACCTTGGCTCGTTGAGTAGTATTCATGCATGGTCAATAATAGTGTTAGTTTATTCATGCATGTTTCGGTTAGCTAGATGGTAATTTCTTAAAGTTTTGATGGTTTAGTTTTTGGTGGCTTCGTTCAATATTAACTTGAAAAACTTAGTTTAAAAGTTTAGTACTTTATTATTAATTAAGTATTTTAGGGTATTTATATATGAAGATCTTTGACAACCGGCCATACTCTATTCGACTTACTCAAAGTTTATGTTAGTTGTCAATGTGAAGATATGTTTTTGGTGAGTCTCCCCTTCGATCCGGAAGTACCTGAAACATAAACTGAAAACCGTTAGCACAAAGCTTAGTGAGTTTCCCAAAATACCTCATACCATACAATGGGCCATGCCCCACTCCTATTGGGCCTCGCCCGACATCGAGCCCCGCTCGAAACAGATCTGACAATAACATGAGATGGGCCCCGCCTTATCACATTCATCAGGCCCCGCCCGACATTCATACATACATATAAAACACATGTAAGAATCACAAAGATAAATAGCATGCAATACACTCATCGGGCCCCGCCTGACATCAGACTCCACCCGATATACATATCACATACCATACACACTAGAGTCACATAGACAACTAGCATCGTACTCATAATAAATCATGGTTCGACATTGGTGCCTTCGACCCGCCAAACACAGTGAGGAGACTCACCTCAAACTGCTGAATATATCATATAAAAGCTCGGTTGCTGATCCAGGAAATCTCCACACTAAACATCATCAAATAATACCCAATTAATAATTGGGCCACAAACCATAACTGAGATCCTAGTTCATTTGTCCAACATCCAGGGTAAAATACCATTTTACCCCTTCGTTACTTGGCCCAATATCCGAGGCCCAACCCAATGGCACCAAAAAGCCCAATACGACCCAAATCCCTAAATGATACCCAAAACCCAATATGGTCCCAAATCCAAGGAGGCCCAGAGCCTAGTATTGCCCAAAGTCAGAAAGGCTAATGGCCCAATAAGGCCCAAAACCCCAGTAGTCCAAATATGGCCCAAAGTCGCAAAAAGCCCAAGACCAGGCCTGGTACGCTGCGCATACCAGGCGCACACCCTACGTACTAGGATGCATGTATGATCGCGGACACGAGCACATACACGCATTGTACTTTTGAGTACGCCCAATGTACGCGCCTATTAAGCACTTTCTTCTTAAGTGCTTAATACTTGCATTCCAACATCCAAATTACAGATCCAGGTATTGGGGAACGTCTTAATCCATAAAGTTCTTAACTTGGAGCCTTTGCATGGCTCAAAAGGACCCAATACTCGCTTTTGACCATTAAGACTCACAATAAGAGTCCTACTTCATGCATGGTCCAAAATAAGACATCAATGTAGCATTTTTTTATGCATAAGGAACATTAGAGAGGCTAAGATCTAGCATTTCCAACTCCTGGAGTTACTTATACTCATAAGGATGACTTATGGGGCCAAAACATACCAAAACAAATCCCTAAACTAGATCTAGCAATTGGAGTTACCAAGGTAGAAGCTTTATACCTTATAAAGCTTGCAAAGTTGATGAAGATTCTGGATCTTCAAGCTCCAATTCCACCAAAGCTTCACCATTAAGCTTCATCTTCTTCTAAGTAACCAAAAACACAACAATATCACAACAATGGCTCATAAACACTCAAAGGGAGGCTAGGGTTTCATTCTCAGGGTTTAGAGAGGTGGAGGCTAGTCCTAAGAAACTCCCAATGCAACTTAAGGTGTTTAAATAGGGCACAAACCCTAAAAATTAGGGTTTGTCCCTAATGAGCGTACACCCAACGTACTACCATGTACGCCCAGTGTATGTGAGTTCCTCCACGTCTAAGCCATCGAGCCAGTACGCCCAGTGTAGGGGTGAGCAAAAACTGAACCGCAAACCAAAAAAAACGCATAAACCGACACCGAAAAATCGAAACCGAAACAAAAACCTATGGTTCGGTTTTTAGTTTTGTAAAAACCGAAAAATTTCGGTGCAGTGCGGTTTTTAGTTTTGCAAAAACCACAAAAAACCAAACCGAACTATATATATATATATATATATATATATATATATATATATATATATATATATATATATATATATATAATAAAAATGACGTAGTTTCATTTACAAAATGTGTTATCTTTATTAATTCCTTATCAATTTGTTTTATGGGTTGTCAAAAAATTTCCATTGAGTTTTTTCCATTTGGATTGATTTAGATTGAGTTTAAAAAATTTTGGACTTTTTTTTGCCAAATTGGTTGAACTTGCCTCGTGGTACCCGGTTTATATGATGACTAGACTGTCGCTTTGTTTTTTTGTTACAAACAGGTTTTTAGGCTTTAAAATATTGGTGGTGGTTTTAAACTGCATCCAAACAATATGCATCAAATTTATGCGGTTAAAAACCGCACCATAATCACAAAAAACCGAAATTGCATAAAAAATCGGAAAACCCCCCTCTAAAATAACCGCACCATTCGGATTTACGGTTGGAATAACCGTAATTGCGGTTTGCGGTTCGGTTTTGTTCAATAACCACACCGAACCGCACTATGCTCACCCCTAACTCAGTGTACTCGGCTAGAGACCAAAATGTAAGAAATTTTACTATAAAGGGCTAAAAGAAACATACCTAAAATTGCAAGTGTTACATTGTACTCCTTGGAACAATACTTGTTACGAAAAACATGTATTACGATAAATATATTAATACTTCATAGAAACTTAATAATTTAATTTATAAAATATAAATCTCAAGTCAAAGTTAAAGGTTTGGAGTTTATTTAACTAGATTATAAAATTTTATGTGCAACTATTATCTAACCTACTTAAGTACATTATGACTAATAATGTTAAGTGATTAAGTGAATAAGGTTAAGTTGATAACGTTAGAGTCAGTTGGTAAGTTTGATACCAATTTGGGGTCAAATGAGAAAAAATAGAACTTATGTGATCAAATAAGTCAAATTAACAAACAGTAGGCGTAAACCCCTAAACCTCTTCCATCTCCTTCATTCAAACAATTTTGAAGAAAATGAGAATGTGGGAAGACGATTTTGAGAGCTTGGAAGGAGCTGAGAGCTTTAATTGATGTCGCATTAAAGATTAGAAGCCTGATTCTTTAAAGAAGCTAGGAGTCAGGTGACCATTAGTCATCCAAATATCACTAGAAGAGTAGTAAAGTACCGACAATAAGTTGATGTGAGTTCATTATAAAAAAATACATGTCTTTTATTTATCTTATACTACGACTTTTCCTATAGTTACTTAAATTTGCATTTATATTATGAGATATTATAAGTATATATGTACATTAACGAAAACAGTTTTACAATGAGTTTTAAAGTGTTGGTTTTGAAAAAAGTTTTGATTGTTATCATCAAATATGAAATGTACCATGTATCAAATAAAACAAAATCAAAATGTTCACTTCGTACAACTAGTGTGAAATGTCATACTCAAAATGCTTTATCTCATATATGAAAAGAGTTTGTGACACTTCAAAATGCAAGTGCTTTACAATTGCAATGTAATTTTTCGAATATGGTTGTCAATTTGATTACTACCAAAAATTTGGATCATTTTTGTGATTATCCTATTGGGAAAATAC
This sequence comes from Lactuca virosa, assembly GCF_052849685.1. Lineage (NCBI taxonomy): Eukaryota > Viridiplantae > Streptophyta > Magnoliopsida > Asterales > Asteraceae > Lactuca > Lactuca virosa. Next base: position 212,304,307 of record NC_136427.1, on the reverse strand, counting down.
TACCGTACAAAAACGAAGTTTGGTCGTTTTACTTATTTGGTCGCTAAACTATTTTTTTACGCAACAGATCATTAAAATTAAGTTTTACATGTCAATTACACCATTATGTGACCTGATAAAGAAATAAACAGTTGCTTTGTTGATGTCGGCATTTTTTAAATTAGATTTCTATATATTTTTAGGGGCTAACTAATCTCTCACTTCTCTGTCTAAAAATAGCAAAACTTATCTCCATGTTACTTGCTTTCATCTTCATCTCCAACTCAGTTCTGCTGCTAAACCTGTAAATCCAATGGAAGGTATCTTACTATCTTTCACTTCATATTTTGATTTCATTAACACCCCATATGATTAACACTATTGACGCCATTATTACTCGTCTTTTGTGAAGTTGATCAAGAGTTGAAGTTCACCTTCCCCTTCCCACCACCAACCACCTTCGTCTACCACCGCCCACCACCACCACTAACTATAATCAACGTTAATGAAATCATCATCACAATATGAATCTATCCATGATTGTTAGTCAAAAATTGTATCCTCCTTATTGCCTGCAAGTCAAAATAACAAGATTAAAAGATAGAAATTAATCACAACCACCACCACCATACAGTCCACCACCACCAAATCTAGAGACTCGAATACATTACCTTCAAGGAAAACACAAATCGATTACATTCAAGAAAAACGAAGATCGATTAGCTTCAAGAACTTCACTATCATTATGAACGTAATCGCTCTCAAAGAAACTCATATTCATATTGATACTAATGAAGAAGATTAGCTATCACCATCGCTCTCAGGGGCGGAGCATACTAAGGGCAGCCCCCCCTGTTTTTTGGCTTATAATTAGGTTTTCCTACTAATTTTTATATATATCAGACATAAAATTATAAGATATACGCTTTGGCCCCTGCTGTTTTTTTTTAAAGAAACTATAGTTTTAGTTTTGGCCCCCCCAAATAATTTGGTCAAGCTCCGCCACTGATCACTCTCAAACAAGGCAGAAGATTACACCTTTCCGCACCATATAATCGAACCAAAAACTCAAAATCTAACTCAAAAATTATAAGAATTGAACCAAAAACTCAAAATCCACTTTAGCTCATGTGAGAATCAAATCCAAACTTGCAAGAAAAATCTTTTCACAGATCTAGAATCAAGATTCGCCGATGAAGAATGGGTTTTTCAGATTTTTCGTCATTCACGATTACAAAAAACCCATCGTCGACGAAGATAAAGATTTACAAACTCTCATGGGAATGTTACTTTCCGGTACACCTAGTAGGATGAAAGACGTCACCGTCATTGTCGGATATTGTCGTTTCCAGAGAGAGAGGAAGGATAATGAGTTCAATGATTTTTATTTTTCCTTTTTTCTAAGTGATAAATATTATGTGGCATTGTGTTTCCACCTTATTTGCCCTAAAACCTGATAAACGGTTAGTAAATTTGTGGTTTCCAATTTCATTAGTAAAATATGACTTTAATGATTTGTTGTGAAAAAAAAATTAAATTAAATGGGAAAATTCATCAAACTTCCTTGTGCAATAATAAGATTTTCCTATCCTATTATTTTAAGTCTAAGGGGTATTCATGTAGATTTTGCAAACATTAGGGGCAATGATGGCAAAATAAATGAGTCGGAGGAAGTTCAGTCGCAGCTTTCAACTACACCGCCCCAACCCGCTCGAGACCGTCGTTACACTTACACCCTGCAATTTATCGTCGCTCTCAGTATCGATCTTCTATTTCTATTTTTCAGAAATCGATCAATTAAATTAAGGAATATTAGTAGACGATTGCATCGTCATCAACATGAGGAAGCGAGATTTAGCAATCCTTATGCTCGCCGCTTTCGCCATTTTCTTTTCCCTTCAGGTATATCAGATTATCTCAAGTCACAGTGTTGATCGACCTCAAAACCCTAGAGCTGTTTAAGTTGTTGATTTCTTTTTTAGAAATTTGTACTTGTAGATGAAATTACATGAGTACTACGTCTAATTTATCTCTATTTGACAATAGCACGAAGGCGATTTTTCGTTTAAGGAGGCGTGGTACCACCTATCGGATGAATATCCAATTAAATACGAGGGGGAACGGCTTCCGCCACCTATTGTGTCCGATCTTAATGGCGATGGAAAGAAAGAGGTTCTTGTGGCTACCCATGACGCTAAAATTCAGGTATTGTTTATCTAGTTCGTAGAATGGAATTTGGGGTTTCAATTGAAGGATAGCTCATAGGGATTGGTTCGGACTTCAATAGTTTCAAAGTATGAACTAATTGGGATTATATTCAAATTCCCAAACCTCTATTCTTCTTCCAAGCAATACTCTCAAATACTTGTCATTTTTAACTCAGTGTTGCTCCAAACATACATTGCGGCTATTATTTGCTATATAACCTTGTGTTATCTCTTATATAGCAGATAAACTTTTAGCATTTGTAAATTATGAATCGAAGGGTACTACACTACTAGTGTTTATAGTTACATTTATCACCACCTATCTTGGGATTGGAGTCCTGAACATGTTCTTTATCTCACACTGATCCAGGTTTTAGAACCTCACTCTAGGCGTGTGGATGAAGGATTTAGTGAGGCTCGTGTTCTTGCAGAAGTAAACTTGTTACCTGACAAAATCCGTGTTGCTTCGGGCAGACGGGCAGTAGCCATGGCAACAGGGGTAGTTGACCGAACTTTCAAACGTGGTCAAGTGCAAAAACAAGTCTTGGTTGTTGTGACATCAGGTTGGTCTATAATGTGCTTTGATCATAACCTTCAAAAGCTATGGGAAACAAATGTTCAGGTGACCTTTTTTTTCATATAAATTTTGCATAAACCTCAGTTTCTATGGTCAAACTCTAATACATTCTGTTTTTTTTTTCAGGAGGATTTCCCACACAATGCTCACCATAGAGAGATATCAATTTCTGTAAGTAATTATACGTTAAAACATGGAGATGCTGGGCTTGTGATTGTTGGAGGAAGGATGGAAATGCAGCCACATGTATGTCTCTTCAACTCTTCTGTTTTTGTATTTCCATCATTATAATTTATAACATTGTATCAAAATTGAATAATCATTTGTACACTATTTCAGATGCACCTTGATCCTTTTGAAGAGATTAAAATGGCTGAGGAAAGTGCAGATCAGCATAGAAGAAGCGCAAGCGAAAAAGAAGTAAAGTTATTTCTTTATCAACATTTTGTTTCTGATGTTTTTTTAAGTCAAATTTTTTATATATATATTTTTTCATGTAGTCTGCAGATGCATCTGCAGCTGTTGATTTACGCCATTTTGCATTTTATGCTTTTGCTGGGCGAACTGGTTCACTTCGCTGGAGTAGAAAGAATGAGGTAATAATTTTATAAACCATTTATTATTTATAGATTATATCTTAATTCTGTTTACTAACAATTATTCTGTTATTAAAAGAACGTGGAAGCTGCTCCATCAGATGAATCTCCACTAATTCCACAACATAATTATAAACTCGATGTTCATGCTCTTAATAGGCGTCAACCAGGAGAGGTACACTACACTATACAAATATATATAATTTTTATATTTTATATCTTAATGAGTCAATGCTAGTAAATGATGTGAATTTTTCAATTGTAGTTTGAATGCAGGGAGTTCAGGGAATCAGTTCTAGGAACCATGCCACATCACTGGGTGAGTACATCATACTTGACTTCTTTTTTTTGTGCTCTTTTTTCATCATCTTTAATTCTTTTTTTTTTTAATAAAATAAATCAGGATAGGAGGGAGGATACAATGCTAAAGCTGGCCCACTTTAGGCGGCATAAAAGAAAGTCGGTGAAAAAAACACCTGGAAAATCTTCAACTTACCCATTCAACAAACCAGAAGAAAACCATCCTCCTGGGAAAGACTCTAGTAAAAAGATTTCAAATTTAATTGGAAAAGCTGCAGATTTTGCTAATTCAGCAAAAACTAAAAAAGCATCACCTTATGTTCCCACTATTACAAATTACACACAGCTCTGGTGGGTCCCCAATGTTTTGGTGGCCCACGAAAAGGAAGGAATTGAAGTTCTACATTTAGCATCTGGTCGTACCTTATGCAAGGTAACATAAAACATATCATCAATCCATTTATACATACATACTAAAACTAATACTAATAAATATATTTTAAATTTTTTAGCTTCATCTTCATGAGGGTGGATTGCATGCCGATGTTAACGGAGATGGAGTTCTAGATCATGTCCAGGTTATAATTATTTAATATAAGTTTTAAATTATTAATTTTTTTTTTTTTAATAAATAAAAAAATAAAAGTTATTATGTGGTGCATTGCAGGCTGTTGGGGGGAATGGAGCTGAGCAAACGGTTGTTAGTGGGTCAATGGAAGTTTTGAGACCTTGTTGGGCAGTTGCAACATCGGGTGTACCAGTGAAAGAACAACTTTTCAATGTTTCGATTTGTCATCATTCTCCTTTTAATTTGTTTCCTCATGGGGAATATTCTAGAAGCTTTGGAAGGGGTCTTGATGTAACTTCACTTGAGGTAGCAACACCTATTCTCATTCCTACAAATGATGGCCATAAGCATCGCAAGGGTAGCCATGGAGACATTGTATTTCTAACAAATCGCGGAGAGGTAAATAATAATAATAAGGAGAATATTGTAATTTATAATTTACTCATATAATAAGAAAGTAATATTAGAGTTTGGTGTGTGGCAGGTAACGGCTTACTCCCCGGGGTTGCATGGGCAGGAAGCTGTGTGGCAATGGCAGCTGTTGACTGGTGCGATATGGTCAAACCTTGGGTCGCCAGCTGGCATGATGGATGCGGGTTATGTGGTCCCGACTTTAAAAGCGTTTAACCTGCGGATGATGCATGATGATAATAATAATCAGCAGCAGCATTTGATATTGGCAGCGGGTGAGCAGGAAGCGGTAGTGGTGTCGCCTAGAGGAAGTCTACTGGCGAGCATTGAGCTTCCTGCACCGCCAAGTCATGCGTTGGTGGATGCAGATTTTTCAAATGATGGGCTGACGGATATTATTGTTGTGACTTCGAATGGGGTTTATGGGTTTGTTCAAACCAGGCAACCGGGTGCCTTGTTTTTTAGCACACTTGTTGGGTGTCTCATAGTTGTGATGGGGGTTATATTTGTCACACAGCATTTGAATTCCATCAAGGGGAAACCTCGACTTCCACCTGGAGGACACATTTAGAACCACATACAGTCTACAGACAAATGTCAGGTGAGGTCTTGAATCATGACTTAAGTGTTTTTATTGATAGTAGTGAACCTTTACATAGACTTAGAGTGCTCCTTTTTTTGATTTGTTTCAACAATCAGGTGTTTTTATGTGATATTATAGTATTAAGAGGGTTTTTGTATACCAACTCCTGGACTCCTGCTCAGTCTTGTCTCTAAAATGCATTTAGCCATCATGTATTTTACTCGTGCACCATATACAAAAATCCACTTTTAATTTTGTAAATTCAAAGCTTATTATTTCAGTTTACAACACTTGTCGATTTTGCTATTTGGAAGTCAAAACATGGACTATGATTTTGACGACCATGTATGATGTCCTTTTCCCGATATTTGGAATAACGGCCTAAAAAGTTAAATCATCAACAACAATATCCCATCACATTAAACAGCTACTAGTTTAATCATCAACTGGATATAATTATAGATATGCAAGACCTATCTAAAGTTCATTATAGAGATTGCTTATTGTTATCTTTTGGTTTGGCTACTAGTACACCAATAATGATTCTTTCTATTTAGGGGTTCCATTTGATTTTTAATTATAACTTAAACTTTTGGTTTTAACTTCAGAAAAACCAAACCGTCATTTTTTATTTTTTATTTTTTTTGATTTTCAGATTTTTCCGGTTAATTGTTTCTACTTTCTTCAGCTAAATATTAACAAAAACAAGCATACTTGCTATTAATTTTCATTGCTATTAATTTTCAATAGAACCGGAAATGCATAATAATTGTTTGGGATAATGACTTACAAGGTAACATAGTTTTAGTTTTGTTCACGTTTAGTCTTTTAATTTATTTTTTGTCCACATATTACAATTGAATTTGTTTGGATTGTTCATATTACATCCTTATGAACGGTTGGTGTAGATTTTAGCGAGTCATAAGAATGTAATGTGAACAGTCCAAACAAGTTCAATGGTAGTATATAGACAAAAAAACATAAGGGACCAAATGCAAATAAAACCTAAACTATGTTACCATTATAAGTCATTAACCCTTTCTACAATAGTTTATTCACATCACTAGAGAAATGGTTTGATCTTTTTAGAACCGATCCCGCTATTTGATGAGCCTGCATGATATTAGGTAGTTGGTCAAATAAAGGCTAACTAAGTCAATGGTGCTTAGTTGGAACTAAGATGAGCAACCAGTGTCAACCGGACTGAACCCGATTTGGAATTGAAACCGGTTTAAACTAATAACGAGAATCGATAAGTGGACCATATGCCAGATGTTGGTGTCAGTGCCAGTTTTCGGTTAAATACCCGGTTTGAATCGACACATGTTCTTATGCAGTTGGTGCATAACTACTTAATGATTTGAGCTCAAATGTTTAGAATAATACCAAATCATCCAACAAAAATTAACCTGATATATAAAGAAATTAGGTGTTTATATAGTCTAAAATGAAGTACAAACAGGAAACTCGATGCTAAAATAACATAAATTCAGCTTTGATAACCTATGTTTCGGGACCCATAACTCAATCAACATGTAACCAAATAAGGTGTTTATATAGTCTAAAATGAATTACACATAGCAGCAAACTACGTGTTGAAAAAAATTCATGACATTCCGACTTCAAACGAAGGAGTTATAATAGTTTAAAGAATGTGAAAGATTGAGTAGGTACGAGCTCAAACTAAAACACCTCTCATACGGAGCTAGTTGAAATGCAGTTCAATGGTAACATAGAAGACAACTAGAGCTGTCGAGTTATAAGGATGTAATATCAACGGTCCAAACAAGTTTATAAGGATGTAACGTGAACAATCCAAATGAGTTCAATGGTAATAATATGTGGACAAAAAGGGACTACATGTGAACAAAACCTAAACTATGTTACCTACACCAACCGTCCAAACAAGTTCAATAGTAATATGCAAACAAAAAATAAATTAAAATGACTAAACGTGAACAAAACCTAAACTATGTTATCCTTATAAGTCATTATCCCTAATTGTTTTACTTTTGAACATACTTAATTAACTCTGTAATCAACTGAATATATACATAAAATAACATAATATTGGGTATTTTGGTTCAGTTTTGGTTTTTTTTTTCTTCCTTCCAGCTACCGTCATTCTTCTTTAGATGCTCAAATATATGTCGACAAGAAAACAAGCATTAACGAGTACAAGATCAATATTTCAAATATAACAATTTACACAACTTGATGCAATTCATTAAAAATAGTTGGTGGAACACAATATATTTGCAATTGTTCTGAAATATGTATCACCCAATTCCAAAGATCACTTGAAACCTCTAATCAACATCTCACCGCAAGGAAAACAATATATGGGACGACTCACAACCACCAACTTGGTGAAAGTGGCTGGGGAACTTGTTAGTTTTCCGGCTGGTGGGGCCCAGTTTCTCGATGGTGGTCTAGACTACATATGTTACAACAAGTAAACAAAAGGTAACTATATTAGTAACAAGGTTTAATTTGTAGGCTAAATGCAAGAAATAGCAACGTATTTCCATCTTGCCTTATCATATATAGCCTTTTTTTTTTCTTATTACCCTACTTTTCAAATTATTTTTTATTACTGCATTCTCTTTTAGAAAATTCACCCTTTTTATAGCAATGGTAATCTAATAACCTATGACATGACACAAGCTGACGAATTCTTATGTCATGTCATTCAGTCATTCTCCACATAGGATGTCCATGTACAATATATTGCTGAAATGACAATATAATTAATACCTATCCTGATTACATTCGAATTTTTTGTTTTTTTGTAACTTTTATATAAAAAATCATTAACCATGCTGATAAAATCTAACAAAAATAAGTAATTTACTAAAAACAAAATAGAAGATGACTGATTGTAAATATATTTTCATTATTTTCACTTATACTGAATCCGATAAATCGTGTTAAACATTTCAATCATACTTAATCAATCAAACTTGTATATAGAACTTATTTCTATAGAACAGAACAAAACTGTGGGTTTTTCAACAGGTCGATTCTTCGGGTTTCTTTTTCAATTCTTGGTTCGGTTATTTTGAGCATCCCTATTTGATGCTATAACTTTCTTAAAAATTGGTACAAGATTTGAAGTTTGAAAGTGTTTTGTTAAAAAAAAAATGCCACGTCAACAATATATTACAGGTGAACAAGGGAGAATTTACATAGCCAAAACATGTGATGGACACACCTAATGTTGAACTTTTTTAGAGATTATACCAACATTTTTAAATGAATAAATTTTGCTTTGATGCTTCCACTTGTAGTTGTAACTATTAAGTATTTTGTGATTTCAGATTTTAGAATTAAGAATGGGTGTCTAAGAGGATGAGCTGATGACTTATGAGACTTGAAGCTTTTTTATGTATTTTTGAAGGGTACCTTTTTGACAGAAACGCCCTTGCAATGTTGTTCGCCCCTAAAGATGAACATGAAGCTCAAATTGAGTTTGCTCTTCTCAGAGACTGCAATTTCAGCTGTCATGAGTTTGTATTAAGTTTTGAAGGGTACCCTGAGACATACAATCTTCTCCATCAGACCTTCTCTTCTCCATGCTAAAAAAGAGATAATTCCAGTGCACACAAAAGCTACATGAGTTTGTATTAAGATCATTGATTATAATGTTATATAACTTTTATAACCTGCATGCAAGTGTAAAATCACACCTGTGATTGTAAAAGTTGATAGAATTGTAAGGGAAGGAGGGAAATTGATTGTTGGTGATGAATCCAGTACAATAGGGGAAGTTGAAAACCTGTTGAAGCCACTACATTGCAATGTAAATTTTAATGTTTTTATAAGAATCAAGAAGAATTACTCAGTGCCAAGAAGTCAACTTTGAGGCCCAACACATATGCAATGGCTTCATGATCTTATTCACTCAGAGACTAGATATACAAATTGAGAAATTCTAATTTTTGGAAAGTAATATGATTTGGTAAAACACATCCAATAGACATCACTTTTCTGTGTTTTCACTAGTAAACGATTTACATTTTGCATGCATCAGAGGAAGAAAAGTCAACACTACATCGAAAGGAGGTCAACAGCTTTCAGAATTCTCCTTCTTTTTCACTTACTATCCAGGAGATCTTGCAACTCGCCATTCCTAACAGCTGCTTCAAGATCTACAAGAATAAATTACATATATATATAAGAAGAAGAAACCTTGTAAATTTATGAAGAGAATATAATAAGTAAAAAGAGAAGAAAGCTAACCACTAGCACCACCAATATGCTTTCCATTAACAAATATTTGAGGAACAGTGCGACGGCCAACAAGATCTAAAAGCACATCCTGAATTTGGGATCCATCATCTGAAAATGGCATCTTAACATTTTTAGTGTTACACATTATATCATTTATCATTCCAAGTAAAATTGAAGAAAATGCTAAACTTAGTGAACAATGGAAGATTAGGTGACAAATACCTCGATGATCAAGCTCCACAACATAAGGATTCTCTTGTAGTTCATTAAAGATGCGTTTGGCACGACGACAATACCTAAATTCGTGACAAATAACACCGAGTGTTCTCAATATTGATGCCGATAATCAATTGTATCTTCAATATAATTACGCAACAAAACTCATCCTGGTGTATTCCAATCGTATAAAAAACAAACTACTAATCACAAACTTCGCAAAGTAACGAGAAAAAATGAATGATTTCAAGCAGTTCTGTATATTCAACTCAAAAAATTTCACGATTGTTCTAACAATAGGCATGCAGCGTGTTCAAATATATAAATATGAATCGAAAGAAATCTAACGGGCAATAAGATTTGGAGAACACGGCGATCTTGTTAGAGTAGATGACGGTCTGAACAAAAGCCGACGGAGACTTCGAAGCTTCGGCTTTCTTCGGTGCATTGATCAACAACAACAACGACAACACAATTCCAGAAATTAACACTCCGAACTTATAGCGATAATTCGACCGAGACACCGTCATCGTCTTCATCTCGCTTCGCCTCTCTGTCTCTGTGTTTTAGCTTGCGTCTGAATGTCCGATACAGAAAATGGTGAAATTAGGCAGGTTCATGGGCTTCAAGCCCTTTGAATTTACATATATGGTCCGCAATGTATTAGGGTTCCAGCTTATGCGTCTCTTAGTTTTAAATTTTAATTTTTTAGTCCCTATGCGTTCTATGTGATTCTTTTGGAAAGATAAGGTCATAAGGAGCCCGTAAGGGTGACATGACACCCGATTTTTCTTTAACAGCTAAATTTTATTCAAAGACCCAAAAGCAATGGAGCTAGAAATGGAAAATTACAAAGAAATATAAACCATATATGATTTTGTATCCATAAGGACCATAAAAACTAACTTTGCGATTCCTATCGGATAACCAATCAAAAGAAAGAACAACAATATTGTCAAAAATGTTGCTCTTCTTGATATGGTTACTATGAAACACCATGCAATTTCTATATCGCCACAACATCCAAATAATAGTAATAACAATAACTTCAAGAGCCTTCCTCTTCCAACTTGACACGAGGGCAGTGTCAACCCACTTGGCAACGCTATACCAAACATGAGCAACTATCGAACAACTCAAAAATACGTGAGAAGTATCTTCCAAACCAACATCATAGGAAGGACACATAATAGAAGGAGCATCAACCCTTCTATCCATAAGATTTTTTCTCGAGGGAACCCAATTCCAAACACATCGTAGACGTGGTGTGGAGTAAAGCAACTTACGGAGCTTTATAAATAAGAGAGAGGATATTCTCTCTCTCTCTCTCTCTCTCTCTCTCTCTCTCTATGGAGGATCCACGCGTGAACACCGTCCCAAGATGGTGGAGTGGTGTTGTCATGAGGTGGGACGCATCATACACATTACCATATCGGATGGCCTAAAAATGACTTTCAGGAAAAACTCAATGATCCATCAAGTTCGGTGGAATATGGTTCATGATTGTAGATTCCAAAAATTATGGAATGAACGATGTAATCCTCACAATTTATCAAGTTTTTTTTATTCCATATTTATAGAAAATGAGTGAAATCAATGCCATAAATGTAATGAAGGCAAGAAAGTGTTTGAAGAAAGGATCCTAAACCTACTTGGCTTATGTGGTAGATACGATCAAAGAGAAGAAAACAAAGGAAGATATTGATGTTGTGAAAGATTTTCCCAAAGTATTCCTCAACGATCTACCAGAAATTCTAGTAGAATGTCAATTGGAATTTCATATAGATATAGTACTAGGAACCGCACCAATTGCAAAGACACCATATCGCTTGGCACCCTTATAATTAAATGAGCTAATGACACTTTTTCAAGAGTTGTTAATCCAAGGTTTGTGAGACCAAGCACCTCACCTTAGAGGAGGTCCGATCTTTGTTTGTGAATAAGAAAGACACATCGATGAGAATGTGTAGTAATTATCGTGACCTCAACAAAGTGACCATAAAGAATCGATATCCTTTAACCATGATTGATGATCTCTTTGATCGATTGCAAGGAGTGAGTTATTTCTTAAAGATACGATCCGGTTATTACCAACTGAAAGTAATATATGAAAACGTGGAGAAAACAAAGTTTCGAACTAGATATGGGCATTTTGAATTTTCCGTGATGCATTTTGGCCTAACCAACGAGCTCACGACTTTTATGGACCTTATGAATAGGGTTTGTAAACCACATATTGATTAAGTTGTGATAGTTTTCATTGATAATATTTTTATTTACTCGAAGACAACAACAGAGCATAAGGAACATTTAACACATGTGCTCAAATGATTGGAAGAAAATTTGTATGCAAACTTCTCAAAGTATGAGTTTTGGCTTGAAGAAATACAATTTCTTGGTCACGTGGTGAACAAAGATGGAATAAAAATGGATCCAACAAAGATTGAAACTATTATGAAGCGGAAATCCCCAAAGAGTTTACTAGAGATAAAAAAAAATCTTGGATTGACGGGTTACAACCAGCAATTCATTAAGAACTTGTCAAAGATTGCAAACCTCTTAACGGAATATGTTTGAACCGACATTCATGAAAAAACATTTGAAGAACTTAAAAAAGAAGTTGTGTGAGATGCGCGCACACATATATCCTTAGTTCTTTTTTTAAAATAAACATAAATTTCTAATATATTAGTTTACACATTAGGCATGTTTAAAAAAAATGCTTAGTTTAAATTAAATCGTATATAACAATAATAATTGTTGGATTTCTTTTTCTTAAATATATTCTTAAGAAAAAAAATTATAACCATGTAGGATTATTTTTATCATTGTTTATGGCGTTTGTCCATATATCTTATTTTTTGAACCCTTAATATAACTTTATATTATTATATTAACTTAATATATTATTTGAAATGATTTATGCATGTTAAAAGTGTGGGAAAATTCCATAAAAGTTATATATTTTGATTTTATAATCGATTTAATCCTTTATTAATGAAGTCCTAAAAACCAGAAACTGTATTCATGTAACATCCCGTTTTAAAATAGAGTAATTAAATAATAAATCAGGAACCCCGAGAAGCAAGTTTTAGTATTAATATATATAATTATCGTCCAAAATAAAATAATAATTAGTGGGGTGTTGGTTTCGGGAAGCCAAATGACAAGATTTGAATTTCCAGGGGTTAAAGTGTAATTTTGGGATTTAATTTGTAAAGATTTTCCTAAGTAAAGGGGTGTTTGGCAATTACTTGCACTCTATATGTAAGGATTTCATAAGGCAAGGTTTAGATTGTAAATTAAGGGTTTGATTTGAAAAGAATTTGTCATGGAGGGACCATTTAGTAATTTTCGAATCTAATTTGAAAGAAGAAGAAGTAGGAGGGGCTGGAAGTGTGAATTATGGAAAGTTGTCTGTGAGCAGGTATAAGAATCGCTACCCTCGCTCAAACCCTAACCCTACGTTTTTATACTACCAGCCGCCATCACCATGTGTGGCATCTTCAGCCGCCACCTTGGGGAGCTCCAAGACCATCGCATGCTACCTCCTAGCCTTGCCGGAACCGACAACCACCCCCACTCCACCTTCCTCCCTTCGCTCTTCTGTTCCTCCATCTCGTCGAGAAGCTATCTCCGTGCTTCTGTCGCTGTGGTGACCACCGGAAACCCTCGTTGCTGCTCCGTTGTCATCAAGCGGCGGACCGTCGTATCCGTCTTCTTCTTTTTATTCTTCTATGTCGCTGCAAGGTCGCCATTTCGGGCGGCTGTCGCGGCTGATGTTCTTCCCTGATGGCCAGGTGCCACCGTTCATGCTGCTGCCCTCCGTCACTCGTCCCTTCGCTGTTGGATTGGCGTGGCCGTCGCCGCCACGCGACTGTTCCGCTGTGGCCGACATTCTTCGCCGCTGCCGTCGCCGTTTTTCTTTTGCTACTGCCGCCTTCGACACCTACCTCAGTGGGTGTTGGGTTTACTTTCCGGGAAATAGGGGCGTGCGTGTGTGTAGTGGGTGTGTGTTTCAGCGTGTCTCGCAAGCTTGGATGTCTCGGGTTGTTGCTGCCGGAGAAAAGTCAAGGAAAAACCACCATGGTCGCCAGCCATGGTGGCTGCCACCTCAAGACCGCCATGGAGGGTGTGTATGTTGCTTAGTGTGTGTATTTTTTGTGTGTGTGTGTTGAGTATTGCTGTAAAGTTGTAATAGTGTGGGAATAATCAAAAGAAAATTTGTAACCACCACCGTGAGGTGGTGGCTGCCGCCACCGGCCACCGTGTCGGGTGGCGGTGTGCCTTGTTTGGTTTGTGACTCGTTTGGATGTTTGGACAAGGGACTACTAAACCCTAATGGGCCAAAAGAAACCCTAGTGAGCCCAAAGAGACCCCAATGGACCTAATAAAACCCTATTGGGCTCAATAAGGCCCAAAGTGACCTAGATGCTCAACCAATTGACTAATGAGCTAGTATTGGGTAGGAAACCCTAATTTAAGGCAAACCCTAATAGCATAAAACTCTAATTCTTGAGAATTAATCGGCACACACACGAGATTATTTAATAACTTGAAATATTAAATAATAATCATTGGCAAACTAACTTAAGGCAAGAATGGACTTAATGGATTAATTCCTTAATGGATTAAGTCCTTAATGGGTTAAGTAAGAAACACTTAACCCTAATAACCATTTCATGTGAAAACCCTAATTTTAGGATTATAGGCTTGGACTTATCGGGACCCACGTTTGGGCCATTGGAATGGAATTGTGTATTAAGCCCAATCCCACCATATGACTTATTTAGTAAAGTGAGGGACTTAATGGATTAAGTCCTTAATGGGTTAAGTGAGAAACACTTAACCCTAATTGTCATTTTATGTGAAACCCTAATTTCACTTGGACTTTGTGTTGGGCCCTTATGATTATGTAATATTGGGCCATGGGGATTGGATTAGAATAATTGGATGGGCCTTAAGGAAAGACCATGTAGAGGTCTGGGCCCAATTTGGAAAGTTGGGCCATATGTTGGGATTTGGCCCATTATTTGATTTTTGGGTTTTTGTAGTATGAATTGGACCTTGGGCTTGGAACCCAATTATTAATTGGGTATTGTTTGATGTTGACAGTTCGGGAATCTGTCAACCAACAGCTGGAGTTGTATCTGCGGGACTTCAGCAGTGCCAGGTGAGTTATCCTCACTATACTAAGGGGTCTAAGGCACCAAGGCCGGCCCATTGGATATGTTATTCTAGCAGTGTTAGATGTTGAGTATAAGTTAGTGTTGCATGCTAGTAGTTATGTCAGTTAGGTAGACCTGTAGGACTACCTGTGATGTTATATGATTATTGCATGCTCAGTGGTTATGTGGTATGTTATATGTTATGTGGGATGGGTTGAGGTTGTACTGCTCCGTGCGGTAGCCAACAGACCTTAGGAGCATTCCAGTTACGGGCTAAAGGGAGACTCGTACTGTGGGCTCGGGAGCATTCCAGTTACGGGCTAAAGGGAGACTCGTACTGTGGGCTCGGGAGCATTCCAGTTACGAGCTAAAGGGAGACTCGTACTGTGGGCTCAGGGGTAATCCAGTCTGTAAATCTGGGGACCCATTACATGTTGTTCAGTTTGTTATGATATGTTTATATGGACTGTATGTGTATTGGTATTTTGGGGGAACTCACTAAGCTCTCGGGCTTACAGTTTCAGTTTATTGTTTCAGGTACATCAGGGGATCGCGGCAAGGCTAAGGCGTGATCGTATAGCTCCTCATGTTTTGTCTATGTTTCTGGGAAAACTCTGATATTATACATTTTAAAAACAAAGTTGTAATGATTTTTAGTGGTTTGGAATGTTTTTAAAAGTTTAAATTGGTTGAAAATTTTTGGGTGTTACAAGTTGGTATCAGAGCCTTGGTTTGAGTGAATTGGAGGAACACTCGTGTGACTCCAGTCTCAAATCAAGGAAAGGATTTTCAAAATGAATTCTAAAATGGTTTTCAAAATAAGTAAAGGAGGATGCATGGTGTACGATCAGCCGGAGCCAGTAAGTAGACCCCAAAATACCATACAAGTTATTTGATTATGAGATATGTTAGAACAACATGTTAGTACTAGGCTAGGGATCTTCAGGAATTGCATGATAGAATTGCCTGATTACATGATGCCTGCTAGCCTAGGGTTTCCTTTATATGAGATTGACATCATTACTGTAGTTGCTTAGTGTATGCATCACGGTTATACATAATTAAGATCTTATAGCCTGAGAATGTTTGATTTGGCCTTATGTTCTGTTCTTGTTTGATTGGGAGCTTAGGGTAGGATTGGATATTCGAAAGTCTATAGGGTCCAACGTTATGTATGGTTAGCATACACTAGTGATGTAGGGTTGGTGGAAGTTTCATGGATGGGTGGGTTGTGTGAGGCCGGGAGGCCAGTTATGGGATATTTAGCATTCCTCTAGGAGTGAGTATTGAGCGCTCGCCATGTTGTGTATTTCAGTTAGGGCGTTGTGGTGATACTTGGGACAAATATGGGTAGGTGTGGAAGGTAGTAGGGGCCCATACTACTGAAAGCACAGGACCCATACGCGTGTCAACTAAGTCACAATCCCTAGGGTTAGGAGTTGGTCCCCTATCATTATATGGATTATCAGAGATCTTTCTGGTGTCTTACCATAATGGTGGTTAGGAGACGGCTTGAGACCGGATCCAAGTTAGGATCGGGAGCTGGCAGCCAGGATAGGCCAGCATTGTCAAAGGACCGTGTCAGTGAGATCATCCGGAAGGAGGTGATCGAGTTTCTTTGGGGACAGTTACTGGAGATGTTAGGGTCTATTAAGACCGCCGTGGTTGGGTATTTCGACGAGCGCCACACAGCCATTGCTGAGACGGCTGCCGCAGCAGCTTTAACAGCTGTAACGATGGCAGGGGTAGGAGTTGGTCCAGCTTTCCAGTACCGGGATTTGTTACTGGGACATATTCTCATGAGCAGAGGGATGCAGTTACTTGAGATCAGGGAGATGTTCCGTACACGTTACTTTCCGCGGGTTGAGCGTGAGGGGCTAGCACATGAGTTTCTGGATCTGAGGCTTCGGGGGTTTTGCTTTAGGCCGGGATGCGAGTCGTGGGACTCAGGAAAGGAGTAATGATTATGTTCAGCTGGAGTTATGCTGTTGGAATTAGAATGGTTAATTGATAGGATTGGAATGTCGTCTTCTAGGGCAAGGGTTATGCCCTTTCAGTTTACGAGCTCGAAGGATTGAGCAGTTTTGTAACCCAGGATCAGGTTGTATTCCAGCTCGGGGTCAGTTGGTTGCCGGGATTGGCGATAGTAGTTCAGCGCTGGTAAGCGCGAGTGGGTCGATGTGGCATAAGTATTTGGAGGTCCAGTTCACCTTGGATCTCTTGTATCGGACGGTATGGATTGATTGTGCGATCTATTGTACTCTTGGGATTGTAGACTATGTCTGGGGAGCAGTTGTAGCCCAGTTTAGGGCAAAGGTTGTTTCAGCTACTGCAGTTCAGTTGTGGAGGTTTGAGCTGGTGAGTGAGTCAGGGTGCGAGACCCTGAATGATAGGATTTCTAAAGCCGAGAGCAGGAGATTTGTTGGAGCACTTGGGAAGAAAGGTATTATACGGGAGGTCTGCGGACAGGGTCCCACAGGATGGTTATTCAGTATTGTCAGGATTCAGTGGTGTTAGTAAGCGTTATTGATTGGCCGAGGAAAGCGCCAATGGAAGTAGCTCGTTGTTGAGACATTAGTTGGAGCATCTATTTTTTTGGACTTCAAGATTTGGGTGTGGGATCATTCGAGATTTAGGGACTGTTGGGTTCCCGGGAATTCAGGAAGTGTTCATCTAGTTATCAAAAGCATGTGATCATTTGGGATTGGCTGGTAATGGAGCACCAGTTGGAAAGAATTGGTTGTCATCAGATCGATCGTTGGAAAGTAAGAAGGATTCGAAATTCTCCAACTTTCATGTATTGTGAGGACTTAGTCGAATATAAGTGGGGGAGAATCGTCCCAGAACGCAGAAGTCGGATCGGTTTTGAAAGTGGGATAATTTTCACATCGTTGTCAGAAAGGAAGACAACCCTAGTGGCTGATTGGTTTGAGGTTTGTGTGAGTTAGGAGTTCGGTAAAACTCCCCAGCATGTGAATCGTGTCATCTCGGTGCTTGATAGCTGAATTAGGGAATTTTCAGGTTGAGCGTCAGCCATTGAAAGTTTTGTCTGTTGTTGTTCAGATTGCGGTTTCAAGAAGGGTCGGACAAGCGTTAATCGGTGAACCTCCCAGAAAGCGGGAAATGCTCCGAAGGAAATTCAAGAGGCGACAGTTGAGGAGCTAGGAACGCGTCAACAATCCACTTGTGCAGTGTTCTTACATTTCCTAAGTCTTTGGGGTATGCTTCCCCTCAGTAGTGGAATAGACTCTTGATTCTTACCGGACTCGGATTTTCGGTAACCTTGGGAATAATTGTGGAATTTTTCTTGGGCTAGCTTTGGTATTAGTAGAATCGGATCAGTCTCGATCCAATATGGGCTTTGTGGCGAGTGAATTTGGAGTTAGGGATTCCTAAACATGTACATGGTAGTGATCCTCCGTGCGTATCGGTGGGTATTTAAGGTGGTAATAGAGTTGGTTCGACTTACGTGCTTGATCAAGTTTGGATTATAGTCTGCAGATTGGATCTAGGGTGCGACTACCATTCTATTCTGGGGTCGGGTGCGACCAAGGTTGTAGTATTTTGCTTGGATAAACAACGTGTTCCATAGTTGGATCGTGAATAGTGGGATTTCAGCATTTTGGCGCAGGTGAGTGTTGTAAAAGACGTTGGTTAGGCCTTTTCTTTTGGATAAGGTTGATAGTTTATCAGGAGCATTCCAGTCATGAGCTGAGGGCCAGGTAGGGCATACCAGACTTGGGGGATTCAAAGAAGTAGTCATGAATGAAGCCCATAAGACACGATACTCCATCCATTCGGGTTCAGATAAAATGTACTTGGTTATCAAGCAGCAGTATTGGTGGCTTAACATGAAGGCAGAATTTGCCACTTACGTTAGCAAGTGCCTCACCTGTGCTAAGGTGAAGATAGAATATCAGAAGCCCTCGGGACTATTACAACAGTAATACCCAAGTGGAAATGGGAAAGGATTACTATGGACTTTGTGACCAAATTACCCAAGACAACAGATGGATTGGATACCATATGGGTAATAGTCGACAGGTTGACAAAATCCGCTCATTTCCTGCCAATAAAAGAGTCATACAAGATGGAACGATTGACGAGAATCTACATCAAGGAAATTATGAGACTCCATGGAATACCAATATCTATCATCTCAGATCGAGATAGTAGATTTACTTCACGCTTTTGGCAATCGCTTCAGAAAGCTATGGGAACAGAACTCGACATGAGCACTGCCTACCACCCACAAACCGATGGTCAAAGTGAGCGAACCATTCAAACGCTTGAAGATATGCTTCGTGCATGCGTGATAGACTTTGGAAGGTCATGGGATACCCACTTGCCTTTAATTGAGTTTTCGTACAACAACAGTTATCACTCAAGCATCAAATTTGCTCCTTTTGAAGCCTTATATGGACGTAAATGTAGATCACCGTTGTATTGGGCCTAATGGGCCAATAAGCTTCCAATTTGACTATTTTAGGCTTAGAACTCTTAAATGGGCTCTCATTGGACCCACTCTCATAAGACTTAACCTTTTTGGGCCTTATAAGCCTAAAATGGACTAGTTTATCTTTAATGGGCCTTATTGGGCCATAACTAATCCAATTAGCTTTAATGGACTCAAATCCATTCTCTTATACAAAAATTGGGCCGTGAGCTATCCTAAGAGCCCAATGGGCCGTAAGTTTTCCTTATGGGCCTCATGAACTCGAGCCAAGGCAAGAATGGGCCAAAGTGATTCCTTCCTCCTTCCTTAGCCCATTTCGGCCCAAGTAAAACAAAATATATATATATATAAAGAATAGATAAATGAGGGTTGACAATTGTAGTGTCACCTCATAAATATACATAGGGTATCCATGCACCATTCTCATGTTTCCATGCATGTCAACTCATCTCACTCTCTCCCCACTCCCCTCTTCTTGTTTCGGCCGAAGACACACAACACACACACACACTACACAAAAATTCTCTCCATTTCTTTCGGCCATCTCCTTCCTTCCTTCCAGGAATTCTCGAAAATTTGGCTTGGATTCAAGAGTCTTCATCAAGTGTTGTCAATCTTTGGTAAGTCTTCACACATCCAAGCTTCATAACTTCACTCTCTTGTTAGATCATTCCTTTACACAAAGTTTTTGGTGTTTATACTCTTAGAAATCTTCTTGGGTTCGAGATCTACTCAAGGAAGTTGCTAGGACCAAACTCTTCCATTTCTTTCTTCAAAAACGAACCCACAAACCTAAGGTGAGTTCATACCCCTCTATTTTCGGTTTTCATATGATTTATGGGGGAGAATACAAGTAAAATGTGAAGATCTATGTGTATTTGTATGTTATGTGTGATTTCTTGTGTTTTGTGGTAAATATGTGCTAAAAATGAAAGATATTTCGAGATCTATAGTTCAAGAAGGAAAAATATGTGATCTAGGTCATATTTCACTTATCATGTCAAGATAAACTACTATACAAGCTTTAAAATAAACACACTACAACATAAAATTTGTTATTGGACCATTTTTGATAAATAAACAAAAGATGGGGAAAAAGATGTCATTCACGGTTTCTACAAGGATCAAAAGGTCAAAACAGCTAAAATAAGAGTTTTTATAAATATTAGGCTTTTTAAAGGACTAAAAATGTAAATTTTAGCCTAATGGGCTAAAATTTGGGCTTTTCGACTATTTAGGCCCAAAAATGCGAAAAATCAAATTTAAGGGGCTGAAATGGAAAGTTTTCTCAAAACAGGGGCTATAAACGTATATAAACCTATTTCAGGGGTTAAAATGGCCTTATTTATCAAAAGGGACAAAAAATGCAAAGATTTTGGATTTTGGGTAAAAATTGTAAAAATTGCAAAAAGTGTGGATTTAAATGCAAATCTTTTAACTAAGGGGCGAAAACTGTCCTAAATAAAATTTTGGGCTTAAAACATCATTTAATTAAGTGTTTAGGTAAAAAAATGTCAAGAAAAATAGTTCAAGGACCTAATACGTCATTTTTCATAAAAAGGGCTAAAAATTGCCAACTTTACCAAAATAAGGGGCTGAATTGGTCAAACTAATATTTTTAGTCAGTTATGTTAATAATAAAATAATTGGGTCAAAATATACAAAACTTTATAACTTATGGGTTTTAAATAGAAAAATAACTATTTTTATAAATCTATGAATCGTTATAAAACAAATTGGTGATTATTACGACATATCGATTAAACAACTTCGCAACACCAATACTATACAAAACAAGTAAACATTCTAATTGTTGGGCTTGAAAGATTGTAATCATGCTTATTGGGCCTTCGTGACCCATTAACATGACTTTTGGGCCCAACATAAATAATACATGTTATTGGGCCTCCTGTGACCCAATTACATGCTTAAGGGACCCTCAATGGCTTTTACATGCTATTGGGCCTCAGTGGCCCATTAAAATTGCTAGTAAGGTCCAAATAAATCTTATGCGAAATGGGCCAACGCGCATTTCGTATACCCGACAGCCTTAAATAACATACGTAATTAGTAGGGCCTAGTAGTCCTCTTCTCCTCGTCTGTTAGGCTTACCTTCTCTTCAAGTAAACTAAAATCAGATCATTAATCAAGGTTAATCAAATTCATTTGGATTAAGTGAGTAATAACGGGCGACACCAATAAGTGTCGGTCGTAGTCTGTAGTTGTAATCAAAGTCTCCTGGAGGGAGAGCGAGAGTTTGTGTATAGATCTATACGGGGGTGACTCCCCCACACCTAAGTTGTTCGCTACAGTTAAACTCGACCAGTCTAGGGTGACAAAATCTTAAGATCAATTCCGGTGTTCATTAGAATGCCAAGACAGACGAACTAGTCATTATCATGCATGGTTATAACGACTCACATAGAGATCCAATACCATCTAAGTAATCAGGGGAAATCATATTCATTCGCTGTGACGATACAATAATACAAAACAATCATAATATTTTATCTGAAAACATCGGGTTTTCCGGGGAAACCAATCTTACTCACTTGTACTTTCAAAAACTATAATGCAAAACTTCTCATTTATACACGTTTTGAAATCATTCACGCATATACTTACAGGATCATCACAACATTTTCATGAAAAGTCTTATTACAGAAAATATCAAATTTTCTGGGTTTTACGAACAACATAAACTATTTTACATCAAACATACTTATGAACTCACCAACATTATATATGTTGACCGTTTTCAAAATAACTTGTATTCTCAGGTAATCGTTAGAACGAGGAAGCATCCAGTGTGTTGAAAGTTTCTTTTGTAGTTGCTAATCACCAAACACTTTATATTTTGGGATCATGTAATGTAAACCATGTACTTGATGTAAACAATGTCAGTTGTACTATGTAATGTTTGGTGATGAATGTGTTATGTTTCATGTATATTCATTGTGATGATATTTCAATTTAAGTCACGCGAGCCCTCGGACGTTTCCGACGTCTAGTTCGGGGGTGTGACAGGTTGGTATCAGAGCTCTGTTTATAGTGAACTGGCATATCTAACCACACATTGAGATGCAACTATAAACCCAGCAAGGGACTAAATAACTCTGAACAAAACAAATAAAATGTGCTAATAAACACCCTTATTTGTGCGACTTAGAAAAATGAACATAATAACAAATCAAATAAGATGATTAGGGAGAACCTGATATCTCGGTTAAACCAGGGCTGTTCACAGTTGTATTAGGAATGAATGTAGCCTGATCAACTACATTTCTTCATAATACAACTAACACATGCCCTGGGACGATCGTGCTGGTCAGTAAACCTAAGGCATACCCTATTGTTAAACAAGAAGAGCGCATCAACCTAACTTTTATTATATATAAATAATAAATCTTAGGAGTAATAATAGCTTATTCATATACCCTCTCGCAGACAGTATGGCCGGCTTCCATCATCCTGGGGATCTGTATTTCCCTAACCAGGGAAATAACGGATGGCTGGAAGAGGAACCTCAAGAAGACCCCGAGGAGGAGTCTGAAGAGGAACCTGAAGCGGAAATCAAGGGCGGACCTGCTGAGCTAGTGGTAGACTTGGAGGAAGAAGAGGCCAAAGAGGACCCCGAAGGGGAGTCCGAGGAAGAACCCGGTGATGA
The DNA here is from genome assembly GCF_052849685.1 of Lactuca virosa. Taxonomy (NCBI): domain Eukaryota; kingdom Viridiplantae; phylum Streptophyta; class Magnoliopsida; order Asterales; family Asteraceae; genus Lactuca; species Lactuca virosa. The sequence continues at coordinate 212,281,346 of NC_136427.1, read as the reverse complement.
CGACGATGGCGATTCGGACGCGGAGTCCGAAGTCATCAACCCACCTTACCCGATTAGGGTGCCCGCTCATCGGATGGGCCCAAATGGCCCCACGCCTCCATGGGGCGTGGATATTTGGAGATGGAGCAGGCAGCAGGGGCAACGACCCTCATACGGGATGGCTAGGGAATTTTATGATCTGAGAGACGGAGGGCCAGCCGACCGGGCACTTCCTGTCATGGTGAGGCGGTTACGGAACACGGGCGACCTAGTCCAGGACACGGCCGAGCAACTGACTCAGATGCACGCCGCAGTGGCAAGAGCGGAACGAGAAACTCAAGAAGTAATCCATAACTTTCAGGTACGTCAAGCAATTTGGGAGGATCGACTACGAGCCACAGAACGGCAGGTGGCGCGTCTTCAGGGCGCATCCACATCATCAGCCCCACCACCCGACGCATCCCAGAACACTTCGGACCAGTAGAACCCTCTACTAGTGTTAGGTTTCTTTTGTACGCACTACACTATGTACTACCGACTCCATGTTTAAGTGATTACACTACTCATAGAGTCGTTATGCTGTCGAACTTTGTACCACTATGTATGCTCTTTCGAGCAAATTTTCATGTATCAAAGTGCATATAATATTAGTGGAAAATATTATGTGTTTATTTGTGATGTTGTTATCTGTTATGTGTTATACATTCTTATTGCTTAGCGTATATTATGGAAACACTTAGATGTGCAAACCGATTCACGAAATTCCCAACTTAAAAACAATACATACTCAACATCTTTCTGTTCCGTAACAGCAAGATGCCGCAGAGACCAAACCGCGGAAATAATCAACCACCGACACCACCGGAAGTCGACTCAGCTGCGTTTCAAGCAGTTGTATCTGCTGCAGCCATGGCGCAAATCCAGCAAGGGAACAATGGCGGAGGAAACGGGCAGGGGGCTGGAAGTTCAAACAACGGAATAAATCAAGGACCTACCAAGACATGCTCTTACAAAGATTTTACCAACGCCAAGCCACGAACCTTTAATGGAACGGGAGGTGTCATAGCCCTAAAGAGGTGGATTGAGAAAATTGAATCCGTCTTTGAAATTTGCGGATGTCCAGATGGGTGCAAGGTCAAGTTCGCAGCATGTACCTTTGTTGATCAAGCTCTCTCATGGTGGAACGGTCACATCGAAGCCATGACCCTTCCAGTGGCAAACGCGATGCCCTGGGAAGAACCGAAGGAAATGATGTTGGCAGAGTACTGCCCTAGAGTCGAGATACAAAAGATGGAACAAGAATTGTGGAACTTGACAGTTCAGAACTCCAATATCGACGCATACATATCTAGGTTTAGCGAGCTATCCCTTCTGTGTCCGGGTATGATCACCTCAGAAGGGAAAAAGATTGAGAGGTTCATCTGGGGGTTGACTGCACCTATCCAAGGGAATGTCATTGCGGCAAACCCTGAGGCGTTTGATAGCGCCAAAAGATTGGGCAAGAAACTGTATGATCATGGCAGCAAGAAGAGTGTTAAGATTGTGGAAGCGGATGTTAAGAAGGAAGAATAGAATAAGAAAGGGAAGAACAACAAGAGAAGAGGTAAACAGAACTCAGAATCATCTAAGAAGAAATAGACAGTGACTGTCCATGCAGCAACCCAAGCTACCACAGCACCACATACTCCAGCCTCATCCACGCCAAATGCTCCGAAACAGTACACAGGGAATCTTCCCAAGTGTAACAAATGTAACTACCATCACCACAGGGAATGGAGAGAGATGATGTGCACAAGATGCAACCGGAAGGGCCATACAACAAAGTATTGTAGGACCCAGCTTCCACAAAGCCAGATGCTCAACAACAACCACAACACCACAAAGGATGGAGCCAGTTATACCTGTTATGGGTGCGGGAAGACCGGACATTTCAGGCGGAATTGTCCCAATGCAAACAACCAGGCGACGGGAGCAGTAGGAAGAGTGCTGAATATGGGTCAAGGAGAAGTGGTTCAGGATCCCGCTGTTGTCACCGGTACGTTTCTCCTTAACCACTCATATGCATGCATCCTGTTTTGATACCGGAGCAGAGCGGAGCTTTATGAGTAATAAATTCAAACACTTGCTAAAACAACAACCCCAAAAGCTTAATGAAACCTTTACGGTGGAAATGGCTAATGGGAAAACAGAATCAACTGGGGAAATCTTTGTATGATGTACCCTAACCTTAAATCAACATGCCTTTCAAATAAACTTGATGCCTGTAACTATTAGGAGTTTTGATGTGATTGTCGGCATGGACTGGTTGAGCCCCCATCATGCCGAAATTATGTGTTGCGATAAGGCCGTTCGCCTTTATCTCCCTAACCACGAAACCCTAATTATATATGGGGACAAACCCAGTACGAACCTTCGTCTTATCTCGTGCATTAAGGAACAAAAGTATCTACAAAGGAAGGACTTGACGTTTCTGGCTCACATAGTGGATAAGTCCAAGGAAGAGGTCAATATTCGAGACATCCCAGTGGCTTGCGACTTCCCGGATGTCTTTCCTGAAGATCTTCCGGGGATACCCCCAGAAAGACAAGTCGAGTTCCGAATTGACCTGGTGTCGGGAGCCACGCCCATTGCCAAATCACCCTATAGGTTGGCTCCTACGGAGATGCAAGAACTGTCAAGCCAACTTGGCGAACTCTTGAGCAAAGGATTCATCCGACCTACCTTCTCACGCTGGGGAGCTCCGGTCCTCTTTGTTAAGAAAAAGGACGGATCCTTTAGAATGTGTATTGATTACAGAGAACTAAACAAGCTCACTATCAAAAATCGCTACCCACTTCCGCGAATCGACGATCTATTTGACCAGCTCCAAGGAGCAAGTTACTTCTTTAAGATAGATCTGCGATCCGGATACCACCAACTCAAAGTCCGGGAAGAGGATATCCCCAAAAACGCTTTCCGAACTCGCTATGGACATTACGAATTTGTTGTAATGCCCTTCGGTCTAACGAATGCCCCCGCCGCATTCATGGACCTGATGAATCGAATCTGCCGACCATTCCTCGACAATTTTGTCATTGTTTTCATCGACGATATCCTATTCTATTCTCGAAGCGAAGAGGAGCATGGTCGACATCTCCGGCAAATCTTGGAAACCCTACGAACTGAAAAGTTATACGCAAAACTCTCTGAGTGTGAGTTCTGGCTCCGTAGTGTGAACTTTTTGGGTCATGTTGTCAGTCAAGAAGGGATACATGTAGACTCTTCTAAGGTCAAAGCCATAGAAGGATGGGCGGTCCCAACGACACCCACAGAAATTCGTCAATTTTTAGGTCTCGCAGGCTATTACAGGAGATTCATTCAGAACTTCTTCAAAACAGCCAAGCCACTTACCATGCTTACACAAAAGGGCGTGCCATTTGAATGGACATAAAAGCAGGAGGTTGCCTTATGGGCCTCATGAACTCGAGCCTAGGCAAGAATGGGCCAAAGTGATTCCTTCCTCCTTCCTTAGCCCATTTCGGCCCAAGTAAAACAAAATATATATATATATAAAAAGAATGGATAAATGAGGGTTGACAATTGTAGTGCCACCTCACAAATATACATAGGGTATCCATGCACCATTCTCATGTTTCCATGCATGTCAACTCATCTCACTCTCTCCCCACTCCCCTCTTCTTGTTTCGGCCGAAGACACATAACACACACACACACACACTACACAAAAATTCTCTCCATTTCTTTCTAAGGCCATCTCCTTCCTTCCTTCAAGGAATTCTCGAAAATTTGGCTTGGATTCAAGAGTCTTCATCAAGTGTTGTCAATCTTTGGTAAGTCTTTACACATCCAAGCTTCATAACTTCACTCTCTTGTTATATCATTCCTTTACACAAAGTTTTTGGTGTTTATACTCTTAGAAATCTTCTTGGGTTCGAGATCTACTCAAGGAAGTTGCTAGGACCAAACTCTTCCATTTCTTTCTTCAAAACCGAACCCACAAACCTAAGGTGAGTTCATACCCCTCTATTTTCGGTTTTCATATGATTTATGGGGGAGAATACAAGTAAAATGTGAAGATCTATGTGTATTTGTATGTTATGTGTGATTTCTTGTGTTTTGTGGTAAATATGTGCTAAAAATGAAAGATATTTCGAGATCTATAGTTCAAGAAGGAAAAATATGTGATCTAGGTCATATTTCACTTAACATGTCAAGATAAACTACTATACAAGCTTTAAAATAAACACACTACAACATAAAATTTGTTATTGGACCATTTTTGATAAATAAACAAAAGATGGGGAAAAAGATGTCATTCACGGTTTCTACAAGGATCAAAAGGTCAAAACAGCTAAAATAAGAGTTTTTATAAATATTAGGCTTTTTAAAGGACTAAAAATGTAAATTTTAGCCTAATGGGCTAAAATTTGGGCTTTTCGACTATTTAGGCCAAAAAATGCGAAAAATCAAATTTAAGGGGCTGAAATGGAAAGTTTTCTCAAAACAGGGGCTATAAACGTATATAAACCTATTTCAGGGGTTAAAATGGCCTTATTTATCAAAAGGGACAAAAAATGCAAAGATTTTGGATTTTGGGTAAAAATAGTAAAAATTGCAAAAAGTGTGGATTTAAATGCAAATCTTTTAACTAAGGGGCTGAACCTGTCCTAAATAAAATTTTGGGCTTAAAACATCATTTAATTAAGTGTTTAGGTCAAAAATGTAAAGAAAAATAGTTCAAGGACCTAATACGTCATTTTTCATAAAAAGGGCTAAAAATTGCCAACTTTACCAAAATAAGGGGCTGAATCGGTCAAACTAATATTTTTAGTCAATTATGTTAATAATAAAATAATTGGGTCAAAATATACAAAACTTTATAACTTATGGGTTTTAAATAGAAAAATAACTATTTTTATAAATCTATGAATCGTTATAAAACAAATTGGTGATTATTACGACATATCGATTAAACAACTTCGCAACACTAATACTATACAAAACAAGTAAACATTCTAATTGTTGGGCTTGAAAGATTCTAATCATGCTTATTGGGCCTTCGTGACCCATTAACATGACTTTTGGGCCCCACATAAATAATACATGTTATTGAGCCTCCTGTGACCCAATTACATGCTTAAGGGACCCTCAATGGCTTTTACATGCTATTGGGCCTCAGTGGCCCATTAGCATTGCTAGTAAGGTCCAAATAAATCTTATGCGAAATGGGCCAACGCGCATTTCGTATACACGACAGCCTTAAATAACATACGTAATTAGTAAGGCCTAGTAGTCCTCTTCTCCTCGTCTGTTAGGCTTACCTTCTCTTCAAGTAAACTAAAATCACGTCATTAATCAAGGTTAATCAATGGATTAAGTAAGTAATAAGGGGCGACACCAATAAGTGTCGGTCGTAGTCTGTAGTTGTAATCAAAGTCTCCTGGAGGGAGAGCGAGAGTTTGTGTATAGATCTATACGGGGGTGACTCCCCCACACCTAAGTTGTTCGCTACAGTTAAACTCGACCAGTCTAGGGTGACAAAATCTTAAGATCAATTCTGGTGTTCATTAGAATGCCAAGACAGACGAACTAGTCATTATCATGCATGGTTATAACGACTCACATAGAGATCCAATACCATCTAAGTAATCAGGGGAAATCATATTCATTCGCTGTGACGATACAATAATACAAAACAATCATAATATTTTATCGGAAAACATCGGGTTTTCCGGGGAAACCAATCTTACTCACTTGTACTTTCAAAAACTATAATGCAAAACTTCTCATTTATACACGTTTTGAAATCATTCACGCATATACTTACAGGATCATCACAACATTTTCATGAAAAATCTTATTACAGAAAATATCAAATTTTCTTGGTTTTACGAACGACATAAACTATTGTACATCAAACATACTTACGAACTCACCAACATTATATATGTTGACCGTTTTCAAAATAACTTGTATTCTCAGGTAATCGTTAGAACGAGGAAGCATCCAGTGTGTTGAAAGTTTCTTTTGTAGTTGCTAATTACCAAGGATCAAAAGGTCAAAACAGCTAAAATAAGAGTTTTTATAAATATTAGGCTTTTTAAAGGACTAAAAATGTAATTTTAGCCTAATGGGCTAAAATTTGGGCTTTTCGACTATTTAGGCCCAAAAATGCGAAAAATCAAATTTAAGGGGCTGAAATGGAAAGTTTTCTCAAAACAGGGGCTATAAACGTATATAAACCTATTTCAGGGGTTAAAATGGCCTTATTTATCAAAAGGGACAAAAAATGCAAAGATTTTGGATTTTGGGTAAAAATTGTAAAAATTGCAAAAAGTGTGGATGTAACGCCCCGTTTATTTAAATAAAGTTTGGCTTAGTTTTGTGAAGATTTTAGAAGATGGGGGCTATTTTACTAAAATCCGGATTTAAATTGTAAAGGATTTACATGGATGAGGTTTAAATGGTAAATTATGGCCTAATTATGAAAGGAACTCGGATGGGAAGGGGCCTATCTTGCCATTATGGCAAACTTATGAATGGAGGCGGGTATTAAGGATCCGCAAACCCTAACCCTAGCCAACCATTTTTCAGCCGTCACACCTCTCCACCTTATGCCTCCCTCTTCGTCTCCGGCACCTCCATTGCTAAGGTTGAAGTCGCCTAGCCACAACACCGCTGCCGACATAGAGTCCGTCGGAGACCGCTGCGGCTCCCGCCGCCAATGAAGTCAAGAATAGGGGTGGCTGGCGTTGCCACCGTCGGGGGTAGCGTAACCCCTCCTTCCTCTAACCAGTCGTCGGTCGTGCCTATCGGTGTCGCCGACTGATGACCGTGGCCGCTGGTGCTGCTATCCGCGAGGCTGAGCTCTTCATCAAGTCGTCGGTATCACGTGACGAGTGCCATCCCGAGTTCGCTGTTGCTGCCATTTCCAGTCCTCGACAGCGCCGTCGGACCTCCTTCCCTCCTTCTTCCGTCTGTCGTTGCTTCACCGGTGCTCCCCAGATCCACCTGCCGCCAATCGTTGCCGCTCTTAACCACCATTGATGTCGTCGCCGCTGTGATGCCTTAATCTGCCGCCACTAGCCACCGTGGAGGGTGGCTGTGGGTGCATTTTTCATGATTCAACTTGGGGTATGTGAGGTTATGGGTGCTGCGATAAGCCGAGAAGTGTGTGTATAGTTTAGATTGGCCGGAAAAGCTGCTGCCACCACCGTAGGGTGGTGGCTGCCACCCTCTACCACCGCCAGCCACCACTAGGGTGGTTGTGTGTATGTGTGTGTTAGTTGGTTAGTGTGTGTTTATCCTTGAGTAAAGCATTGTAATTGTAATTTCCAAAAGATTAATGAAAAGAAACTCAAACCACCACCGTAAGGTGGTGGCCGCCGCCGTGAGCCGCCATGGACCACCACTACCCGAGGTGGTAGTGGGTGGTGCTCCTCAAGCAAAACCCTATACCACCACTACCCGAGGTGGTAGTGGGTGGTGCTCCTCAAGCAAAACCCTAATGGACCTAGCCAAAACCCTAATGGGCTTAAAGATTAATTTTGGGTCTATTGGGCCATGTTTGAGTGGAAACCCTAATTGTGAGTAATTGGGCCTTAGACTTATTGGATCCACCTTTGGGCCATTGGGATTGGATTGTATATTAAGCCCAATTTCTCCATATCATTGATCTAGTAGAGTAAAGGACTTAATGGATTAAGTCCTTAATGGGTTAAGTAAGAAACACTTAACCCTAATCGTCATTTTATGTGAAACCCTAGTTTCACTTGGGCCTTGAGTTGGGCCTTTCGATTGGGCTTTGGTAATTGGGCCAATAATGGGCCATCCAAGAATGATTATATGGACTAGAATATTTAGATGGGCTTTCGGGTAAGGCCCATATGAGGGTTTGGGCCCAATTTAGAAAATTGGGCCATAGAGAGGCTATAGTTTGAGCCTTGATGATTATGAGATGTTGGACCAAGAGAATGTCAAGTGTTGGACCAAAAATAAATGATTGGGCCTTAAGGCAAGACTATGTGGAGGTTGGGCCCAATTTTGGGCTTTGGTCCATTATTAGACTTTTGGGCCTTTGGTTTGGGCCTTGGGCTGGAGTCAAGCTAAGATAGGGGTAAAGTAGTCTTTTACCCAAGTATGGACTTATGGTTATGAGTTGGAACCCAATTATTAATTGGGTGTTATTTTGGTGTTGACAGTTCGGGAATCTGTCATCCAGCAGCTGGGGTTGAGTCTGCTGGACTTCAGCAGTGTGGTATTGTGTCTACGGGACTTCAGCAGTGTGAGGTGAGTTTCCTTCCAATAGGAACGGGTCTATGGCCACAATGCCGACCCGTTTAGTTAGCAGTAGTTCCAGACTTCGGTCTGATGTAGTAGTTCAGTGTGCTTGATGTCTTTGTGATTCAAGTATGATTTTGTGTTATGTGTTCCGGACTTCGGTCCGATGCAGTATGCAGTATATGTATTTATGCCAGTAGTTGTGATTATGATATGTTATGTTCAGTCAGTTCCGGACTTCGGTCAGATGCAGTTTCCGGACTTCGGTCCGATGCAGAGGGCAAGGCCCTGGTTAGTTCCGAACTTCGGTCCGATGCAGAGGGCAAGGCCCTGGTTAGTTCCGAACTTCGGTCTGATGCAGTTTCCGGACTTCGGTCTGATGCAGAGGGCAAGGCCCTGGTTAGTTCCGGACTTCGGTCCGATGCAGAGGGCAAGGCCCTGGTTAGTTCCGGACTTCGGTCCGATGCAGTTTCCGGACTTCGGTCCGATGCAGTGGGCAAGGCCCAGTAGATGCTTTATATGTTATTGTATGGTATGTGGTAGTTTGGGGGAGGTCACTAAGCTTCATGCTTATGGTTTTCAGTTTTGGTTTCAGGTACTCAGTTTTTAAAAGAGGAGCTCGGGAGGATTGCAGTGCACACACCATTTGTTCAGCCTGGGATGTTTATACTCTAATATATTTGACAGTTGTTATGATATTTTGAGATACATTGTTTATGATTCTTATATGACGTTGATGAATATGGTTTTATTACTGGTTTAAAACGAAATTTTCAGACTGTGATTTTGGGATGTTTCAAGTTGGTATCTGAGCCTTGGTTTGAGGGATTCGGGCGCACTCCCGAGTGTGTCTGAACTCAAACTAAGGAAGTGGTAGAAAGTTTTCAAAGGAAAAGAGTTATAGAAAAGCAAAAAGAAACTTAAAAAGGAAAGAGTTTTAGAAAAGCAAAAAGAGTTTTAGAAAAAGCGAAAAGAATTTTGAAAAGAGAAAAGGGTGTGGTGCATGCAATCAGCCGAGCTCAAGTAAGTACTCCCAAATTACCCATACAAGTTTAAGTTATGATTATCAGTTTCAGTTTCAGTAGAACAGCATGCTAGAATAGGACTAAGGATCTAGGAGGATGCCTTATGTGCCTGCTATATGTGTTTCAGCTTTATGAGAATTGCATGCTAGTATTGAGTATACAGTAGTAAGATAGCCTGTTTAGGTTATGCCTGATAGTATGAGCTTAGCATTGTATGCTAGTACAGTTTCTCGTTATGAGAATAGATTTTCTTGAGTAGTTTCCTGTGTCCGAATGTTGCTTGCTTTGTGCTTTGTAGGACTCTGAGTGATGGGAGTTAGCCATTAGGTGAATACGTCACGTCACATGTGACCAGGGTTGAATAATCTCATAGTGCTGGATTTGGCCCTATTGCGCAGCTCTTGTCTGAGTCTAACCGTTGTGGGGACGAGTCTTTTACTCGAAGGATTATCTGAGCCTCGTCACATGTGATGGTATTCAGGTGATGGCTAATTGGCATTACAAGGAGGCCTTCAGCAGCTGAGGACTGGTTTGGGTCGGAGATTTCTCTGGGGTAGGCCTAGGATGAGAGTAGCAGAGAGCAGTAGCAGTAAAAGGGACTTGGTGGAGTCAAGGCAGTTCTTGAGGAAAGTACAGATAGATGTGGAAGGCAGTATGGGCCCGTACTACTGAAAGCATAGGATCCGTACTCGAATCAAGGAAGGCTGAGATGAATCCAGGAAACTTGTAGTGTGTGAGATCCCTCGAGTTTTGATGAGCATTGTGATGTTAGTGGTGGTATATTACCGAGTATAGTGACGCTACGTGGTAGACCAGATGGTAGTTCTGGCGTCGCGAGGGATCAGGCTCGGACTCTGGAGCCGGGCAGATTGATGATCAGATGAGGGAGTTCATTCCATCCGAGAATTACGCGCAGTATCATTGACCAGACTCCTGTGATCCTCAGTGTGATCAAGGAGGGCATTATAGAGATTTGTGATGAGAGGCCGAGTGCATTCTGCACTGAGATAACAATCATGATAGAGACCCGTACGTTGATGTTTCGGGAATTCTGAGTTTGTGAGGCTTCAGATTGACATGGGGGTTAGGGACCCCATTGTTAGCAGCAGATGGTTGGCAGATGTTACCAACACTTTTCGTACCAGACGTTGTCTCGAAAGGAGACAAGATCTGACTTACTTCCTGTCTCCTGAGGGATGGAGCACGAGATTGATAGAAAGAGGTCGGTAGTGAGTTGTGTGATGATGCGGTTAATGTTAGGTCATGGGATGACTTTTAGACTAGATTCTGGGCAGAGTGTGCCCAGGAGATTGAGGTGCAGCAGTTGGCACAATGGTTGTTAGATCTCCACCAGACGACTGAGACCGTGACAGAGATCACTGCCAAGTCTCGGGAAAGAGCTTATATGGTACCACAATATGCAGCAGATGAGGAAATGAAGAAGGTAAGTTATCAGAACATACTGTAGAATGATAACAGGGAGATCATGAGTATCTCGGGGTGCAAGACCCTGAATGGTATGACTTCTAGAGCTTGGGAACGGGATATGGACTTAGAGCACATTGGTAAGAGGGAACCAGATCAGTTGCTTACATTGAAGGGTCTCGGGAGAAGACCCTAGATTTAGGATTAGCCTTCGAAAGACCAGCAGGACCAGATTCGGTGCAGCACTTGCAAGAAACTGCACAAGGGAGCCTTTCGTTCCAAGGGTTTGAGTAAGTGTAACCCTGAGTTATCCTTGGTTTGTGTCTGAATTATATTTCAAGAGATGTCGTATGCCACTTGCATACCGAGAAGCATCAGCAAATAGTGATAGAGCAATTCCCCAGATTACGGGATTGGGAAAGTACAACGTCATCTTGGTTTATTCCAAGTCTGAGGAGCAGCACGAGAAGCACCTGAGAGAGGTGCTAGAGGCTTCGAGGAGGGAGAGAATGTTTGCAAGGTTCTCTAAATGTGGGTTCTGGTTGCGCGGGGTGCAATTCCTTGGGCACCCTGTCAACCAGAAGGGTGTACTAGTCGATCCGGCCAAGACAGAGGCCGTGATACAGAGGGGAATTCCGAGGTCTCCAACTGAGATTCGGAGCTTCCTGGGTCTAGCGGGTTATTACCGGAGATTTATTCGGATTTTTTTAGAAGTTGTGTGATCTTTTGGATTAGCTGGTGTTGAAACCCTAGCACGGATAAGCGTGAGTTCTAGCAGATTGGTCATGGGTGGCGAGAAGGATTAGGAATTCTTCCAGTTTGGTATGCTGTAAGGCATTAGCTGAATCAAAGTGGGGGAGAATCGTCTAAGGATTCAGAAGTAGGAGTAGTTTTGAAACTGGGATAAGTTTCGCATCTTTGTTTGGAAGGAAGACAGCTTAAGCGGCTGTATGGTTTGATGATAGTGTGAGATGGAAGTTCGGAAAAACTTGCCAATAAGGAGATCGCGTTCCCGTAATGTTTGCTAGCAAGCCTTAGGGAATCAGGTTGGGGATTGCAGACAGGACATGAGTTCAGCTGAGTGCGGTTCAAGCGCGTGTTCGATCCAGTATAGATAGTGTTAGAGTGTTGTAAGTCTGCGGGTGTAGTCGTAGCATTCACTAGCAGCCAGATAGTGTTATAGTGTTGTAAGTCTGCGGGTGTAGCCGTAGCATTCACTAGCAGCCAGATCGTGTTAGAGTGTTGTAAGTCTGCGGGTGTAGCCGTAGCATTCACTAGCAGACAGATAGTGTTAGAGTGTTGTAAGTCTGCGGGTGTAGCCGTAGCATTCACTAGCAGTCAGATAATGTTATAGTGTTGTAAGTCTGCGGGTGTAGCCGTAGCATTCACTAGCAGCCAGATAGTGATAGAGTGTTGTAAGTCTGCGGGAGTAGCCGTAGCATTCACTAGCAGCAGACAGTGATAGAGTGTTGTAAGTCTGCGGGAGTAGTCGTAGCATTCACTAGCAGCAGATAGTGATAGAGTGTTGTAAGTCTCCGGATGTAGCCGTAGCATTCACTAGGTTGGTAGATAGCGTGAGTGCGTTGTTAGGACGTGGGAAGTGATGGGTTTTGAGCATTCTAACACTTCCTAAGTGTACATGCAACCCTAATAACCTTGGATCTATGTTTGTCTAATAATCATGCAAAGTTGAATTCCAAGGTTATATTCCTATCTAGCATACATGGGGAACATTTTTAACTTGAATGAAAGATATAATAACTTACCTTGTTGTTGATTATGATCCTTGAAACCTTGTGAGCCTAGCACCCCAAGTGTGATGCCTCAAATGCTTCACACAACACCAAATGCAAAGGAGTAAACTTTGAGAGAATCTTACACTTGCAAAATCGGCTCTAGCCCTCTTGTTTCTTATGTGTAGCCTATTTTGGTGGAGAATGGGTTTCTTATATAGTGTTGACACATCTAGGGTTACACCATGTAAACCCTAATGTGTCATGACTCTTCATTTCCATGACCCATGGGTTTGTAACTCCCATGGAGCATCCTATGGGTGGAACCCAACTTGATAATCCATGAAGCCTCTTAGCCCACTATATAAGATATGGAAGATTTACATAATCTACCCATATATTTAATTAGTTATCTTTTGATCACTTAATTAATTCTAAATTAATTCTTGATCAAACTAATTAAATAATATTATTAATATATTAGAACTTATAATATATTAATAAACCATAAGTGTTATTTCTCTCATTTTAGTTTATCCAATTGCATGGTGCCATGCAACCCAAATGGACCATGCCGGGTCGGGTAAAGTACATACCAGAAATAGTTATGGACTTAGACACCTTATCCAACAGTCTCCCACTTGGATAAGTCTAATAACTATAACTGCAATACTTCAGGAACCGATCGGCAATCGTAGCTCTTTCAAGGTCTCTCGGAACTGAGAAGATGATGATACGCCATTTAAGATAAGTGATCATATAATCCTCTGTTCTAGATATCAGCCGGACAAATACATGGAACAGTGTCTTACTTTGTGTCCAGCAGTTTGTTTCCCGATTTCCGATTTGTTTGACAAAGAACTTAATTGAACACATCAACTTAGTTCTGACCGGGCCCGGTACATAGGTCAAAACAAAATCATCGAGGGGCCCAGATATCAGCTTCTAATCCAAGAAGGAACAGATAAACTTCGACTCATATGTTTGTTCTACTACTCATTGAATTATACACAAGAGCACGTTTTATAACATCGAGTTACCAATGCGTTTTCGTACAATCAATGCATAACCAACTCATAAGTAACAAATCATATATCTTGGTTTGAAGACTTATATGATATTACCGTCTCACGATCACTCGAGATAAATTCCATGAAGTGATTCCAGTGAGCGTGGGTTGAGTCCAATGCTCAGAACTTATGAGCACTCATGAGTGTTGTAGCCATGTCCAACAACTTAGACCTCTGCAACCAATCATGACAGTCTTGATTCATACCTACTTCCGACATATGACCGACTGTGGAGGTTCGAATAATATGATATACCAAACATAATTATTTTGGAAGTCAAAACATGCAAAAGAAATATAGTAAACGATCGACAAGAGATAACAACACTTTACTCATAAATAAAACACCTTTTATTCATCATCTAATGTCAATTACACTTTACAAATTTCAAGGTTATCTAACTACTAAATCTAATATCATCCTTCAGCCCTATGCTCCGAGCATGCTGGAGATGCTTAACCCGAGTCAGTCCCTTCGTGAGGGGATCTGTTGGATTCTCATCCGATGATACCCTCTTTGCCACGAGGAGTCCTTCTTCTATTCGATGTCTGATGAAATGGTATTTTCTGTCGATGTGTCTGGATCTCCCGTGATCCCTTGGTTCCTTGGCTAAGGCAACTGCACTTTCACTATCACAGAAAATTTCCATTGGCTCTTTAATAGCTGGTACAACTCCAAGGTCTCCAATGAAGTTCTTCAGCCATATCGCCTCCTTTGCTGCCTCGCTAGCTGCTATATACTCTGATTCGCAAGTTGAATCAGCCACTGTCTCTTGCTTGGAACTCTTCCAAGAAATTGCTACTCCGTTTAACGTAAAGACCCAGCCTGACTGAGAGCGGAAATTATCCCTATCAGTCTGAAAGCTAGTATCACTATACCCTACAACTCTCAAGTCTTCACTCCCACCGAGGGTAAGGACCCAGTCCTTAGTCCTCCGTAGGTACTTGAGGATATTCTTAACCGCAGTCCAGTGTGCCTTGCCAGGGTTCCCCTGATACCTGCTAACCATGCTCAAAGCAAAGGCTACATCAGGTCGAGTACACGTCATAGCAAACATGATCGATCCTACAGCCGAAGCATAAGGTATTCGACTCATTTCTGCTATCTCAGCCTCAGTACTAGGGCTTTGTGTCTTACTCAATCTGGCGTTACTCTGGATGGGTAACTCTCCTTTCTTGGAGTCCTGCATGCCGAATCTCTTTAGCACCTTATCCAAGTAGGTACTCTGACTAAGTCCAATTAGTCTTTTACTCCGGTCTCTCAAGATCCTTATCCCTAGAATATAGACAGCTTCTCCTAGGTCCTTCATAGAGAAACACTTCCCAAGCCATGACTTAACTTCCTGCAGAGTTGGGATGTCATTTCCTATGAGTAGTATGTCATCCACATAAAATACCAAAAAGCTAACTATACTCCCACTAGCCTTGACATATACACAAGATTCATCTTCACTCCTAGAAAAGCCAAATTCTTTGACTTTCTCATCAAAGCAAAGATTCCATCTGCTAGGTGCTTGCTTTAACCCATAAATGGATTTCTCAAGCTTACACACTCTATTAGGGTACTCTGTGTTGACAAAACCCTCTGGCTGACTCATGTAAACATCCTCAGCCAACTTTCCATTAAGGAAAGCGGTTTTGACATCCATTTGCCATATTTCATAGTCATGAAATGCAGCTATGGCTAACAGAACCCTAATAGACTTAATCTTGGCCACTGGAGAAAAGGTCTCATCATAATCAACTCCCGGAGTTTGTGAGAAACCCTTTGCAACCAGTCGTGCCTTATAAGTGTGTACATTACCATCCATGTTGGTCTTCTTCTTGAAGATCCATTTGCACCCTATAGTCTTACGACCTGGTACATTCTCAACCAAGTTCCAAACTTGATTGTCATACATGGACTGTATCTCGCTGTCCATTGCCTCTTTCCACTTGGCTGACTCAGGGCCTGCCATGGCTTCCGCGTAACTGTTAGGTTCATCCAGACCTATCAGTGTCTCATCACTGATAAGTGTATCACCTTCCGCAGTAATATGGAATCCATAGTAATGCTCAGGTGCATTCCTAACCCTTGTGGAACGCCTCAGAGGTACAGACTTGTCAATTGGCTCAACATGAGTTTCCTCCTCAAGTTGAGTGCTAGGGTTTGAAGTTCCTTCACCACTTGACTCTTGAATTTCTTCAAGGTCAACTTGCCTCCCACCGTCTCCTTGGCTTATGAACTCTCTCTCTCGAAAGAAAGCCCTCCTAGCTACAAAGACCACATTCTCACTAGGTCTGTAGAAGAGGTAACCAAAGGATTTCTATGGGTAGCCGATGAAAATACACCTCTCACTTCGAGGTTCGAGCTTATCATGAGTCTCGCGTCTCACGAAAGCCTCGCAACCCCAAATCTTAATGTGGTCTAGTTTGGGTACTTTACCAGTCCACATCTCATGAGGAGTTTTGGCAACTTTCTTTGTGGGAACTAGATTAAGGATATGGGCGGCAGTCTCTAAGGCATACCCCCAAAATGATATTGGTAGCGAAGCTCGACTCATCATGGAACGAACCATATCCAACAAGGTTCGATTACGCCTCTCAGCTACACCATTCAACTGCGGTGTCCTGGGAGGTGTCAATTGTGAGACAATCCCACATTCCCTAAGATAGTCGAGGAACTCTGAACTAAGATACTCACCACCTCGATCGGATCGAAGCATCTTAATGTTCCTGCCCAATTGATTCTCGACTTCCTGTTTAAACTCTTTAAACCTCTCAAAAGTCTCTGACTTATGCTTGATTAAGTAGACATATCCATATCTATTGTAATCATCAGTAAAAGTCAAATAATAACGATTAGCATCCCTTGTGGCATGTTTGAAGGGCCCACACACATCTGTGTGTATAAGATCCAACAAACCTTCACCCCTCTCACAAGAGCCTGTGAAGGGTGACTTTGTCATTTTTCCAAGTAAGCATGATTCGCAACTATCATCTGACTTTAGGTCAAATGACTCCAATACTCCATCCTTTTAGAGTTGGCCTATGCGTTTCTTGCTTATATGTCCAAGACGACAATGCCATAATGATGCTTTATCCAAGTTATTATCATTAACAGAATCAATACACAATACATTATTTCCTAAGTTATCAACCATAGATACAGTTTCATACACACCATCACAAGGTAATGCTTTAAAATAAAGAACATTATTAAAGAAAGCATTAATCGAACCAACTTCATTATCAAATGAAAAGGTGAAACCTTGTTTATACAATGCATGAAAGGAAATAATATTTCTTGCCATTTCTGGCGAATAACAACATTTATTCAAATCTAAACTAAACCCACTACTTAGCGATAAAGTATAAACTCCAATCTTGGTGACAGGTAAAGCTTTCCTATTCCCCATGATTAAGTTTATTCTTCCATGCTCCACATTCTCACTTCTTCTTAGTCCCTGCAAATCAGAACAGATATGAATACCACAACCGGTATCAAGGACCCAAGAGTTAGAATGGGGTGAGTTATTAGATAAGATAGTGTAAATACCTGCATGGTTGGGTTTAACTTTCCCATCCTTCACATCTTGCTGGTACTTTGGGCAGTTCCGCTTCCAATGTGACTTTTCATGGCAATAGAAGCATTCAGCCTCTTTAGGGTCAGAAGAAGGAGTGACAAAACCTTTCTTGGTTCCACTTGAAGGAGAGCCATCAAGGGTCCTAGCCTTGGTACCCTTCGAAGAGCTCTTCCTCTTCTTCCCTCTACCTTTCCCGATTGCCAAAACTGGGGCGGAGTTTGGAGTAGGAGTGTTAACAACCGACTTACCCTTAAGACCTGTTTCTGCGGTCTTGAGGAGTCCCTGAAGTTTGCTGAGTGTGACCTCTTCCTTATTCATGTGATATGTCATGCGGAATTGATCATAGCACGATGGTAAGGAGTGCAAAATGATATCTATTGCAAGCTCCTCAGGGAAGTTCACATTAAGCTTCAGCAACCGATCCACATACCTTTGCATTTTCTACATGTGGCTCGTGACGGATTCCCCGTCCTTCATCATGGTTGTTATGATAGAGCATATGATTTCATACCTCTCTTGTCGTGCACTTTGATGGTATCTTTCCATCAGATCTTGGTGCATTTCAAAAGGGTACAAGTCCTCATAGGACTTTTGGAGTTCCGCTGTCATGGTGGCCAACATGATGCATGCCACCTTTGTAGCATCCCTTTCATGTGCCCGGAAGTCAGCGATCTCCTGGGGAGTTGCAGTGGTCTCATCAATCTCCTTAAGCTCCTTGTCAAGGACATATTCTTTGTCCTCGTAGCGGGTAATCATCCTGATGTTTCTGATCCATTCATTGAAGTTGGATCCATCAAAAGTGACTTTCCCACACAAGTTCATAAGGGTAAAGGAGCCATTAGGATTAGAGCCAGAAGCAGCATTGTTTGAAGACATCTGAAAGAAGAGGACAAGATTAGTTTAGATATTAAGAGAGTCCTTAATAAAACACCCAAATGTAATATTAAGGCTAGGATCCAATCACAATATATTATAACTTATAAGAGGTATGCCGTAATCCAAGCTATAACATATTTGAAAGGTAGGTGAATGACGATTCACCAATTTCCACCATGAAAAACGAAATATAAATATTAGGTTTTTAATTGGTTCTTAGAAATTCCTAGATTCTTTTGAGATTCCATGAACTTTTCAAAGGCATGTTTCAATCTCGAGTGTGCCCTCCAAGTTTTATGACTGGGATACCGAGGATCACAAAACGAGGTGTGAAGTAACCATGCAAATCACTTGGTACCCTCAAGGTTTATCACTCAATCGATGTGCCGGTAAACCACACACGCTCCACCGATGCTATGGTAAACCTTAAGTCACCCTTTACCTACCTTGTTAAGTCCAAGTTAGTGTGCCGGTTAACCACACACGCTCCACCAACGACTTAAACAAAGTGTAAAGTGTAATTTCATGGATTAGCACCTTATTCACATTTTCCTAAAGTAACTAAGATTGGGAATTTAATAAAAGCATTTAGTTACTTTATAATATTCATCATACTTTTAATGAGAATTTATAAGTCCTTGTCTTACCCGTTCGGCTAACGACCCTCCACCGATCAAGGAAGCGGTGGGTGAGAGTGGACACCCATTAAGTTATCATTTTATAGGCAACAACCTTATACCCCCCTTATAGACCGGCTTCGTGAATGAGGCGTACTAGCGGTAAGACGACTTGTTGTTATACATATATATATTAGTAACTTATAATATTATAAAGTATAAGGGTTGAATTTTAACTTTTAAAATTCTAAAGGTTGGAACTAAAGTTTTAATCAAGACTTTACATGTTCCAAAACTTGAGGGCAAGTTTTGTAAACTTCCAAAACTTTTCATTTCTTATAACTTATGAATTAATTGAGTAATAAAAATGAAGACTCTTCATTTTTATAACTCTTGTGTTCTTTTAATGGCTTTAATAAATGTGAGACTTTTGGTTTTCCATAACTTGAGGACAAGTTATGGACTCCATTAAAACACATTATGATCATGAATTAAACTACCATGAAGGTTACAAACAATTCCTATGATCATCTAATCTTCATAAGTTCAAGAATATGAATATGAACACTTTCAAGAATCAAAAATTACACTTAAAAAAACTTGTAATTTTAATAATTGCCATTGTAAATGGATTAGCATAAACATTACACCATCTAAAACAAGCTTTAAAACATCAAAACAGTTTAGGGTAATGTTTTTAGTCCATTTCCAGCAACAAATGTGCAAACTTTCATACGAGCAGAAAACAGAAAAACGATTTTTTTTTCAAGCTGTTTGCATACAAAAAAAACAACAAACAAACCTAAGCTCTGATACCACTGATGGGTTTTGAGCATTCTAACACTTCCTAAGTGTACATGCAACCCTAATAACCTTGGATCTATGTTTGTCTAATAATCATGCAAAGTTGAATTCCAAGGTTATATTCCTATCTAGCATACATGGGGAACATTTTTAACTTGAATGAAAGATATAATAACTTACCTTGTTGTTGATTATGATCCTTGAAACCTTGTGAGCCTAGCACCCCAAGTGTGATGCCTCAAATGCTTCACACAACACCAAATGCAAAGGAGTAAACTTTGAGAGAATCTTACACTTGCAAAATCGACTCTAGCCCTCTTGTTTCTTATGTGTAGCCTATTTTGGTGGAGAATGGGTTTCTTATATAGTGTTGACACATCTAGGGTTACACCATGTAAACCCTAATGTGTCATGACTCTTCATTTCCATGACCCATGGGTTTGTAACTCCCATGGAGCATCCTATGGGTGGAACCCAACTTGATAATCCATGGAGCCTCTTAGCCCACTATATAAGATATGGAAGATTTACATAATCTACCCATAAATTTTATTAGTTATCTTTTGATCACTTAATTAATTCTAAATTAATTCTTGATCAAACTAATTAAATAATATTATTAATATATTAGAACTTATAATATATTAATAAACCATAAGTGTTATTTCTCTCATTTTAGTTTATCCAATTGCATGGTGCCATGCAACCCAAATGGACCATGCCGGGTCGGGTCAAGTACATACCAGAAATAGTTATGGACTTAGACACCTTATCCAACAGGAAGGACAGTAGTACCCACCAGTTCGGCTGTAGCAGTGAGGATATGGAAATCCACGGATTGGATTTCGGGATTACCTAGACGGATTAGATCAGGTTGAGCCAGTGACACGACTGTAGGAGTGCCACTATAGTTATGGGACCAGGGAAGCAATGGACTGTATGAGATTGCTTGTGGTATAGATCTACCATTGGTTAGGTAGAAATCACTTTTAGTCTTGGATTTGGTGACGTCAAGATTCGACGCTTGGGCCCGATCGATTGGATCGGGAGGTTGTTAGAACCGCAGTGGCATGTTAACTAGTGACAACGAGTTCCAGAGAAGGATTTCGATCAGAATTCGTGCGAGACGACTAAGTAGGGAGTCCTTTAGCTCTGCAGTCGGGCCGGAACCCAGTATTTCAGATGATTGGCGAACGAGTTGAGGCCAGGCAGGCCTCGAGAGATTTTGGGAAGCAACTATGTAGCAACATATTGCTTCAAGCAGTTTAGTGTACGAGCAGTTTCAGCGTTTGGGCAGTGTTATCATTTGTGCTACAAGTTGCGAGTACGGACAGAATAGCTAGGTGATTTGAGGAGTGACAAGTCACTCACAGCAGGAGTATCTGAGCCTTGGCCAGGTACAAGTGATCTGCAGAGATAATTAGGTCTGTGATCCTGTTTTTTTAGTGGGAACCTTGAACTATCAGAAGATGAGTAGGCAGCTGAGAGACAAGTGGATTGGATTCAGCAATAATGAGTCAGTAAGAGTGGTCGGTCAGGGATCCAGACCATCTCGAGACAGCAGAATTCAGATGAGTAGATGTGATCTTGTTGCGGGGAAATTAGTTCGCCTGCAGGTTTTAGGGCTTTGCGAAGATTGATCACAGCCACCCTGTGAAGGCTAGGGTGTACCCAGAATAGTGACCATGTTACTATAGTGGTTGGTGTATAAGGAATGGTAAGAAGTGATTTCGAGGACGAAATCTAATTTAAGTGGGGGAGAGTTGTAACGCCCCGTTTATTTAAATAAATTTTGGATTAGTTTTGTGAAGATTTTAGAAGATGGGGGCTGTTTTAGTAAAATCCGGATTTAAATTGTAAAGGATTTACATGGATGAGGTTTAAATGGTAAATTATGGCCTAATTATGAAAGGAAATCGGATGGGAAGGGGCCTATCTTGCCATTATGGCAAACTTATGAATGGAGGCGGGTATTAAGGATCCGCAAACCCTAACCCTAGCCAACCATTTTTTAGCCGCCACACCTCTCCACCTTATGCCTCCGTCTTCGTCTCCGGTACCTCCATTGCTGAGGTTAAAGTCGCCTAGCCACAACACCGCTGCCGACATAGAGTCCGTCGGAGACCGCTGCGGCTCCCGCCGCCAATAAAGTCAAGAATCGGGGTGGCTGTCGTTGCCACCGTCGGGGGTAGCATAACCCCTCTTTCCTCTAACCGGTCGTCGGTCGTGCCTATCGGTGTCGCCGACTGATGACCGTGGCCGCTGGTGCTGCTATCCGCGAGGCTGAGCTCTTCATCTAGTCGTCGGTATCACGTGACGAGTGCCATCCTGAGTTCGCTGCTGCTGCCATTTCCAGTCCTCGACAGCGCCGTCGGACCTCCTTCCCTCCTTCTTCCGTCTGTCGTTGCTTCACTGGTGCTCCCCAGATCCACCTGCCGCCAATCGTTGCCGCTCTTAACTACCACTGATGTCGCCGCCGCTGTGATGCCTTAATCTGCCGCCACTAGCCACCGTGGAGGGTGGCTGTGGGTGCATTTTTCATGATTCAACTTGGGGTATGTGAGGTTATGGGTGTTGCGATAAGCCGAGAAGTGTGTGTATAGTTTAGATTGGCCGGAAAAGCTGCTGCCACCACCGTAGGGTGGTGACTGCCACCCTCTACCACCGCCAGCCACCACTAGGGTGGTTGTGTGTATGTGTGTGTTAGTTGGTTAGTGTGTGTTTATCCTTGAGTAAAGCATTGTAATTGTAATTTCCAAAAGATTAATGAAAAGAAACTCAAACCACCACCGTGAGCCGCCATGGACCACCACTACCCGAGGTGGTAGTAGGTGGTGCTCCTCAAGCAAAACCCTAATGGACCTAGCCAAAACCCTAATGGGCTTAAAGATTAATTTTGGGTCTATTGGGCCATGTTTGAGTGGAAACCCTAATTGTAAGTAATTGGGCCTTAGACTTATTGGACCTACCTTTGGGCCATTGGGATTGGATTGTATATTAAGCCCAATTTCTCCATATCATTGATCTAGTAGAGTAAAGGACTTAATGGATTAAGTCCTTAATGGGTTAAGTAAGAAACACTTAACCCTAATCGTCATTTTATGTGAAACCCTAGTTTCACTTGGGCCTCAAGTTGGGCCTTTCGAGTGGGCTTTGGTAATTGGGCCAATAATGGGCCATCCAAGAATGATTATATGGACTAGAGTATTTAGATGGGCTTTCGGGTAAGGCCCATATGAGGGTTTGGGCCCAATTTAGAAAATTGGGCCATAGAGAGGCTATAGTTTGAGCCTTGATGATTATGAGATGTTGGACCATGAAAATGTCAAGTGTTGGACCAAAAATGAATGATTGGATCTTAAGGCAAGACTATGTGGCGGTTGGGCCCAATTTTGGGCTTTGGTCCATTATTAGACTTTTGGGCCTTTGGTTTGGGCCTTGGGCTGGAGTCAAGCTAAGATAGGGGTAAAGTAGTCTTGTACCCAAGCATGGACTTATGGTTATGAGTTGAAACCCAATTATTAATTGGGTGTTATTTTGGTGTTGACAGTTCGGGAATCTGTCATCCAGCAGCTGGGGTTGAGTCTGCTGGACTTCAGCAGTGTGGTATTGTGTCTACGGGACTTCAGCAGTGTGAGGTGAGTTTCCTTCTAATAGGAACGGGTCTACGACCACAATGCCGACCCGTTTAGTTAGCAGTAGTTCCAGACTTCGGTCTGATGTAGTAGTTCAGTGTGCTTGATGTCTTTGTGATTCAAGTATGATTTTGTGTTATGTGTTCCGGACTTCGGTCCGATGCAGTATGCAGTATATGTGTTTATGCCAGTAGTTGTGATTATGATATGCTATGTTCAGTCAGTTCCGGACTTCGGTCTGATGCAGAGGGCAAGGCCCTGGTTAGTTCCGAACTTCGGTCCGATGCAGTTTCCGGACTTCGGTCTGATGCAGAGGGCAAGGCCCTGGTTAGTTCCGGACTTCGGTCCGATGCAGTTTCTGGACTTCGGTCCTATGCAGAGGGCAAGCCCCTGGTTAGTTCCGGACTTCGGTCCGATGTAGTTTCCGGACTTCGGTCCGATGCAGTGGGCAAGGCCCAGTAGATGCTTTATATGTTATTGTATGGTATGTGGTAGTTTGGGGGAGCACACTAAGCTTCGTGCTTATGGTTTTCAGTTTTGGTTTCAGGTACTCAGTTTTTAAAAGAGGAGCTCGGGAGGATTGCAGTGCACACACCATTTGTTCAGCCTGGGATGTTTATACTCTGATATATTTGACAGTTGTTATGATATTTTGAGATACATTGCTTATGATTCTTATATGACGTTGATGAATATGGTTTTATTACTGATTTAAAACGAAATTTTCAGACTGTGTTTTTGGGATGTTTCAAGTTGGTATCAGAGCCTTGGTTTGAGGGATTCGGGCGCACTCCCGAGTGTGTCTGAACTCAAACTAAGGAAGTGGTAGAAAGTTTTCAAAGGAAAAGAGTTATAGAAAAGCAAAAAGAAACTTAAAAAGGAAAGAGTTTTAGAAAAGCAAAAAGAGTTTTAGAAAAAGCGAAAAGAATTTTGAAAAGAGAAAAGGGTGTGGTGCATGCAATCAGCCGAGCTCAAGTAAGTACTCCCAAATTACCCATACAAGTTTAAGTTATGATTATCAGTTTCAGTTTCAGTAGAACAGCATGCTAGAATAGGACTAAGGATCTAGGAGGATGCCTTATGTGCCTGCTATATGTGTTTCAGCTTTATGAGAATTGCATGCTAGTATTGAGTATACAGTAGTAAGATAGCCTGTTTAGGTTATGTCTGATAGTATGAGCTTAGCATTGTATGCTAATACAGTTTCTCGTTATGAGAATAGATTTTCTTGAGTAGTTTCCTGTGTCCGAATGTTGCTTGCTTTGTGCTTTGTAGGACTCTGAGTGATGGGAGTTAGCCATTAGGTGAATACGTCACGTCACATGTGACCAGGGTTGAATAATCTCAGAGTGTTGGATTTGGCCCTAGTAGTCATCTTCTCCTCGTCTGTTAGGCTTACCTTCTCTTCAAGTAAACTAAAATCAGGTCATTAATCAAGGTTAATCAAATTCATTTGGATTAAGTGAGTAATAACGGGCGACACCAATAAGTGTCGGTCGTAGTCTGTAGTTGTAATCAAAGTCTCCTGGAGGGAGAGCGAGAGTTTGTGTATAGATCTATACGAGGGTGACTCCCCCACACCTAAGTTGTTCGCTACAGTTAAACTCGACCAGTCTAGGGTGACAAAATCTTAAGATCAATTCCGGTGTTCATTAGAAAGCCAAGACAGACGAACTAGTCCTTATCATGCATGGTTATAACGACTCACATAGAGATCCAATACCATCTAAGTAATCAGGGGAAATCATATTCATTCGCTGTGACGATACAATAATACAAAACAATCATAATATTTTATCGGAAAACATCGGGTTTTCCGGGGAAACCAATCTTACTTACTTGTACTTTCAAAAACTATAATGCAAAACTTCTCATTTATACACGTTTTGAAATCATTCACGCATATACTTACAGGATCATCACAACATTTTCATGAAAAGTCTTATTACAGAAAATATCAAATTTTCTGGGTTTTACGAACAACATAAACTATTTTACATCAAACATACTTATGAACTCACCAACATTATATATGTTGACCGTTTTCAAAATAACTTGTATTCTCAGGTAATCGTTAGAACGAGGAAGCATCCAGTGTGTTGAAAGTTTCTTTTGTAGTTGCTAATCACCAAACACTTTATATTTTGGGATCATGTAATGTAAACCATGTACTTGATGTAAACAATGCCAGTTGTACTATGTAATGTTTGGTGATGAATGTGTTATGTTTCATGTATATTCATTGTGATGATATTTCAATTTAAGTCACGCGAGCCCTCGGACGTTTCCGGCGTCTAGTTCGGGGGTGTGACAGGTTGGTATCAGAGCTCTGTTTATAGTGAACTGGCATATCTAACCACACATTGAGATGCAACTATAAACCCAGCAAGGGACTAAATAACTCTGAACAAAACAAATAAAATGTGCTAATAAACACCCTTATTTGTGCGACTTAGAAAAATGAACATAATAACAAATCAAATAAGATGATTAGGGAGAACCTGATATCTCGGTTAAACCAGGGCTGTTCACAGTTGTATTAGGAATGAATGTAGTCTGATCAACTACATTTCTTCATAATACAACTAACACATGCCCTGGGACGATCGTGATGGTCAGTAAACCTAAGGCATACCCTATTGTTAAACAA
Organism: Lactuca virosa; assembly: GCF_052849685.1. Lineage (NCBI taxonomy): Eukaryota > Viridiplantae > Streptophyta > Magnoliopsida > Asterales > Asteraceae > Lactuca > Lactuca virosa. The sequence continues at coordinate 212,255,687 of NC_136427.1, read as the reverse complement.
GAAGAGCGCATCAACCTAACTTTTATTATATATAAATAATAAATCTTAGGAGTAATAATAGCTTATTCATATACCCTCTCGCAGAGGCCGAAGAGGACCCCGAAGGGGAGTCCGAGGAAGAACCCGGTGATGGCGACGATGGCGATTCGGACGTGGAGTCCGAAGTCATCAACCCACCTTACCCGATTAGGGTGCCCGCTCATCGAATGGGCCCAAATGGCCCCACGCCTCCATGGGGCGTGGATATTTGGAGATGGAGCAGGCAGCAGGGGCAGCGACCCTCATACGGGATGTCTAGGGAATTTTATGATCTGAGAGACGGAGGGCCAGCCGACCAGGCACTTCCTGTCATGGTGAGGCGGTTACGGAACACGGGCGACCTAGTCCAGGACACGGCCGAGCAACTGAATCAGATGCGCGCCGCAGTGGCAAGAGCGGAACGAGAAACTCAAGAAGTAATCCATAACTTTCAGGTACGTCAAGCAATTTGGGAGGATCGACTACGAGCCACAGAACGGCAGGTGGCGCGTCTTCAGGGCGCATCCACATCATCAGTCCCACCACCCGACGCATCCTAGAACACTTCGGACCAGTAGAACCCTCTACTAGTGTTAGGTTTCTTTTGTACGCACTACACTATGTACTACCGACTCAATGTTTAAGTGATTACACTACTCATAGAGTCGTTATGCTGTCGAACTTTGTACCACTATGTATGCTCTTTCGAGCAAATTTTCATGTATCAAAGTGCAGATAATATTAGTGGAAAATATTATGTGTTTATTTGTGATGTTGTTATCTGTTATGTGTTATACATTCTTATTGCTTAGCGTATATTATGGAAACACTTAGATGCGCAAACCGATTCACGAAATTCCCAACTTAAAAACAATACATACTCAACATCTTTCTGTTCCGTAACAGCAAGATGCCGCAGAGACCAAACCGCGGAAATAATCAACCACCGACACCACCGGAAGTCGACTCAGCTGCGTTTCAAGCAGCTGTATCTGCTGCAGCCATGGCGCAAATCCACCAAGGGAACAATGGCGGAGGAAACGGGCAGGAGGCTGGAAGTTCAAACAACGGAATAAATCAAGGACCTACCAAGACATGCTCTTACAAATATTTTACCAACGCCAAGCCACGAACCTTTAATGGAACAGGAGGTGTCATAGCCCTAAAGAGGTGGATTGAGAAAATTGAATCCGTCTTTGAAATTTGCGGATGTCCAGATGGGTGCAAGGTCAAGTTCGCAGCATGTACCTTTGTTGATCAAGCTCTCTCATGGTGGAACGGTCACATCGAAGCCATGACCCTTCCAGTGGCAAACGCGATGCCCTGGGAAGAACCGAAGGAAATGATGTCGGCAAAGTACTGCCCTAGAGGCGAGATACAAAAGATGGAACAAGAATTGTGGAACTTGACAGTTCAGAACTCCAATATCGACGCATATATATCCAGGTTTAGCGAGCTATCCCTTCTGTGTCCGGGTATGATCACCTCAGAAGGGAAAAAGATTGAGAGGTTCATCTGGGGGTTGACTGCACCTATCCAAGGGAATGTCATTGCTGCAAACCCTGAGACGTTTGATAGCGCCAAAAGATTGGGCAAGAAACTGTATGATCATGGCAGCAAGAAGAGTGTTAAGATTGTGGAAGCGGATGTTAAGAAGGAAGAATAGAATAAGAAAGGGAAGAACAACAAGAGAAGAGGTAAACAGAACTCAAAATCATCTAAGAAGAAATAGACAGTGACTGTCCATGCAGCAACCCAAGCTACCACAGCACCACATACTCTAGCCTCATCCACGCCAAATGCTCCGAAACAGTACACAGGGAATCTTCCCAAGTGTAACAAATGTAACTACCATCACCACGGGGAATGCAGAGAGATGATGTGCACAAGATGCAACCGGAAGGGCCATACAGCAAAGTATTGTAGGACCCAGCTTCCACAAAGCCAGATGCTCAACAACAACCACAACACCACAAAGGATGAAGCCAGTTATACCTGTTATGGGTGCGGGAAGACCGGACATTTCAGGCGGAATTGTCCCAATGCAAACAACCAGGCGACGGGAGCAGCAGGAAGAGTGCTGAATATGGGTCAAGGAGAAGCGGTTCAGGATCCCGCTGTTGTCACCGGTATGTTTCTCCTTAACCACTCATATGCATGCATCCTGTTTTGATACCGGAGCAGAGCGAAGCTTTGTGAGTAATAAATTCAAACACTTGCTAAAACAACAACCCCAAAAGCTTAATGAAACCTTTACGGTGGAAATGGCTAATGGGAAAACAGAATCAACTGGGGAAATCTATGTAGGATGTACCCTAACCTTAAATCAACATGCCTTTCAAATAAACTTGATGCCTGTAACTATTAGGAGTTTTGATGTGATTGTCGGCATGGACTGGTTGAGCCCCCATCATGCCGAAATTATGTGTTGCGAGAAGGCCGTTCGCCTTCATCTCCCTAACCACGAAACCCTAATTATATATGGGGACAAATCCAGTACGAACCTTCGTCTTATCTCGTGCATTAAGGCACAAAAGTATCTACAAAAGAAGGACTTGACGTTTATGGCTCACATAGTGGATAAGTCCAAGGAAGAGGTCAATATTCGAGACATCCCAGTGGCTTGCGACTTCTCGGATGTCTTTCCTGAAGATCTTCCGGGGATACCCCCAGAAAGACAAGTCGAGTTCCGAATTGACCTGGTGCCGGGAGCCACGCCCATTGCCAAATCACCCTATAGGTTGGCTCCTACGGAGATGCAAGAACTGTCAAGCCAACTTGGCGAACTCTTGAGCAAAGGATTCATCCGACCTACCTTCTCACCCTGAGGAGCTCCGGTCCTCTTTGTTAAGAAAAAGGACGGATCCTTTAGAATGTGTATTGATTACAGAGAACTAAACAAGCTCACTATCAAAAATCGCTACCCACTTCCGCGAATCGACGATCTATTCGACCAGCTCCAAGGAGCAAGTTACTTCTCTAAGATAGATCTGCGATCCGGATACCACCAACTCAAAGTACGGGAAGAGGATATCCCCAAAAACGCTTTCCGAACTCGCTATGGACATTACGAATTTGTTGTAATGCCCTTCGGTCTAACGAATGCCCCCGCCGCATTCATGGACCTGATGAATCGAATCTGCCGACCATTCCTCGACAATTTTGTCATTGTTTTCATTGACGATATCCTAGTCTATTCTCGAAGCGAAGAGGAGCATGGCCGACATCTCCGGCAAATCTTGGAAACCCTACGAACTGAAAAGTTATACGTAAAACTCTCTGAGTGTGAGTTCTGGCTCCGTAGTGTGAACTTTTTGGGTCATGTTGTCAGTCAAGAAGGGATACATGTAGACCCTTCTAAGGTCAAAGCCATAGAAGGATGGGCGGTCCCAACGACACCCACAGAAATTCGTCAATTTTTAGGTCTCGCAGGCTATTACAGGAGATTCATTCAGAACTTCTCCAAAACAGCCAAGCCACTTACCATGCTTACACAAAAGGGCGTGCCATTTGAATGGACATAAAAGCAGGAGGTTGCCTTCCGAACTCTGAAGCGAGCTCTCTGTAGTGCAAAAGTACTATCACTACCAGAGGGAACAGAGGACTTCGTAGTTTACTGCGATGCTTCGAATCAGGGTTTAGGCTGTGTACTCATGCAGCATGGAAAGGTGATAGCTTATGCATCCCGACAACTAAAGACACATGAGGTGAATTATACCACCCATGATCTCGAATTGGGAGCTGTGGTATTCGCCTTGAAAATTTGGAGGCACTACCTTTATGGTACCAAGTGCACCATTTTCACCGACCACAAGAGTCTCCAGCACATTTTAAATCAAAAGGAGATAAACATGAGGCAGCGAAGATGGGTTGAGCTGCTAAACGATTATGAATACGAAATCAAGTACCACCCAGGCAAGGCTAACGTGGTAGCTGATGCCTTAAGTCGGAAAGTACTCAAATCGTCGTGTGAAGACCCTTTCGATAACCGTTCAATCCCATATGTCCTCGCAAATCAAAGCAGCCCAGTTCGATGCCATGAAGATAGAAAACAGAACAAGCGAAGCGTTACGTGGAATGGAAAAGAACTTTGAAGTCAAGAAGGATGGAGCATATTACTTCATGAAACGAATTTGGATCCCTAAACTTGGGGGATTCAGAGAAGTAGTCATGAATGAAGCCCATAAGACATGATACTCCATCCATCCGGGTTCAGATAAAATGTACTTGGATATCAAGCAGCAATATTGGTGGCCTAACATGAAGGCAGAAATTGCCACTTACGTTAGCAAGTGCCTCACCTGTGCTAAGGTGAAGGTAGAATATCAGAAGCCCTCGGGACTATTACAAGAGTAATACCCGAGTGGAAATGGAAAAGGATTACTATGGACTTTGTGACCAAATTACCCAAGACAACAGATGGATTGGATACCATATGGGTAATAGTCGACAGGTTGACAAAATCCGCTCATTTCCTGCCAATAAAAGAGTCATACAAGATGGAACGATTGACGAGAATCTACATCAAGGAAATTGTGAGACTCCATGGAATACCAATATCTATCATCTCAGATCGAGATAGTAGATTTACTTCACGTTTTTGGCAATCGCTTCAGAAAGCTATGGGAACACAACTCGACATGAGCACTGCCTACCACCCACAAACTGATGGTCAAAGTGAGCGAACCATTCAAACGCTTGAAGATATGCTTCGTGCATGTGTGATAGACTTTGGAAGGTCGTGGGATACCCACTTGCCTTTAATTGAGTTTTCGTACAACAACAGTTATCACTCAAGCATCAAAGTTGCTCCTTTTGAAGCCTTATATGGACGTAAATGTAGATCACCGTTGTGTTAGGCTGAGGTAGGTGACACTCAGCTAGCAAGAGAACAGACACCAAGCAATGCATTAACAGGACCGGAAATCATACGCGAAACGACATAGAAGATAGTTCAAATCAAAGCTCGACTTCAAGCATCACGAGACCGACAGAAGAGCTACGCTGATAAACGGCGAAAGCCCTTGGAATTTCGAGTCGGGGATCGGGTGTTGTTAAAAGTCTCTACCTGGAAAGGGGTGATTCGTTTTGGGAAACGGGGAAAACTAAACCCACGATACATTGGACCATTCGAGATTCTTGCCCGAATCGGTCCAGTGGCTTATAGACTGCAACTACCTACCGAACTTAGCAGTGTACACCCCGTGTTCCATGTTTCAAATTTGAAAAAGTGCTTATCCGACGAGACTCTCGTCATCCCGTTGGAAGAAATCGAAATCAACGAGAATCTCCTGTTCGTGGAAGAACCCGTCGAGATCATAGACAGGGAGGTGAAGCGTACTAAGCAAAGTCGTATTCTAATAGTGAAGGTTCGGTGGAACGCGAAACGTGGACCGAAATTCACATGGGAACGCGAAGACCAGATGAAGCAAAAGTACCCTCACCTATTCTCGCATTCTCAAATCTAGCTTCAAAAAGAATTTCGGGACGAAATTCCCTCTAACGGGAGGATGATGTCACAACTAGCATTCTAGCTAGGAAATTTTGTACTCTTGTAAACATTATCTACTGTAAACTCGTAACCCTAATTCATGTTATGCTTGAAGTTCAACCTATGGAAACACATTTAAACCTATATTCATCAAGTAAAGTTGAAAACCCTAGAAATCCCGGTTTAAGTCCTATATGGACTAGGGTTTCCTTATTGGGCCTAATGGGCCAATAAGCTTCCAATTTGACTATTTTAGGCTTAGAACTCTTAAATGGGCTCTCATTGGACCCACTCTCATAAGACTTAACCTTTTTGGGCCTTATAAGCCTAAAATGGACTAGTTTATCTTTAATGGGCCTTATTGGGCCATAACTAATCCAATTAGCTTTAATGGACTCAAATCCATTCTCTTATACAAAAATTGGGCCGCGAGCTATCCTAAGAGCCCAATGGGCCGTAAGTTTTCCTTATGGGCCTCATGAACTCGAGCCAAGGCAAGAATGGGCCAAAGTGATTCCTTCCTCCTTCCTTAGCCCATTTCGGCCCAAGTAAAACAAAAAATATATATATAAAAAGAATGGATAAATGAGGGTTGACAATTGTAGTGCCACCTCACAAATATACATAGGGTATCCATGCACCATTCTCATGTTTCCATGCATGTCAACTCATCTCACTCTCTCCCCACTCCCCTCTTCTTGTTTCGGCCGAAGACACATAACACACACACACACACACTACACAAGAATTCTCTCCATTTCTTTCTAAGGCCATCTCCTTCCTTCCTTCAAGGAATTCTCGAAAATTTAGCTTGGATTCAAGAGTCTTCATCAAGTGTTGTCAATCTTTGGTAAGTCTTTACACATCCAAGCTTCATAACTTCACTCTCTTGTTATATCATTCCTTTACACAAAGTTTTTGGTGTTTATACTCTTAGAAATCTTCTTGGGTTCGAGATCTACTCAAGGAAGTTGCTAGGACCAAACTCTTCCATTTCTTTCTTCAAAACCGAACCCACAAACCTAAGGTGAGTTCATACCCCTCTATTTTTGGTTTTCATATGATTTATGGGGGAGAATACAAGTAAAATGTGAAGATCTATGTGTATTTGTATGCTATGTGTGATTTCTTGTGTTTTTGTGGTAAATATGTGCTAAAAATGAAAGATATTTCGAGATCTATAGTTCAAGAAGGAAAAATATGTGATCTAGGTCATATTTCACTTAACATGTCAAGATAAACTACTATACAAGCTTTAAAATAAACACACTACAACATAAAATTTGTTATTGGACCATTTTTGATAAATAAACAAAAGATGGGGAAAAAGATGTCATTCACGGTTTCTACAAGGATCAAAATGTCAAAACAGCTAAAATAAGAGTTTTTATAAATATTAGGCTTTTTAAAGGACTAAAAATGTAAATTTTAGCCTAATGGGCTAAAATTTGGGCTTTTCGACTATTTAGGCCCAAAAATGCGAAAAATCAAATTTAAGGGGCTGAAATGGAAAGTTTTCTCAAAACAGGGGCTATAAACGTATATAAACCTATTTCAGGGGTTAAAATGGCCTTATTTATCAAAAGGGACAAAAAATGCAAAGATTTTGGATTTTGGGTAAAAATAGTAAAAATTGCAAAAAGTGTGGATTTAAATGCAAATCTTTTAACTAAGGGGCTGAACCTGTCCTAAATAAAATTTTGGGCTTAAAACATCATTTAATTAAGTGTTTAGGTCAAAAATGTCAAGAAAAATAGTTCAAGGACCTAATACGTCATTTTTCATAAAAAGGGCTAAAAATTGCCAACTTTACCAAAATAAGGGGCTGAATTGGTCAAACTAATATTTTTAGTCAATTATGTTAATAATAAAATAATTGGGTCAAAATATACAAAACTTTATAACTTATGGGTTTTAAATAGAAAAATAACTATTTTTATAAATCTATGAATCGTTATAAAACAAATTGGTAATTATTACGACATATCGATTAAACAACTTCGCAACACTAATACTATACAAAACAAGTAAACATTCTAATTGTTGGGCTTGAAAGATTCTAATCATGCTTATTGGGCCTTCGTGACCCATTAACATGACTTTTGGGCCCAACATAAATAATACATGTTATTGGGTCTCCTGTGACCCAATTACATGCTTAAGGGACCCTCAATGGCTTTTACATGCTATTGGGCCTCAGTGGCCCATTAGCATTGCTAGTAAGGTCCAAATAAATCTTATGCGAAATGGGCCAACGCGCCTTTCGTATACTCGACAGCCTTAAATAACATACGTAATTAGTAGGGCCTAGTAGTCATCTTCTCCTTGTCTGTTAGGCTTACCTTCTCTTCAAGTAAACTAAAATCAGGTCATTAATCAAGGTTAATCAAATTCATTTGGATTAAGTGAGTAATAACGGGCGACACCAATAAGTGTCGGTCGTAGTCTGTAGTTGTAATCAAAGTCTCCTGGAGGGAGAGCGAGAGTTTGTGTATAGATCTATACGGGGGTGACTCCCCCACACCTAAGTTGTTCGCTACAGTTAAACTCGACCAGTCTAGGGTGACAAAATCTTAAGATCAATTCCGGTGTTCATTAGAATGCCAAGACAGACGAACTAGTCCTTATCATGCATGGTTATAACGACTCACATAGAGATCCAATACCATCTAAGTAATCAGGGGAAATCATATTCATTCGCTGTGACGATACAATAATACAAAACAATCATAATATTTTATCGGAAAACATCGGGTTTTCCGGGGAAGCCAATCTTACTCACTTGTACTTTCAAAAACTATAATGCAAAACTTCTCATTTATACACGTTTTGAAATCATTCACGCATATACTTACAGGATCATCACAACATTTTCATGAAAAGTCTTATTACAGAAAATATCAAATTTTCTGGGTTTTACGAACGACATAAACTATTTTACATCAAACATACTTATGAACTCACCAACATTATATATGTTGACCGTTTTCAAAATAACTTGTATTCTCAGGTAATCGTTAGAACGAGGAAGCATCCAGTGTGTTGAAAGTTTCTTTTGTAGTTGCTAATCACCAAACACTTTATATTTTTGGATCATGTAATGTAAACCATGTACTTGATGTAAACAATGCCAGTTGTACTATGTAATGTTTGGTGATGAATGTGTTATGTTTCATGTATATTCATTGTGATAATATTTCAATTTAAGTTACGCGAGCCCTCGGACGTTTCCACCGTCTGGTTCGGAGGTGTGACTGCTACCCTCGTTCAAACCCTAACCCTACGTTTTTATACTACCAGCCGCCATCACCATGTGTGGCATCTTCAGCCGCCACCTCGGGGAGCTCCAAGACCACCGCATGCTACCTCCTAGCCTTTCCGGAACCGACAACCACCCCCACTCCACCTTCCTCCCTTCGCTCTTCTCTTCCTCCATCCAGTCGAGAAGCTATCTCCGTGCTTCTGTCGCTGTGGTGACCACCAGAAACCCTCGCTGCTGCTCCGTTGTCATCAAGCGGCGGACCGCCGTATCCGTCTTCTTCTTTTTATTCTTCTCTGTCGCTGCAAGGTCGCCATTCCGGGCGGCTGTCACGGCTGATGTTCTTCCCTGATGGCCAGGTGCCACCGTTCGTGCTGCTGCCTTCCGTCACTTGTCCCTTCGCTGTTGGATTGGCGTGGCCGTCGCCGTCACGCGACTGTTCTGCTGTGGCCGACATTCTTCGCTGCTGCCATCGCCGTTTTTCTTGTGCTACTGCCGCCTTCGCCACCTACCTTAGTGGGTGTTGGGTTTACTTTCCGGGAAATAGGGGCGTGCGTGCGTGTAGTGGGTGTGTGTTTCAGCGTGTCTCGCAAGCTTGGATGTCTCGGGTTGTTGCTGCCGGAGAAAAGTCAAGGAAAAACCACCATGGTCGCCAGCCATGGTGGCTTCCGCCTCAAGACCGCCATGGAGGGTGTGTATGTTGCTTAGTGTGTGTATTTTGTGTGTGTGTGTGTTGAGTATTGCTGTAAAGTTGTAATAGTGTGGGAATAATCAAAAGAAAATCTGTAACCACCACCGTGAGGTGGTGGCTGCCGCCACCGGCCGCCGTGTCGGGTGGCGGTGTGCCTTGTTTGGTTTGTGACTCGTTTGTATGTTTGGACAAGGGACTACTAAACCCTAATGGGCCAAAAGAAACCCTAGTGAGCCCAAAGAGACCCCAATGGACCTAATAAAACCCTATTGGGCTCAATAAGGCCCAAAGTGACCTAGATGCTCAACCAATTGACTAATGAGCTAGTATTGGGTAGGAAACCCTAATTAGGGTTTGGAAAACCCTAATAGCATAAAACTCTAATTCTTGAGAATTAATCGGCACACACACGAGATTATTTAATAACTTGAAATATTAAATAATAGTCATTGGCAAACTAACTTAAGGCAAGAATGGACTTAATGGATTAATTCCTTAATGGATTAAGTCCTTAATGGGTTAAGTAAGAAACACTTAACCCTAATAACCATTTCATGTGAAAACCCTAATTTTAGGATTATAGGCTTGGACTTATCGGGACCCACATTTGGGCCATTGGAATGGAATTGTGTATTAAGCCCAATCCCACCGTATGACTTATTTAGTAAAGTGAGGGACTTAATGGATTAAGTCCTTAAAGGGTTAAGTGATAAACACTTAACCCTAATTGTCATTTTATGTGAAACCCTAATTTCACTTGGACTTTGTTGGGCCCTTATGATTATGTAATATTGGGCCATGGGGATTGGATTAGAATAATTGGATGGGCCTTAAGGAAAGACCATGTAGAGGTCTGGGCCCAATTTGGAAAGTTGGGCCATATGTTGGGCTTTGGCCCATTATTTGATTTTTGGGTTTTTGTAGTATGAATTGGACCTTGGGTTTGGAACCCAATTATTAATTGGGTATTGTTTGATGTTGACAGTTCGGGAATCTGTCAACCAGCAGCTGGAATTGTATCTGCGGGACTTCAGCAGTGCCAGGTGAGTTATCCTCACTATACTAAGGGGTCTAAGGCACCAAGGCCGGCCCATTGGATATGTTATTCTAGCAGTGTTAGATGTTGAGTATAAGTTAGTGTTGCATGCTAGTAGTTATGTCAGTTAGGTAGACCTATAGGACTACCTGTGATGTTATATGATTATTGCATGCTCAATGGTTATGTGGTATGTTATATGCTATGTGGGATGGGTTGAGGTTGTACTGCTCCGTGCGGTAGCCAACAGACCTTAGGAGCATTCCAGTTACGGGCTAAAGGGAGACTCGTACTGTGGGCTCGGGAGCATTCCAGTTACGGGCTAAAGGGAGACTCGTACTGTGGGCTCGGGAGCATTCCAGTTACGGGCTAAAGGGAGACTCGTACTATGGGCTCAGGGGTAATCCAATCTGTAAAGTTGGGGACCCATTACATGTTGTTCAGTTTGTTATGATATGTTTATATGGACTGTATGTGTATCGGTATTTTGGGGGAACTCACTAAGCTATCGGGCTTACAGTTGCAGTTTATTGTTTCAGGTAGATCAGGGGATCGCGGCAAGTCGAAGGCGTGATCGTACAGCTCCTCATGTTTTGTCTATGTTTCTGGGAAAACTCTGATATTATACATTTTGAAAACAAAGTTGTAATGATTTTTAGTGGTTTAAAATGTTTTTAAAAGTTTAAATTGGTTGAAAATTTTTGGGTGTTACAATTCAATTTGGCTATTTTATGTCAATAGGTCATCCAACTTTCAAAAATTATATTTTTGGCCCAAAATATAAATTTTATTAAAAATTTGGTCCAAAATTTACACTTTTGCCTCATATTCAATTTTTTTTACATATTATCTTAAAGTTTGTTTTTTAATTCTTTCTTTTTTTTTTCAAAATTTTGTTTCGAATATGTTTTTTTTTGCTGTAGAAAAACCATATTTATACAAAAAAAACATATTTTCACGTAATAAACCTTCTTTTTTCTATATAAAAATGATTTTTAAAACATTTTTATGCAAAATAATTATATAAAAACTTTTTTTTAAACATTCTTGTATGAAAAATATCTATTTATAAAAAAAATTATTCTAAACATCTATTTATAAAAACGTAGTTATGTAAAATTGCATGAAATACACTTATGTAAAACACATTATTATACCCATATATAAAAACACGTTTTTATAAAAACATGTTTTTATACAAACATGTTTTCATAGTAAATGTGTTTGTATATATTTATGTATACAAACACGTTTTTATAAAAAAAACATTTTTGTACAAACACGCTTTTATAAAAAAACATGTATACAAACACATATTTATATAAACATGTTTTTATACAAACACGTTTTTATAAAAAAACAAATATATACAAACACGTATTTTATAAAAATATATAGAAACACTTATTTCATAGTAAACATATTTGTATGCATTTATGTATAAAAACGTATTTGTATACAAACATGTATACAACAGGTCATCCTGTAACATTCCAATGATAAGGTACTTCTAATTTTGACCCTATGTTTGAATAATATGGCATCTTGGCCTTTGGGATTGAAAATGATTGCAAAATGGCCCATAGTGGCAATACGGTGATTTTGCCCAAGTGTAGTACGCGGAGCGTACGTTGTGTACGCTAGGCGTACTAGGGCGCGCCCTAGTACGTTGGGCGTACACCTCGTACGCGGGGCGTACATAAGAAATGTGCAAACCCTAATTTTTAGGGTTTGATCCATATTTAAACCTCATTATAGCTTCATGTCTTATTTCTTCATCAACCTCCCTTTGTGAAAAACGACCCCAAGCAAACCCTAAGTGAGAAAACTGCTTTTTGAGTCCATTAAAGTGTTTTGGAAGTGTTTTTGAAAAAGAAGAAGGTGGTGAGAAGAGCGTGGAGCTTGGAAGCATCTTGGATTTGGGATTCCCTTCTTGTTAGCAACCTTCAGGAGGTATAAAGTTTGCATCTTGATCACTCCATCTTGTAGATCTAGACATTTCTTCCTTTAAGACACTTTTTGTCCCAAAAATGGTGATTCTTGAGCATGACATGTTCTTGAGCCAATAAGTCGTCGTCTTAAGTTATAAAAATGTGGTCTTGATGATTAGTTTTTCTCCATGCATGCTATAGAATGTCTTAATGCATTAAGATGTTGAGTTTTTATGTTTTAAGCACTTAATGGGCATGGAAAGTTGTTAGATGCATATTCATGCATTCATTTTGTAGTTTTAGTTCATAAAAGTGCATTGCATTTAGGTTTAAACTCATGCATTTTGCATATTTTTCGGGATTTTTCATGATGCAATTCCATTCACACACTTTTATGATATTTCAGGGACTTTTGAAGGTTGATCTTGATGGAGGAAGTTAAAAAGAGTTGGAAACGAAGTTTCAGAAGTTTTGGAGCATTGAAGAGAGAGAGAATGAAGAAATGAAGATTTGAGCCTTTCAGACATTTACACGGCCGTGTAAATGATGGCTTATAATTTACACGGGCCGTGTAAACGCATATGCAAGAGCGTTCTTCTTTTCTTGTTTACACGGTCGTGTAAATGGCACCCTATAATTTACACGGGCCGTGTAAACGTCTCGACAGTTTTTAAAGTAGTTTTACTCTCATTTAAGGGGGACAATCAGTTTTGTTGGAGGTTAGGTCGGATTTTGGACAGGGAGAAGGAGATTTTCAGAGCTTTTGGAAGTAGATTAACACTTGGAAACACTTTAATTTCCTTTTTGTAAGTCAATTTGAAGTTTGAACTTGTTTGATTTGTAGTTTAACCTAGTCATGTGTGGTTGATTTCATTATCATTTCCGAATCTGAATTCTTAAGTATGTGTTGTTAGGTTGTAATTTGAACTTAATTTGTGTTTAACATCTAGTAATCTTTGATTTGATCTTAATCATGTGTTTGGTTAGTTCTCTTTTTCACTTGATCAATGAACTAGGGTTCTTATCAATCTAGTTAATTAAATTATGAAATTCGTATATGTTTTATGATTTGATGTTAGTAACACACACTTACTTGGTTGTAATTAGATCAAAATTAGTGCAATCAAAAATTAAATGTTTATATTCCCAAGCTTAAGAGGAATGTTAAACATTGTTGGTAATTAGTGCAAAAACTTAATGTCATTTAATGATTTGATGCAAGAACTTATTTGAATTGAATCAATTAAATGAAGTTTTATTTGAAGAGCTTGTTTTGAATAAAATACTTTTGCCAATTTGGATATTAGAGTTTATTAATATCTAACTTACCAACCTAGATTGAACATGAGTTATAATCATATTACATCTTTCAACATAATACATGTATAAGAGTCAGAATCGGAAATGTACTTCTTTTACTGCGTTTTGTTATCAATCTTTTCTTATTTATGAAGTTTAATTCAAGTTCAAACACAATCCCCCATTTTAATATTATTTGTATTATGTGTGAGAATATGGCAAGATAAGAAGTCCTGTATTCCTGTGGACCGACCCTGCTTACTCTATACTATCTTTAGTATAAGAAATAGCAGTGATTTGAGCTTTATTAATATTATTTTATCCCATTATTTGTTGGGTTTGACACGCCTAACAAATTGGCGCCGTTGCCGGGGATACGGTAGTACTAATTGTTTATGCCAAGATCTTTTCGCACAGGTACACCTTTACCAGTTGATTTGGAGATAGAGAAATATGCAAAACAAAGAAGGAAGCAAGCTAAACTTTTAAAGAAACAACAATTCGGAGCTTCTTTATCAAATCCATCAACCACATCTTCACCAACATCCAAAAGTACCACCCCACCATCTTCACCTACTCCTACCATGGCAGACAACCATGGAGGAAACCCACCTCCAAACCCACCACCTGAACAAACCTTTAGACAGTGGGCTACTCAAGATGTCACCCAACAACCTTTGTGCATAAATTACCCTGCAGCAATCAACTTTGAACTCAAGTCCGGACTCATCCATTTGTTACCCTCATTCCGTGGTCTTGAGAATGAAGACCTACATAAATTCCTTAAGGAATTTCATGTTGTTTGTGTGGGTATGAAGCCACATGAAGTCACAGAAGATCAAATCAAGTTAAGGGCATTCCCCTTTGCTTTACAAGATTCAGCCAAGGAGTGGTTATATGACTTACCACCGGGGTCAGTCACAACATGGAATGAACTTGCAAGGATGTTTCTGGATAAATATTTTCCAGAAATGAGAGCTTCAGCTTTACGCAGAGAGATAATTGGTATCAAGCAACAAAAGAGAGAAGCCTTGCATACTTATTGGGAACGGTTCAAGAAATTGTGCTCAAGATGTCCACAACATGGGATTACAGAATATCAGTTGTTACAGTATTTTTGTGAAGGAATGTCATCTTGGGATAGGAGATTACTCAATGCATCAAGTGGTGGATCTATAGCTGATAAGACTCCAACAGAAATCAGAGTTCTTATCAAGAACATGGCAGAAGAGTCCAAGCATACAACACAAGAAGAAGAATGGTACAGTGATGCACCAAGAGGAGTAAAAGAAATTTCTACCCCAAAAATTGAGAGTCAACTTTCTGAGTTGACTAAAGTAGTGATGATGCTTGCTAAGGATAAGGGTGTGCAACCACCAGTAGTTAGACCTTGTGGTATTTGTACACAAGTTGGACATCCCACTGATATGTGCCCAATGTTACAAGAAGATGTAGAGCCAGTTCAAGCTATGGGATTTTCAAGTCAACAACAAGGAAACTTCCAGCCAAGAAGCAATCCAAATTGGCATCAACCTAATGCCAATTTTCAGCCAAGACCACCACCTTTTCAACCAAGACCCCCATTTCAAAATCAAATGCATCACCAACAAAGTTATCAACCACATTTCCAGCCAACTCAACCTCCTCATCAATCTCAATTCCAACCTCAAAACATGCATCAAGGAAGTAGTTCAAGCGGATCGGGAATGTCTTTGGAAGACATTGTTAAGAGTTTAGCCACAAGTACTCAAACATTTCAAAATGAGACCAAGGCGAGCATCAAGACTTTGGAGCAACAAATGACTCAACTCGCCACTTCTGTGAGTAAATTGGAGTCACAAGGCAAACTACCCGCGCAAACTGAGAAGAATCCAAAACATAGTGCATGTGCCATCACTTTGAGAAATGGCAAAGAATATGAAGGTCCTAAGATGATTGAAGAAGAAGAAGAGATGGAGCTAGAGAAAGAAGAAGAAAAGTCAAAAACACCTTCAAAGCAAGTTCCTATTGAAGCAAAAGTCACTCCTCCTCCATTTCCCTCAAGATTAAGCAAGTCAAAGCGTGAAAGGGAAGACAATGAAATCATGGAGATGTTTAGAAAAGTTGAGGTAAATATTCCTCTTATTGATGCCATCAAACAAGTCCCTAGGTATGCTAAATTCCTTAAGGAATTATGTACATCCAAGAAAAAGTTGAAAGGGAATGAAACTGTTAAAGTAGGAGAAAATGTGTCTGCAGTGTTACAGAAAAGACTACCTAAAAAATGTAAGGATCCGGGTGTTTTCACGGTTCCTTGCAAATTAGGTAATCTTCATGTTCCACGGGCTATGCTAGACCTTGGAGCTTCTATCAATGTTTTGCCATATTCCATTTTTAAAACTTTAAATATTGGCACATTGAAGAAAACCGGGGTAATCATTCAATTGGCTGATAGATCTTTAGTACATCCCAAAGGTGTGCTAGAAGATGTGTTAGTTCAAGTGAATGAATTAGTGTTTCCAGCAGATTTTTATGTCCTTGACATGGATGATGATGACTCACCAAATTTGAGTTCAATTCTCCTAGGAAGACCCTTTTTGAAAACAGCCAGGACTAAAATTGATGTTTATGATGGTACATTATCCATGGAATTTGATGGGGAGGTGATAAATTTCAATATTTATGATGCTATGAGATATCCAAGTGATATTTCATCTTTGAATTTTGTGGATGTCATTGAACCATTGACAGAGGAGTGTTTTGATTTGTCTAATCTTGATGTGTTAGCTCTCATTTTAGACAGGAATCTTCAAAAGGAAAGAGTGGAAAAACTTGCTAATCAATTTACAATTGATAAAGAGATTATGGAGGTTGTGTCCTGCATGGATGAGAAGAAGAAAATGAGGTTTGATGTTCCAAAGCTGAAAATACCAATGTCTAATGAGAAACTTGTTCCTTCTATTGTGCAGGCACCGGAATTGGAGCTCAAAACTTTACCCGAGCATCTCAAGTACGCATATCTTGGAGACAAAGAAACTTTGCCAGTGATCATCTCCACCAAGTTGTCAACAAAAGAAGAGGAAGAGCTTGTCACCACTTTGAAAGAGTATAAGGAAGCCATTGGGTGGACTATAGCCGACATCAAAGGGCTAAGTCCTTCGCTTTGCATGCACAAAATCCTTATGGAAGAAGATTACAAGCCTTCCCGAGAAGCTCAAAGGCGTTTGAATCCTCCAATGATGGAGGTTGTGAAAAAGGAGATTTTGAAGTTGTTGAATGCAGGGATGATCTACCCTATATCAGATAGCAAGTGGGTAAGTCCGGTCCAAGTTGTGCCCAAGAAGACAGGTATTACCGTTACAAAGAATGACCAAGGTGAGTTAGTCCCCACCCGTGTGCAAAACGGGTGGAGAGTTTGCATTGATTATAGAAGACTCAATTCCTCAACCCGGAAAGACCATTTCCCACTTCCCTTCATTGATCAAATGTTGGAAAGGTTAGCGGGAAAAACACATTATTGTTGCTTGGATGGGTATTCCGGTTTCCATCAAATACCCGTTGCACCCGAGGACCAAGAAAAAACTACTTTCACATGTCCCTTTGGAACATTTGCATATAGGCGAATGCCTTTTGGACTTTGCAATGCTCCAGCCACTTTTCAAAGGTGCATGGTAAGTATTTTTTCGGAATTTGTTGAAGAAATCATTGAAGTTTTTATGGACGACTTCACAGTTTATGGTAATTCTTTTCATGAGTGTTTGGGTAATTTGAAAAAGATTTTGCAAAGATGTATTGAGACCAATCTTGTTTTGAATTATGAAAAGTGTCACTTTATGGTTGACAAAGGTCTCATACTAGGTCATATTGTGTCTTCTAAGGGTCTAGAAGTGGACAAAGCAAAAATAGATGTCATAAAATCTTTACCTTATCCCACTTGTGTTCGTGAGGTACGCTCATTTCTTGGTCATGCAGGATTTTATAGAAGGTTTATCAAATATTTTTCCAAGATATCTCGTCCCATGTGTGAGCTCCTACAAAAAGATGCAGAATTCGAATTTTCCAAACAGTGCAAGCAAGCTTTTGATCAGTTGAAAGAGTTGTTGATAACAGCACCTATACTTCAATCACCGGATTGGAGTTTACCTTTTGAAATCATGTGTGATGCCAGCAATCATGCAGTTGGTGCAGTTTTAGGGCAAAGAAAAGATCGTGTTCCTAATGTCATTTACTATGCCTCAAAAACACTTGATAGTGCACAAGCCAACTACTCAACAACTGAAAAAGAATTGCTATCTATTGTCTTTGCTTTAGACAAATTTCGTCAATACCTGCTAGGTTCTAAAGTCATTGTTTATTCTGATCATGCAGCTATTAGGTATCTACTTGCAAAGAAGGATTCGAAGCCTAGACTCATTCGATGGGTATTACTCTTGCAAGAGTTTGACATCGAAATCAAAGACAAGAGCGGAAAGTCAAACCTTGTAGCTGATCATCTTAGCAGGATTGTTTCTCCCGATGATTCAACTCCCATTCATGATGCATTTCCCGATGAGGACCTATTTTCAGCAAAAGTTGCCCCGTGGTATGCCGATATTGTGAACTACATTGTTACAAATCAATTTCCACCAGATTTGACTCGATGGCAAAAAGACAAGATCAAGAAATAAGCCAAGAGATATGTTTGGGATGAGCCATATTTGTGGAAATATTGTGCTGACCAAATGATTAGACGATGTGTGGATCAATATGAGGCCTTAATCAGTGATCGTGGTACACATTTTTGCAATCGTATGCTCGGGAGTGTTTTGAAGAAATATGGTGTTACTCATAAAGTTTCCACAGCATACCACCCACAAACAAATGGACAAGCCGAGGTGAGCAATCGACAAATCAAGGGCATTTTGGAGAAAACCGTGAATACAACAAGGAAAGATTGGAGTACACGCCTTGATGATGCTTTGTGGGCATACCGCACTGCATACAAAACTCCAATTGGAATGTCTCCATACCGTATTGTTTTTGGAAAGCCGTGTCGATTACCCGTTGAGTTGGAACATAGGGCCTATTGGGCGATCAAGCAGTTCAACATGGATTTAAGTGAATCGGAAAAGAAGAGGAAGCTGGACATACAAGAACTTGAGGAAATCCGCAATGAAGCATATGAGAATGAGGTTCTTTATAAGGAAAAGACCAAAGCATTCCATGACAAGATGATTACACGCAAGGTATTTCACAAAGGTCAAAAGGTACTACTTTACCACTCGCGTTTTAAATTGATTCCTGGTAAATTAAGGTCCCGTTGGGTGGGACCATTTGTTGTCACTAATGTTTTTGAGCATGGTGCAATAGAAATCACAAGTGAGAAAACCGGGAAGATTTTTAAGGTAAATGGTCACCGTTTGAAGCCTTATTATGAAGGATTTCAAGTCAAGAATGAAGAGGTGGAGGAAGTACTGGATCCAAAGTATCAAGATTGACAAATAGTTGGGGTCCAGGTCGAGCCAACGACATTAAAAAGGGGCGGCTAACCGGGAGGCAACCCGGGGGTATTTTTGTCATTTCTTATATTTTCATTGTATTTTCTTTGTTTTCAAACTTCCAAGTTGTTTTTCATGCTAAAAGAGGGTTAAAAATCAATTTTCGGGCAGTAGAGGTTTAGCGGGTTGCAAATTCAAAAAGTGAAAAAATCAATAATTTTTGGCCTTTACAGACATTTACACGGCCGTGTAAAATTATGCTTATAATTTACACGGGCCGTGTAAACGACCAGCTACCGCAGTTGAAACTCTACATTTACACGGCCGTGGAAATTATGCCCTTCTGTTTACACGGGCCGTGTAAACGTTAAAACAAAGCTGGTCGATTTTGAGGCTAAAACTCGATTTTTTTAACTCATTCTTTTCACATAACCTGCGTTTTTTTTCTCCTCCCTACTGCCCCCTTCGAAAAAAACCCTTCAAAATACTCAATCTTCCTCAATTTTGCATCAAAAAATCAAGCTCCAAGGTATGAAATTCTTCTCTTTTCTTCATCTTCTTTGTCTTCCACCTCTATTCCACCCTTTTCATGGCCGATTTTGGGGCTTTTGAGCAAAACCCTAGAATTTTTGAACTTCAAATCTCGACCTAATGCTTGAAATTCCTTGTAGGATTAGCTTGGGGAAAGCTTGGGGAAGCATTGGATATCACCCTACCACCATTTTCAAGCACAAATTGGTATAATTGTTCCAACTCTTTACTTGTGCATATACTTAGATTTTGGGGTGATTTTGGTGATATTGCTGTTTATTTTTGTGCAAACTCTTGAGTTTAAATTGTTCTACATTGTGTGCAAAACTTTGTTGAATCCAATTTAACCATGGCCTCCCGTGGAAAAAGGGCTAGAATTGGGACCTCACATATGGGTGGTCAAGAGTGTAATGATGAACAAGACCAACATCCAATGGAAAACCCATATGAATTTGGTCTTATTTTTGAGACCAATCAACAAAACATTTTGTATGCAAGCCTTATTGGAAGAGTAATGGCGGCTCAAAAATTTGTGGACATCCAAGCCCTTAAAGACCTTCATATCTATAAAGGTGTCCACAAGCTCTTCAAGAACATAGGTTGGGAAGGGTTATTGAATCTACATGCAGTCAGTTATCAAACACCTATGTTGGAATTCTTGTCATCCATCACTTTCGATTACCAAACACACATCCTCACTTTCCGTTTGCTCAATCAATCACATAGAATTCATGCTGATACTCTCTGTGATATTATTGGTGCCCCAAAAGCGAAAAGAGATGTATATACAGCAAAAGGAAGAAGAAATGCTGTATTTGAGCGCGAGTGTGGAACGTTTTGGAGAACTATCTCTTGTGAAGATGAGTTTCAGTCAGGCACAACAAAAGCTTCTAGCATTATTCATCCGGTTCTGAAGGTCACCCACCGGATTATTGCTTCTCTTTTATTTCCTCAAGAAGAGATTAGCAAAGCAAACAAAAAAGAATTAGAAGTTTTGTGGTGCATGATTAACAAGCCCGAGGAAGTCCCTCATTTTGGGTGTTGGGTAGTTTAGAAAATGCTCAGAAATGCCCTGAGCAATGGTGGCCAGCTACATTGTGGAGGCATGGTATCTATTATAGCTGAACATCTTGGCCTCCATCTACCCAACAATCCAACCAATATAATTCCGGGCCGTACTCGTTTATCACTTGAAGTTTTGGAAATCATGCATCTCTTTCACCGCCATCCCAATGGGGATGTTCATTGGACAGTCGATGGTAAAGAATATTTACGCGTCGATAACCGAAATAAGAAGATATTAGTCTTGGCCAATGACATCCCTTCTACCAATTGGCACCTCCAATCCAACTTGGGTGTTACTGCTCCCCGTAGACCTTCAACCACCACTTCTACTCCTCCTGCTCCTACTGCTGGTGCCTCTAGCTCATCTCGCCCCATTCCTTTTCCTGAACACAATCTTTACATGGGCGAGTTTGCACGCTTGAACGACCGTTCCACCAGCATACAGCAGGAAGTCGGAGAAATTTATACGGGTGTCGCTGAAATCACTTCTGAATTTCAGGACTACCGTAACTTGCAAGAAGAGCGTTGGGCCCAACAAGAACTGCGATGGGCTGAGCAGGATCAGAGATGGATCGCTCAAGAGCAGCATAACCGCAACGTTCATCATTTGATGAGCGATATCCATCGAGTTCTTGTGCTCCCCACACAGCAGCAACAATCATCATCCTCCCAACCCCAATGGCCTCCATACTATCCTGCAGATTATCCTTCACAGTTCCCTCCATATCCACCGCCCGGTCCTCAATAGGCCAGCTATGCCTCTCTCCAAGCATCGAGGACGATGCTTATTTTAAGCTTGGGGAGGGGCATCCATCCATCCATGTATTATCCCGTTGCATGTAGGTTGCATGTAATTTTGTACATATTGCATTACATTATTTTTCTTTGTCATTTTTAAAAAAAATATATATATATATAAAAAAAAATAATAAATAAATAAATAAATAAATAAATAAAAAAAGAGATCCAATCCCAAGCAACCGAATCTTTTCGAAACAGTTGAGCTGGTAAATGAGTCATGTGCCTTGAGATTAAACTTGCTCTTTTTATTGAAAATCTAAAAGCAAGTTAATCGCACACGAACACACCTCCTGAAGCTACTTGTGCAAAACAGAAAGTGAGAAGATTGTCAACATTGGAGCATAACAGCAGGTATGAGTTAATTCTTTGGGACATATGACCGGTCTTATGAGTAGTAATGCTCAATTGAACTTAAAATGCCAAATTCAAAAGTTCATAAAAAGAATACAAAATCTCAATGTTCCGAGCCTTCCAGCGCTCTAAAAGTCATTTCTACTCATTCCCTTTTATATACCCTGCTTGGGGACATAGCTTTCAACTATACTTACGGGTTTTTGCATGTTAACCTTTAGTCCCCTGAAAAATGTCTTAGAAGTCCTCACGGTAATAGACCGTGAGATGTCCCACAATAGAAAAGTCAAGGACGAAAATATAAAGAAATTGGTCAAATAAATAAATTAATAAGAGTGTTATGTGTTAACTTAGATATTTGTATTTGAAAACTGTAAAAAAAAAAAAAAAAAAAAAAACTATTATTAAGTTAATCTGTGACCTTTGGGATTCGAACAAGTAAACTCTGAGGGGTGTTTTACACCTAATCGCCTAAAGCTAAATTGTTTGGGACTGATTGAGTTGAAAATTCGTTACATGGGTTCCATAGAAAGTCATGAACTTAATAATAGCAAATAAAGCTAATCTGTGGCCTTTGAGGTTCGGGCAAGTAAACCCGAGGGATCTCTTTAAATCTAGCACACTAAGGTCATTTGATTTGGATGTGTTGGTTGGAAGCCCGTTACACGGATTTCAAA
This sequence comes from Lactuca virosa, assembly GCF_052849685.1. Lineage (NCBI taxonomy): Eukaryota > Viridiplantae > Streptophyta > Magnoliopsida > Asterales > Asteraceae > Lactuca > Lactuca virosa. Next base: position 212,233,081 of record NC_136427.1, on the reverse strand, counting down.
GAAAGCCATGAGCTTTATTTGTAAAAAAATATAATTAAGAAGTTTGTATATAGTTGTGTTTATAGTTTAATTGAATATTATGTTTAGGAAAAATATTTGGCTGCCAAAAGATTCCCTTGGACTTGGATTTGAACTTATGACATTGGACTGAATGTTAACTACTTTGACTGGTGTAAGTGGTTTGATGTTTGTAACCAATCTGGATAAATATTAGGGAATTTTTAGAAAAGATTTTTCAGAAAAAGATTGTTGTTGATCAACAAATAGCTGGAATCGGGCATTGTTATATTTTATGAAACAAAGATGGTTGAGCATGTTTTGTCACATATAATTTCACGAGAGTAAGACCGTAATTTGTTCCAATAATTGACTTGATGATATTGAAAGGGAATTAGTGTTGTGATCTTTGATTCTGTTGAGTTGTATTACGGAGTGGCCAAAGTCTTATTTCTATTATCATATAATATTTTGAGACTAAAGCCAAGTTAACTCAAGGCATGACAGGTACATTCTCAACTATGGTACAAAACAGGGTAATTGGGTTGGATCTTTTCATGTTTGTTTTGATTTCATGCATTAAGTTTCAAATAGTTTTATTTTTAATTTTCTTTTCTTCTATTCTATTTTATTTTCTCTAGTTTAAATCTTCTTGCTCTTTCTTGAGGACAAGAAAGGTTCAAGCTTGGGGAGATTTGTTAGATGCATATTCATGCATTCATTTTGTAGTTTTAGTTCATAAAAGTGCATTGCATTTAGGTTTAAACTCATGCATTTTGCATATTTTTCGGGATTTTTCATGATGCAATTCCATTCACACACTTTTATGATATTTCAGGGACTTTTGAAGGTTGGATCTTGATGGAGGAAGTTAAAAAGAGTTGGAAACGAAGTTTCAGAAGTTTTGGAGCATTGAAGAGAGAGAGAATGAAGAAATGAAGATTTGAGCCTTTCAGACATTTACACGGCCGTGTAAATGATGGCTTATAATTTACACGGGCCGTGTAAACGCATATGCAAGAGCGTTCTTCTTTTCTTGTTTACACGGTCGTGTAAATGGCACCCTATAATTTACACGGGCCGTGTAAACGTCTCGACAGTTTTTAAAGTAGTTTTACTCTCATTTAAGGGGGACAATCAGTTTTGTTGGAGGTTAGGTCGGATTTTGGACAGGGAGAAGGAGATTTTCAGAGCTTTTGGAAGTAGATTAACACTTGGAAACACTTTAATTTCCTTTTTGTAAGTCAATTTGAAGTTTGAACTTGTTTGATTTGTAGTTTAACCTAGTCATGTGTGGTTGATTTCATTATCATTTCCGAATCTGAATTCTTAAGTATGTGTTGTTAGGTTGTAATTTGAACTTAATTTGTGTTTAACATCTAGTAATCTTTGATTTGATCTTAATCATGTGTTTGGTTAGTTCTCTTTTTCACTTGATCAATGAACTAGGGTTCTTATCAATCTAGTTAATCAAATTATGAAATTCGTATATGTTTTATGATTTGATGTTAGTAACACACACTTACTTGGTTGTAATTAGATCAAAATTAGTGCAATCAAAAATTAAATGTTTATATTCCCAAGCTTAAGAGGAATGTTAAACATTGTTGGTAATTAGTGCAAAAACTTAATGTCATTTAATGATTTGATGCAAGAACTTATTTGAATTGAATCAATTAAATGAAGTTTTATTTGAAGAGCTTGTTTTGAATAAAATACTTTTGCCAATTTGGATATTAGAGTTTATTAATATCTAACTTACCAACCTAGATTGAACATGAGTTATAATCATATTACATCTTTCAACATAATACATGTATAAGAGTCAGAATCGGAAATGTACTTCTTTTACTGCGTTTTGTTATCAATCTTTTCTTATTTATGAAGTTTAATTCAAGTTCAAACACAATCCCCCATTTTAATATTATTTGTATTATGTGTGAGAATATGGCAAGATAAGAAGTCTTGTATTCCTGTGGACCGACCCTGCTTACTCTATACTATCTTTAGTATAAGAAATAGCAGTGATTTGAGCTTTATTAATATTATTTTATCCCATTATTTGTTGGGTTTGACACGCCTAACAAAAGTCATAAAGTTGAAAACTTTATGACTCTTGAGGATATTTTAGCCTTGGATCTGTGATTGGAAGCATTAAGTCGGAGAAATAAGTACTTCGAGTACATTACTAAATATTAAATGACATCATATGAAAACAATGGTTAATAGGAACTAGATTTCATTTCATTCATTGAAGTGGCCATACATTACAACTGAGGTTATCGTGTTACCAAAAACCCCCAAAAAGATGGTTCTAAAAAACCTAGCATCGTCAACAGGCACCACTGATCAAAATAACCAACAACAAAACATACCCTAATACATACATATTATACTAGTAGATGGAGAAGTTAGACAAAAACAAACAACCTTCGACAACCCAAAAAACTAAAAAAAAAAGCTAAAATCACCATCGTGCTACCTACCGACAAAACTACACCCACCAAAATCCCCACCCAGAGCTTTCAACACAAACACGAACCCTGATCAACGACATCACTGCAACTCCAACAACATCCATCACAGTTACGATCTTTTTCAAGTACCGTATTTACTCCCTAAACTTGCCAAGCTGTTGTCGCATGTCATCTCTCATTTCCTCAATCTGCACTTGGGTTTCCATGGCATGAAGCTCGTAATCAGTTGGTACGTCTAGGTCTGACACTCTGAAACCACCATAGGAGAAACTTTGTTCTGAGGACATCTTCTTGATGTATAAGTGGGAAAAGATCGAAATTGGCTGTATTATGCGAAGGTTACAGATTAGGGTAACAAAGTGGGTGGGGAACACGAATTTCGGGCATCCCTTCAGTTTATAAGGAGGACCATCGAGGATGTCTTGGCAATCTTGGGGACCAATATTGCAACAGTACTAGTCCACCGTGGAGGCCCATGTCACCAAAATATGTTTTATACCTTTTACAATCGGTAAAAGGATGTAATTAAATGGTCATATGAGAGTTTATTACTTTAATGTGCAAAAAAATAAAAAATAAAATAGTTTAGTGACCTTTTAAAACAAACACGATAAGTTTGATGGACTAATATGACATTTGCTTATATATAATCAGTTTGGATTGCTTTTATTGTTTTTTTAATCGAAAAAGTGGGTTGCTTTGATTGTTTATTTGCTTTAGGGAGGTTTTTCTTCTCCTTTATATTTTCCTAGGTCCTGTGGTTTTTTAAATATAATTTTTGTAGTTTGTTTAAAAAGAAAGGTTTTAATCAATAGTTAGAATTTAATTTTAATTGTTTTTTAAAATTGGTGTGTGATTATGGTGTGTTCGGCAAAAATAACTGGTAGCGGCTATCGTTTTGTTAAACGTTACGTGAAGTAGCATTTGAATTCGAAACGTTTTGTTTAAAATAAACGCTAGAAGCTTGTAGTATTAAACGAAATTTTATGTTCAAAACGGAACATTTTGTCAAACACTAAAAACTAGAAGCTCTCAAACGCTCCGTGCTGAACACACCCTATATTGAGCATATGACACTTTACATAACCAAATGACTTACCAATTCAACATTTTAATCGATATATTATGTCAAATTAATTCAAAATGATTTTTTAAAAATTATTGGCGACCAAAATTCATATATTACTTAAAATGAACAAAAATAAATATAGTGCCTTTCATGCAATGTATCCTTAAAAAATCTAAAAAACGCTACAAAATCCCAAACTTCAATAAAATATTACAAAAAGGCGAAGTAAAAACCTGCTACTCCTCTCTTGTAAAAACACAGTGGTATGGTTCGAGAGTGAAGTTACCCGCGCGATGAGCTTCACCAAGATTTTCGCATTCTCCTCCCTCTCGATGTTGCAACTCTGAGCTTCTCCGTCGAATTCGTCTACAAATTTTACTCATTTTCGGAGAAATTCTATATCTGTTACTCATTGAGCGAGAATTTAGGGCTTTTTTTTCGTCAGTGGAGAAGATGACAGCAACGGCTTCTGTTTCTTCTCCCTGGATTCCCGAAGATGACCTGCTACTTAAGAATTCAATCGAGGTTCGATTACGTGTTTTTTTATCTGTTGTTGTCTTTGATTGTAGGCCATTGCCTTTATCCATGTTTCCAACTTCATTTTGGGGATTTTTTACCTGCATGATTTGCAACCGTAGATTATGTTATTATTCGAGATTTTTAGGTCACCGTTAGTATGAACTGATGCCACTATAACCTGCTATGAAATTCACGAAGTCTCGATCTTATTTATTATCAGTGGAAGTAAATTGTGTAAGACAATTTTGTTTTGATTTACTGAAACTTGGGATAATTGATGGTTGGTTCATACGATTATAGATTAGTTGCCCTAATACACGACAATACCCCCGACCACGTGTGTGTGTGTGTGTTATACTTATGTTAAGTAGATGCACCTGTATTGGTGAAGGTACCTTGAGTGATTTTCAGAATAATTGCTGCATCCAATTATAAATTGCTGACCCTAATAATATTCATGCACACACATGTATGTATTTATCGTCATTCGCTTTCTAGTTATTTGACCATGTAATTAAAATGTTATCATTGATTTCAATAGCAGAATGAGAGAAGACTAATTGTATGAAGTTGGCAATGACCATGAAATCATATTTTGTTGGCATATTCATAACTCAACTCAATTAGAATGTCGATATTCTCTAGTATCTTTTAAACTATTGGTTTTGGAATTGACTGGCTTCATGTGTGATACAGTGTGATGAAGATACGAAAACTCAATTGATCTTTTTATAAATAATTTGGGGCGAAACCTTATGTGGTGAAATTGTAATATCTTCAGAACTACAGAATCCCAAATATAGTTATGTTTTAACAACTTTCAATTTCTTTAGTACTTCTATCAGGAATGCTAATTTCCATGTAGGTATTCTTCTTTGTCTAGCATGTGTATCATTTATTCTAGGGAGCTTCTTTTGGACACTTGCACATCATTCTTCCTCATCTTTGGTCTCATTTGACATGGTTTATCTTCATTATGGCGATCGTTATATCTTCCTAAATAGTATAAACAGAGAATATAGAGATTCATAACTATAGTGAATAAATATATTTGGTGCATGTATATTATTTCTATTAGGTTATCGAGGTGGGAAAACGTTTCAATTTTCCTTATAAAGATTAAAGATTCTTTTGCATCCATATTTCTCGAATTTAAGGAAGTAAAAATGCACATTAGATTTGGAAAATTAATTTTATCCTTGTTTACCTCTTATAGGGTGGTGCTTCACTAGAAGCACTTGCTAAAGGAGCAGTAAAATTTTCACGCAGATTTACCTTTCGTGAAATTCGAGATCGATGGTATTCTCTTCTCTATGATCCCGATGTTTCAGCTCAAGCTTCTGCTCGCATGGCTGAACTTGAACTCTCTGGTTCTAATCCAAATCCATCATCAAAATTCAAACTAGACAATTTAAAAGGAACTGAAAAAGTCCTTGAAAAGAGAAAAACCGGAAGCATCCGGAAACAATATCATTCATGGCGAAAAAGAATAAAAAACGAATTTTTTAGCTCCCAAAATCTTGGGTTTTATGAAGAACGCAGCCTTCATAACTACAACCATCAAGAACATAAATTTCAAGATCATGTGACAACCAATCACGTGGCTCCAGGTGGCGATGCCATGTTGGATGATTGCCTCGCGAATAATCTAGGGTTTGAGGAAAAGGATTTTGAGATATTACGCCAGGCTTTTCCAGAATCAATAGGAAGCATTGCTACTACTACTACAACTGCTGTTATTGATAATCATAACCATAATCCTAATGCTTTTCATATGGAAAGATGCCATAAGTCTGTTGAAAATGATTTTATTAATGGGAGGGAAGAAGAAGGCGACTTGTTTAAATTTCCAGAAGATATTTCCCCTTCAAGAAACGAATTAATCGGTTCTTTTGATCCAATAAAAAACGCCAGCTGTGTGTCTGATACTCCTCCCAATCTCAAAACTGATAAACCAGAGTCTGGATTTGGAGGGAAACACCATTTTAGCTCCCCTGTTTCAGATGGAAGTGCTTCATTTCCTTTATCATTTTCATCTCCATCAACTAGACTACCTTTATGGAAGACGTTAGAAGACGTTTCTGCCCCTGATATGCCAGTTGATGACAACAATGCAGAAAGTCATCAAGTGACAGAAGAAACATTACCACCACTCCCTGATGATTCTGATCATAAAACTTCACCAGGGGTAGTAGTGTCCCTTTTGGGAAACAGACCTAATGGTTTTATAAATTCAAGTGGTGTTCATGAGGGTGAATACACAGATCTACCAGATTCTCTTCTCAACTTGTCAAATGAAGATGATATTCTTTTCATGGATGTAGATGTGAAGGATCATATGAAAGATACAATGGATGATGATGTTCCTAATCAAGAAGTTGATTTATGCAATGTTGATGTAATTCCTGGTGTTCAAGATGACGTGGCATCAACATCAACATCAGTATCACAGATAGAATCTGTTCAGCTTACAGAAGGGCAAATTATTTGCACTTTGAACAGGGAAGATCCAGACATACCATGTAATGATGATATCTTTTTACTGATTCACCCTTCTACTCCTTTTCCTCCTTGTATTGGACAAGTTGCTACAACAGATTCCATGTGTCCATTGTCTCCTTCATCTCACGAGAAAGATGAACAGGGGATAATCACAGTAAGAAAAGGGAAAGATCTTGCTCCACCATGTTTCCCAAGGCCAAGTGCTTTGCCTGAATTTGGATCTGTTTTCAAACGTGAGCCATCTGAGGTTGAATATCGGGCCCCACTTCCTGTGAAGCCGAATAATCATCTTAGGATTCCTGGTCAAACTAGGTCAATGCAATTACACACACCTCTAGAAATCACCCGGAATGGAATGGTGGAGGAAGGTGGTGCTAAAGCTGAACTTCAGGTAACATGTACAAATGGTTTGTTTTGATCATTATTTTATTTATTTATTTATTTATTTATTGTGAACAGGGTTTAGGAAGCCCGACATTGTACAATGAGATGCCATTACCTTTAGAAGTTGGTAGTGTGAAAATGATTGATCCAGAATCAATGGATGATTCTAATGTATCGGATCAGAACAACTCTGATGATGATGCTGACATACCTTACTTCTCCGATGTTGAAGCTATGGTATAATTTTGATTTTATTTATTTTATTTTTTGTAGCTCTAGTCTTTAATAGTTGATGATGTATTATTGTTTCAGATACTGGAAATGGACTTGACCCATGCTCAGGAGTCATGCCTTGCAAGTGAAGGTGTTGCACAGTTTCTTATTTGATTATGATTCTTGCAAATCTTGGATTTTATAAAAATAATAACATAATGTTGGGGTTTTTTGTTATAATAATAATAATAATGTACAGTTGTGAGGAATGAATATGAGGGAAGTAAAAAGATGATCATTAGACTGGAACAGGCTGCACGTTCTTCATTCCAAAGAGCCCTGTCATCTCAGGGAGCTCTTGCTATTTTTTATGGGCGTCGTTTAAAACACTATATTAAGAAAGCCGAGGTACAATAATTTTTAATTCTGATTATTTAATTCTTATATTTTTGATTAAACTGACTGAACAAAAATTGTGTTTTTTTTTTTTTTTTTTTTTTTTTTCAGGTGACAATTGGGAGATCAACAGATGACACCGAGGTTGATATTGATCTAAGAAAAGAAGGGCGTGCCAACAAGATATCTAGGCGCCAGGTAATACTCATTACATTTCTTTTTATATGATTAAATTTCATGGTATATTATTATTTAGTATGTAAATGTAAATTACATGTTTGTGTTCAGGCTATTATAAAAATGGAAACAGATGGATCATTCAGTCTAAAAAATCTTGGGGCAAGTTCAATCTCGTTAAATGGCAAAGAAGTCGCTCATGGACAGGTGGTTGCACTAAGTTCAACTTGTTTAATTGAGGTAATCATGCCATGCGATGCCTTTCTTAATTCTTATATACAAAAATATTTTTATATAAAATTGGTTTAATGTTGTTATAAATTGGCAGATAAGGGGGATGAGTTTTGTGTTTGAGACGAATGACAAGTATGTGAGACGATTCTTGGGTAAGCAACGAAAGTAAGAGTAGAAGAAGGTTTTGAAGAGAGTGTTACTATTAGTATTAGGAATAGGGATCCCTTATTATTATGTACTTGTGTGTGAAAATGTTCATCTTTGTATGAATGTATTATATTCCATAAAATATGCAAATATGCAATTGTGTAGATATGTGTCTGTAGTATATATATCAGTAATCATGGTTGCTGCATTATTATTATTACTCACTCACAAGTCACAAGGGACATACATAATACAACCAATTCTTGACATGCTATACCCGTATTTTCTTCATAACTTATGCAACAAATGATTTTGCGAGTTTATTATCTTTGTTTTTTTGCTTATATATATGTAGTTAAAAAGATATATAAGAGTACAAAAGAAAAATGATCTAGGATTCTAGGGTTTAGATATGGGTGAAGAAGCATTGTTCGTACATGTATCATACCTAAATTGTTGTGTAGTAACATATGTATGTAGTTACACTTTTACAAAACATTATCATATATATATATTTTTTTATATTTAAATAAATATAGTAATCAGAATCTACTAAAATACACTTAGAATGGTGTTGAAAGTTGGTGTAGGATCAACAAGTAATTTGGCTGTTATGTACTCTTTGCTTCCAAGGCATGCTCTTTGCTTTGTTCCCTTCCCTTCGGCTTTTTGCTTCTATAATATTAATCATGAATTGCCCCACTACTTCTCCTTTATTATCCTTTGTGCTTCAAGAATTCATACACACATTTTTCCGCACCTAAATTTCATGTTTTTTTTTTCCTCTCATTTGCAATGAAAGTAATTATGAATCTTATATTTGGATTAGCGTAATTATTTCAATTGCATCTTCATAGTTCAACTGGGACCAAATCTTGCAAATCGTAGTAGACATTAATCGGCTCACGAGTATTGACCAATTAATGTTCAACACAATAAAATAGTATTTCATTACTAAGTTCTGTAGTTAGTCTAATGACAAAGAAAATGTATTTTTTGGCAAGGGTTTTTCTCTTTTTCCTCCTTACGTCTTGTATAAAGAGTGACATGTGACCGAATGTATAATATTATCCGTCTATATAAGATTTTGATAAACTGTATGAATGGGACTAAATAATCATTTGACCCTTATTATTCATCAATTTTAAAAATATTCATCAGTTTTAATATGAGATGAGGTAGATGGAAAAAAAAATGAAAAATAGGTAAATCGTCAATGTCTTAATACATTAAGCCATATTTTTTTGCATAACCCATTAAGCCATTGGACAGAGTAGAAAAGAAACATCCATATGCAATTGTCCAAATTAAATATTAAACCCATAAAGCTCGTTAAGCTTAAAACAACAACCCCATGTCCTAATCCAACCTATGCCAAACACAATACAAAGCCAACTTGTTATGTTTCTTTACTATAACGGCTCGGTTTGTTAGCACGACAGGGCATGACATAACAAGCTAGCTTTGTATTGTGTTTGGGATGGGTTGGATTAGAACATGGGGGTTGTTTTTGACTTGACATTCAAGAATCAAGAAGTCAATCACTCATATAGGGTTTTTGAGGAATATAACATACAAAACTTATGAAATTACCAAAAAACCAGTCTTTTCATCCATTTCCAAATTCTCTATTCAAGTAATCAATAAACATTCTCTTGGCACTATCAGCATCCGAAGGCGGTGGTGGCCCACTTAAACTCGACTGACCAGTCAACTTTATAAAAGTCTTCCTTAACCGCCTCAACTCCGGCAACCCAACCGCCCGTGAAACATTAACAACTGGCAAGTCCGGTCCAACACCGACCCCACCCACCACCGGTGCACCCATGGCCAACGACTGAGCCGCCACAATTGCACCAATCACCTCCTGTGTAGCCCTATCCATTTCATATAAAGAATTCGCCTCTGAAAATCTCACACTTTGTGTCGCTATTGTGGGCTGCAAAATCTTTACATCTTTAGTCTTTGAGTCAACCCTTTTCGTTATATAATCCACAAGATCTAAAATCACTAGGGAACTTTTATTTATTTCATCTTTAAATGGGTATAATTCGAATAAAGGTGAGTCCCATCGGTTTCTACTATCGGGTGTTTCAAATCTTCTTACTAAATCTTCAAATATATGATCATCATATGAAGGTTCATTGTTCTTCCTTCGTTCTTGATTCCAGATTCTACATTGACTTTCTTCCACATCACAGAAAAGCACACAATGTCTGATTCCTGCAGCACGTGCTAAACACCATAGCTCATATCGGTAACCTTTTATGCTATTTAGGGAATCTACTATTATGATATTGTTTTTGGATAAAGATCTGTCTACTTCGGATCTAAGGACTCCTCTTAAGTTTTTTTCTGAACTCATTTCTGCATATGTTTGGTTGCGATTGAGATGGAAGGAAGTTTCGTTGATGATTTTGAGTGTTGGTTTGGATTCTGTGTTGTTTAGAGCTTCAGATAGGGAAAGCGCGGCTTTTGACTTTCCACTGCATGGTTGACCACAAATTACAACTAATGCCATTCAAAGGAGTTTTACTGTAGTTGCAGAGATGAACTTTTGTTTCTTGTGATGATCGCTTGAAAACCCTGTTTATGGCAACAACATATGTTATGGTGATAGCTTACAATATGTTATTTTTATCAATTTGAGCAAAAAACAATCATTTAATTTAGAATAGGGGAGCATATCGAACATAAACCCTAATCCTTTATTAGGAGTGGACCAATTTTCTTATTGAAATCTAAACTCTTAAAACACAAAACATACTGAAACATGCGATTAAATATGAATCGAAGAATCAGTTACCTCAAAGAGAACGTGTAGATTTCCTCCAATGGTGGCTGATGAGCTTACTGTGCGTAAGTGTGCGAGTCCACGAGGTAGAGGGAAAAGATGGCGTAAACAAACCCAAGTTTGATTCCAAAACCTTTTAGAAATGCTTTCTACTCGAATTCCAATTTTCACCCTTCATCTTTACTATTTGCCTCTTAAGCCCCTAGCTCTGTTTTATTAGAAAATCTCGGGGATGCTGAAGGCAACGTCTCATCCATCGTCGATTGTTACCAGAGAGTCAGAGACTGAGAGAGATGCGGCGGCGAGCCGAAAGCTTGCACCGGCGACCTTGACCTGAAACGACTGATGCTCAACGAACGACGGAAGGAATGCCGGAACGAACGAAATCCGGACGTAGATGCACCGGTGAGTGGACTGAGATGCGCCGGTGAAGTCGTGAAGGAGGGAACTTTGAACGAGGGAGCGCGGAGGGGAGGTGTTGAACGGCGAGACGAGTGTTAAATCGTTGAAGTGTGAATACCTGATTTTATTTTTGAAATATTCCTAATGGACTAATGATTCTATTGGGTTTATAGCAGCCCAAAGTTTTACCCAATTTTGTTTTTAAGCAGCCCAAAGCTTCTTTTATTAACCAGCCCAATTTTTTTATTATTTATTAGGTTGGCTCATTATAATTCTAACGCTATATACTATATTTATAAAAATATAAAATTTATAAAATATTATATATAATTAAACAGACATTTTCAAGTCATCTTCGAGATGAAAATCTTAACATTAACTCTACCCGTTTAATTTTCATGGTGTGTCGTGTCAACCCGTTTGATTAAATGTGTTGGTATCTTTTATCCAAACCCGTTTATTTCGTGTCGATTTCAGACCGTGTCAATTTTTATCACATCTACTAACATGTGATACTTAAAGCTTTCACACAATCCTAAAATTCCGTTCAAAGAAAGGAACATTCGTTTTGAGTTTTGACAAGTAAACTACAAATTTTATGTCCTTGTCTTCGTTGTTATAATATAATTTTCCATTTTTAGTATTAATTGAAATGTAATAATAGTGTTAATTCTTTATACTATTGTTGACGGTGAGTGGAAAACCTTCCATTGAATCTCAACCCTTAAAACTCTCACATCTTTCAATCCTAGCCGTAATAACTCAACATTTACGGTTAATCTAAGGTTACCAGCCGTTTTCAGCTCCACCGCACGCTTCCTTCTTCTTCTCCCCCACTTCCTGATTGAACTGCTTCTTCGTTAACTTTTCCCCACGTTCCTTGCTCTTTCAACTCCTTTGGGAACTCTTTATTGCATATAAATAGAGGTAGCTATTGAAAGAGAACGTCGTTTCTTTACAACTCTTTCTTCATCGTCTTCTCTAGCGGAATTCCCACCTTCTTCCTCTTATTGTCTGCAATCAACTATTCGATTGTTGTTGATAAGTTCATATTCATTAAAATTTAGATTTCATCTAAAGTCGTGCAACAAAGAAGACGAAGATATGGATGAATCAATTAAAGAATCATTTCGCATCAAGGCTTTTACCCTTTTAATTGGAACGATCAATCAAATTCCAGGTTCGTTGTATTTCTACAAATCGCTTATGGTAATCAGGTTCATTGTTTGTTTCAGGATTGGTGAATTCGAATTGTAGATCTTAGCAATTGAGATTAAGAATTAGTTGCTTTAGTTGACAATTTATAAAATGTGTTGATTTGGAGTTGAATTAAGTCTTAGTTATCCTAAATCAATGCTTTTAGGGTTTCCAATTTGTTGTTTTTATATGCACAAATTTCAAATTTTGTTGAATTTTAAGTGGGATTACTTCTATCTTGCTTCCTTTATAGTGTTTTTTTTCCTTAAATCCCACTTCTGAATTGTCGAGTTTGCAAGAGCCTCTTAGTTTGGACAACATCTGCTTCATATATCATGTGTTTGTTATCTGGATATGATCCAACAATGTTGTTGTTTTAATCGATAATGTTTTTTGCTCTAATTTTGTCATTCTTTTATCTGACATCAGATTTATAGGAAATGTGGTGTTGAATAATGAAGATGCTTTGTAGCAATCTCCATTGGTTGGGATGAATAAAGGAAATGGTAATATTTTGCGAATTTTAGGGGTCTTATATTGTTCTTTGATATAAAGTGTTTATTCGTCAGTTTATAAGCTTCATTGCCTCTTTTCAAGTTTAAGGGTAAATTGTTATTATAAAAATTGAGTCATTTGGGTTATTTAATACTGTTAATGTTAACAGGTCAAATAGGCAAAAGTTAATAAAATCATGTCGATGAAACCTGTTTGTGTTTAGGTTCATTGTTGCTCCCCAATTTTGTTAGTTTGAATGTTTCTGTGACACTGAAAAAACTAAGGAGATTTTTAAAAATGGTTCATAAGGATTATTAGTTTTTTATTTCATTGTATATTCAATTTTTAGAATATGGCTTGATATATTGGATTTTTTTGAACATTCAAGTCTTAGGGTTAATATTCATGTTTTGTTTGTTTGAAACATCAAAGTCCTTGACATATGCAGCAAAACCGGCTATGAGTTTTACTGATTGGATGATTGCAACAGCTGACAAAATTAAAGTGTAACGTCCCATTTTTACAACAAAAAATTTTCATTCTTATTAAGTTAAAACTTCCCAATTTATTAATCCATTAATTAAGAAAACCATTTATTCCGAATTACATTTATTAAAAATCAGAGTATTGTAGAAACGCAGAATCTTCAATGTTGCTAATGAGTGTGTACAGTCCCGCCTTCGCCTTCCAGCAATAACCGATGTTACCTAAAACCATAAACAACTGGGTAAGCATAAAGCTTAGTGAGTTTCCCCCAAAATACCACCAGATAAACAGATCACATATACAATCAAACATGTCGGGTCCAGTCAACCATCGGGTTGGAATACCCCAGGCCCAGTCAACCTCCGGGTCCAGTCATCCCCGGGATGGAATACCCCAGGTTGGAATGGCAGTATACAACAGGTCCAATCAGCCATCGGGCTGGAATACCCAGGGTTTGTTTGCCTACTGCCTCAACCCTACCGTTCTTCCCAAGCCTCCGTGCCTACGGCTTACAGCCGACCCACACCGGGTATCTTGGCCTACCGTACAAAGCAGGACCGCCTCAACACAAACCAAACACAATATGTCGACATATAAACAATCACGATCAAGTAGGCACATAATACAGGCAAACAGCAATCATACAACTCACTACTGCCTACTAATCCTCTCACATCATACAGTCCCGCTACTAGTTAACCCCCGTAGAATACATAACCATAAGTAACCAGAGGTGAGATAGCCACCCAAACAGATGATCCTACTCTAGAGCCACAACCAAACAAGGAACATGAAAGAAAGCCTAGACCAAGAGTTCTCAGGGTATCCTACATGACCACAGACAGTCCCTAAGGGCACTCCATAGATGATAACCAGTAAGCACATATAACATACAATTCTACAGATTATTACCACAAAGCAACATACTCAATACTAGAAGACAGATCTAACAGATCACTACAACATAGCAGCATACTCGATGCCAGAACACAGATCTAACAGACCACTACAACATAGCATCATACTCAATACCATAACACAAATCTAACAGACCACTACAACATAGCAGCATACTCAATACCAGAACACAGATCTAATAGGTCACTATAACATAGCAACATACTAAATATCGACAATTCAAGTAATGCATGGCCGTATGTACTCATATGTGAGATAGTCACCCGGACAGATGATCCTACTCTAGAACCACAACCAAACGAGGAACGAGTTGGATAGCTTGGATCAAGAGTCCTCAGACTATCCTACATGACTATATACAATCCCTAAGGTATCCCTCTACTAATAGATAACCAAAACTAGTGGGCCATCATTGGTGCCTTCGACCCACGGGTATAGTGAGGCGAAACTCACCTCGATATACGCGTAGATAACCACTGTAGCAATGAAGGACTCTACCAGCTTCAACTCACTTCCAATCCCCTACAGGAAGATACTTGAGTCAATACCCGATCACAAGTCATAGTCACTTGCAACAGTGACCACCTCACATGAAATGACGATTAGGGTTTCACATAAAATGACGATCAGGGTTAAGTAAGAACACTTAACCCATTAAGGACTTAATCACCTAAGGGTAGGACTGATTAAGGTTGACTTATTCATTCTTGAGTGTAATAATAATCCAATTAATAGCCCAAATACGCTCCCGATCATTGTCCAAAATAGAGCTCCCCGATTCTAGGGTTTTCACATAAAACGATAACTAGGGTTAGTGTTCCACACTTAACTCCTTAAGGACTTGATCCATTAAGTCCAATATTGCATTAAGTTAATTGTAGGGGCATTATTAAGTATTATTTAAAGTTTAATTAACAGCTTTAACGTGGGTCCCGACCAACTCCAAAAACTAGGGTTTTTTGACATTAGGGTTTTCTAAACCCTAATTAGGGTTTCCAACTCCTAAGATTGGATGATTAGTTAATTAAATAAATATATATTTAATAAATCGGGCACCACCCACCGCCACCTCGGGCAGTGGTGGTCGGCGGCGGTTCAAGTGATAATTCCAACAATCCAAACACACATACAAGTTCTTACATCATTCACACACATTAGCACCAAAAAGAATATCAAAATGTCCAATACAACCACCAAGATGGTGGCAGACGGCGGAAGCCACCACCTCACGGTGGTGGTGGTGGTGGTGGGTTTTTCTTCAATTTCCGGCCAAGAATGTCCATACAACCTTACACAATTAAAATATGCTCACTCACACTACATTACACACACACACACAGCCACCTCACACGGTGGCTGATGGTGGCAGAAGGGCAGCAAACTTGCGGCAACCACCATGGTTGGCTGCCATGGTGGTCCTTTCGTTTTCCGGCCAACAAAAACGCACCCACACACGCGACATTGACTGAAACAAGCACACCCATCGCCACACGAGCATCCAACACAAAAACACACACCCAAACTTACCCACCCTCGCGGTGGCGTGTGGCAGTCGGACGAGAAGGTGGCAACGGAACAGCCGCTGGAGCGGCAACGGTGATGTAGCAACAAAACAGAAACGGAGAAGGAGAAGTGAAAGGTTTGTGCGTCTTTAACTGAGAACAACAACAACGACAACTACAATTTCGTTCTTCCGGCCTCCCTAATGCAATGGCGTCAACTCGCGGTTCGTCGTCGGCGGCGGCAACAGAAGCAGCAACGATGGTACCCGGCGGCTCACGATGGCGACGTTGTTGACGGCGGCGGCTGGAGATGAGGGGGAGATTAGGTGGCAGCTGAAGGATGATTTAGGGTTAGGGTTTCGGGTGTATGTGACAAGGGGAAGGGAGGGGTAGTGATGGGTTTTAAGCCCCATCTCTAACTTAAACTTCATACCATTTTGACAATTTCGGCCCCTCCCCCTCTATTCCTTTCAATTCACGCCCACAATTTACCAAACATCCCCTGACTTTTAGATTTCATAACAATTCAAGTCCAAAAGTTACAATATAGATCCCAATTTCCAGAAATTGTAACATTTAACTCCTTATGGCTAACACTGATCAATTATTACGGATTTAGGGCTAAGATAAAATAAAATAAATATATAAATTACATCTCGGGGTTTTAGGGTTTATTATTCATTTTATTTATTTATTTATCTATTTAATTTTTATTCATTTTATTTTAAACGAAATGTTACATAAAGAAATGTGTGATGACCAACCTTTGTCAAGTTCCAATTTCTTCATCAGAGGTAAACATTCTACCGAATTGAATCAGAGTTGTTTTTATTGGAAGTTTTTATATGAATTGTCATGTTCAAATCATGTGTTTGCGCAACTTTCTGCATTCAATCTTAAATCGTACTTTAGTTTTATTTTATTTTATTTTATTTTTATATTTTTTGTAGTTTTTAGTTTATGGATCTGAATTTGATTTTTTTGGTTTATGTTGGTAAGAGTGTTTTTGTAACACTTGTAAAAAATCATGGTAAATTTAAACTTTTAAAACCAACCACTTTCATAAATTAGTTACATACATAGTTTTCAAAAGTATTTCAACATCAGAGTTCCGAAAAAACATAAGTCCCAAAACATGAGGATGTGTACGGTCACGCCTTCGCCTTCCCGCAGTCCTTTGAAGTACCTGAAACATAACCCAAAACTGTAAGCCAATGTTTAGTGAGTTCCCCCAAAATACCAACACACAAATACATATAACAACAACAAACATCATGCATACAAAGTCTTCAACATGACTAGACTGCCTCACCGGGCCTTTAGCCTATTTGGACCGCTCACAGAACCTTCAGCATGACTGTACCGCCTCATCGGGCCTTCAGCCTATCTGGACCGTTCTTCGGGTCTTCGGTCTGACTGGTCCGCCTCTCGATCCTTCAGTCTATCCGGACCGCCCTGGGTCTCTTGGCCTTCAGTTTCCACTGGTCTGCCTCAACCCAACCACACATAACATGTCGACATATACATAACAAATAAACATATATAACCAGTCAATACAAAATCAAACAAATCTTACAGATCAATAAGCATATCATACATCCTAGATACCAGGATACTGATTTAATAGATCTCTACAACATACCAACATGCAATAACCAGGATAACAATCCAATGGGCCGACCTTGGTGACTTCGACCTGAAAGTACAGTGAGGAAAACTCACCTCGCTATATGAACATAAACTGATAAGGTCCCGACTCTGAATCTCAACTCTCTAACTGACACCTATTTCCACCAAATGACCAATTCCATCAAAATCCCAAAATACCCAAAATACCCTCAAGGTAAAACTTGGTCAAAGTCAACTGGTCAAACCTACTAAGTCAACTGAGTCAACCCAACCGAGTCAACTCATTAGGGCTGACCTAGTGCGAGTACGTGGGGCATACTCCGGAGGTATGCTTGGCGTACACGAGGCCTCGCAGCTTGACCACAATCGGGGTGGTTGACCGAGTACATGGGGCAAACTTCGAGTATGCGGGGCGTACCCTCGCATCTTTCAAAATCCAACAAGTGCTTAATGGCTTAAGCACTTAAGTCCATATTCCATATCTAAGGCTCAAATACACTCTAGAGTCATATAGTTTCCAACTTTATGACTTTACAAGTCCAAAAAGTGCTTAACTCAAGGTCTTAATCCATTAAGAGCTTCCACAAGATGCATGGAGCAATTCTAACCAATGAGACTTCATTTTTATGGCTTAGGACCCCTCCTAGGGTCTTAAAGGACAACTCAAATCGACAAGAACAAGCCATGCACAAGATGAGACATTTGGGACCAAAAAGTAACATAAAAACCCCATTTCTAGATCTACAAGATTGGAAGACAAAGGTGGAAGCTTTATACCTTAGGAGACATGCAAATGAAGAATAAATCCCAGATCCAAGGTGCTTCTTCCCTCCAAGATGAGTTTGGTTCCTTCCTTCTTCTTCTAAGCACACAAACACACACTTTAATGCTTGAAAAGGCTTCAGAAGGTGGTTCTAGGGTTACAATCACGAAGAGAGAGTGGAGGCTGTTAAGGTGAAGGGAAATGAGGCCATAAGGATGCTTAAAATACCAGCCAAACCCTAAAAATTAGGGTTTCCTCATTTAGCAAGTACGCCTTGCGTGCATAGACGTACGCCCAGCGTACTAGGGCGCGCCCTAGTACGCTCGACGTACACACTAGTACGCATGTTGTACTCTTCACTGCCAAAATTATGAAAATGCCACTAAGGCTCCAATGCATATTTTCTTGGACTTAAGGACCAAAACGCAATATAATAAATTAAAGGGTTGAAATTTTAAGTACCTTATTATCGGGATGTTACAATTTTCATGTTTGTTTGTTGTTCAGGTCAATCTATTTATGACTTTAAAGGCTGATAATTTTTTGATATATTTTAGAGATTCGATGGATTACTTAAAAAGTGTTGACTATAGGAGTTGAAATGATACTCTACATGGCTGCATGATTAGTTTGTAATATTTGGTAAAAAAATTTAAAGAGCACGAAGAGGATCCCTAAGTTGAGGTATGTTGTTCTTAGTCCAGGATGGGAGAATTAGTTGAGGTATAATAATATTTTTTTTGTCTTCTGAAAAATGTTAAATACTTTGTTTTACACTAGGGATTGACCGGTTTCAGTTTCTGAAAATGAATGTTATGATTATGTGATAAGTTTTATGGGCTTTGTATGTAACTTACTTAGGTTGGTGTTGAAAAGAACCTCCTTCTCAAGGATCACACTCACACTTTTGTAAACAGAGGAGAACTCGATGGTAATTTTTTTAATATTATTTCACAAAATCTTAAAATTAACTTAAAGAACATATTTTTGTTACATAATATAATCAATACACTACAAAACATGATTTTCGCATCCCTGTTGGAATACCATTACATGAAATTAGCATATTTTAACCACAAATTGGCTTAATGTAAGACTTAAATATCCTTTTAATTATAATGTTCCTTCATTAAATTTGTTCTTATCTGTTATATTATTATGCCATGATGTAGAGACATATTATACAGCAAGAAATGTTTTGGACCTTACTCTAGGTAAGCTCTAATAATAATAAACTTTCCAACAAAGATTGTATGAAAATCCGTAACAAACTCTATGTCTTATATGAATTGCATAAGTAACTGTGGAAGAAATCAACTTAATAAGATTTTTTTTTTTTACTTTTAGAATGAACCTGTTATGAATGAATGGACATGTAATGTACCATGATTTATTTGAATTGGATGGAAATAAATATATTTGTGTGGTTAGTGTAGTGTACATTCTTTTATTGTAAAACTAGGCGAATGCCCGCGTGTTGCGCAGAAACACCTATATAATTGAAGTATTTACAAATATATGTTTTTTTAAATATAACATTAACGTTGTTGTTAAATTTGATATAATAATTTGTATACTAAATTAATATAATATATTGATTATTTTGAATTATATGATAATATATACATTTATTATAACTTCATAATCTCAATCGTTTCAATGACTTCTACCCGCGAGTTACACATGAATAAAATTAAATATAATATATGATTTAATGTTATTTATAATTGTTATTATTGTTAATTAATTTTTTAAAATTTATTTGCTTAATGTTTTAATTTTCATCATTATAATTATTTAAAACATCAAACATTGTTTTTTTATTTTAAAGCTAACAATATAATCATTTTTATAGAGTTATTTTTAACTATTGTTATTGTAAGTTATTTTAAGCTACTTATTTGGAAACTTTTAACGATTATAAAAATATATTTAGGAAATATTTTAGTTAAATTGAGATTACAATTTAGTTTTTGCATTTATCACTATAGTTTATCACTTTTAACTATTTACAAAATATTCTTTGGTTTTTTAAATAGAACATAAATTTATATTTGAGTTGACATTGTAATGCGCAGAAACATCTATATAGCTGAAGTCTTTAAATATATATTTTTTTTAAATATAACATTAATGTTGTTGTTAAATTTGATATAATAATTCGTATACTAAATTGATATAATATATTGATTATTTTGAATTATATGATAATATATACATCTATTATAGTGTCATAATCTGAATCGTTTGAATGACTTCTACCCGCGAGTTACATATTAATAAAATTAAATATTATATATGGTTTAATATTATTTATAGTTGTTGTTATTGTTAACTAATTTTTTAATATTTATTTGCTTAATGTTTTAACTTCTATCATTATAATTATTTAAAACATCAAACATTATTTTTTTGATTTTAAAGGTAACAATATAATCATTTATATAGAGTTATTTTTAACTATTGTTATTGTGAGTTACTTTAAGCTATTTATTTGAAAATTTTTAACGATTATAAAACTATCTTTAAGAAATATTTTAGTTAAATTGATATTACAATTTAGTTTTTGCATTTACCACTAAAATTTCTCACTTTTAACTATTTACAAAAATTCTTTATTTTTTTAGTGGAACTGAAATTTATATTTAAGTTGACACTGTAATGTTATATTTAAATTAACAATTTAAGTATTTTGTCCAAACTGTTCAAAAATTGTAGCTTTAAACTGATAATGGTTTACATACAACAACATTTTAAATCTAATAAATTAAGTATAATATGTTAAAATTTAAAGACATAACTTTCAAAATAGAAGTAAAGATATTATTTTAAAATTGAAATTTAGTCTATTTATGATTACACTTTAGGTTTGATATTTATTTAAGCTTATTACCCAACTTATAATCATTATTAGAAAGACACTACAATTTATCACTTTTAACTATTTATAAAATATTATTTGGGTTGTTTAAGTTATACTAAAATTTATATTTAAGTTGACCCTGCAATGTTATATTTTAATTAATAATTTAAGTATTTTATACAAATTGATCAAAAATTATACCTTTAAAATGATAATGGTTTACATCCAACAATATATTAAAACTAATAAATTAAATATAATATGTTAAAAGTTAAAAAACATAATTTTATAAGTAGAAGTAAATATATTATTTTAATATTGAAATTTAGTTTATATATGGTTACACTTTAGCTTTGATATTTATTTAACCTAATTTACCAAATTATTATTATTATTATAAAGAAATTGAAAAGTTATGGGAGTTTCAAATGAATGTGGTGAAAAGAAAAAAGAATGGGAGTTTTAAATGAATGTGGTGAAAGGAAAAATGTTTCCTTTATAAATATATAATGATAATGATGATAATGATATCTTAGTTACTTTTTTCTATTGTATGTGAAGTAATTATACTACTTAGATTCCACGCAAAACAGGTGATGGTTATGAAAGGAAAGATGTCATTTAAATGATCATGATCCAGTATGTCTGGAGCTCCAACATTCACATAGAGCATATGTGTGTCTTTTATTTTTTATTTTGGCATTTACTAAAATATAATTATATAGTTTTCAATCAATGGTTCATTGTCACTCCCAACTCCATCGTGAATTACTAAAATGAAGCCATCTCTTTCGTGAAGGTCAGTTTAGAAATTTCGTATCACCATTTTCATCTTAATATTAAGTTTTTAGTAAACGGTAATTAACATAATTTCATTCCAAGAACAAAGTATGTTGCTCATGTTTATAACAAAGTGCCTTGATTTTTCTTGTGTTTATACTTTACAGGAGAATCTAAGTTTTTTTTGACCTGTGTGTCATCTAACAACTAAGTATAACCAGAAAAGTTTTTTTCTTTTTTTTTTTTCTTTTTTTTTATAAAAAAGTACATTACAATCAATTGTGTATATTTACCTTTTAATCCAATAATAGCACTGACGTTATCTATTGTTACAAATAATAGCAACATACTATTCTTATCAACCAATAACAACAACATACTTATATTTTTATGTGACTGCGTCTATGTGTTTGTGTCGTATGTGATTGCATATATATATATATATATATATATATATATATATATATATATATATATATATATATATATATATATATATATATATATATGAATTTGACTGTGTATCTATACGTGGTTGTGGTAGGAGAGTTGGTTGTCACATGGGAGGTGGGGAGGGGTATATTGGTCATTTTGAAGAAGATAGTTAATTAGTATGCATGTGACTGTGTGGGTAGCTGTGACAGGGTAAGGGATCTCTCACAATGTTGATAGGCTCCATAAATGTTATAATCGGTTGTTGTTATGGTTTTCTCACAGTTTTTAAAATAATGAAAAATTTTCCATTGGGTGCAATTCTTATTCTACTTGGGCCCAATCATAAATTATTTGATATTAAGAAACATTTTCCCTTGACTCTTCATCAGGAAAATGTCGTTACTTAAGTGATTGATGATGGGAGAATGTTCAATTCTTTTTTTACACGTGTTCCACTCAGCGTAAACTCACTAAAATCAACATGTGAATAATTAAATTCAGAATCATCCTATTAACTACCATATAAGTTTCACTGGATGCTCTTTTATTGTTGCTGGATAAACCATAAAAGTTCATTGTTGTTTCCCCTGCATACATGGCGAAGTGGATTTAGATTCAGATTTTAGATCTTTTAATGGGGTATGTTGATCGCTTACTAGGCTTCGATGTTGAGTAGTTTTGGTGTTGCTTAAAATCTTTTGTGTGACAACCCAAAACTTTTTCCGTTATCCTTACCCAATTTCCGTTGATAAAATTTGGGTTTTATTAAATTCCGTCAAATTTCTTAGTTTGAGAAAGACTTTACGTTTTAAATAAATAATATGTATTTTATACGAGTCGGAATGAACCAGAATCGCGAAAAAACTCGAACCTTCACTCAAAAGTCACCGAGTTCACGGTCAGGACGAGTTTACGACCGTAAACTCGTGTAGACCGTAAACCCGTTTACGGTCAGGTGGACCCCCCTTTTTGACCGAGAACTCTACCCTATATATAGAGTATTTGGCCTTCATTTCACACTTTAAACACTTCAAAGGCTTTCTCTCTCTACTCTCTCTCTACCTTCATCAAGTTTCCTCCAAGATCTTTAAGTTATCTTCAAGATCCTCAAGAACACGATTGTGTTTTGGACCGAAAACACCTTCTTTGCCTTAAAAAAAAATCGTAAGTATCATCTTCCCCTTCATGAATCGAGTTAAAATCCTTCATTTTGGACTTAAGATCATCACTTTTTGCTTGAACAAAAGAGTTTACGGTCCTATGAATCTTCATAGACCGTAAACCCTTATAAAGGGTGTTCTTATAGCCTTTACCCTTCCTAAGGCTAAGCATGGTCCCTCGAATCCGATGCCTTTGAATGAAGCCCTTGAAAACCATCATTTGTGCAAGATTGATGAGTTTACGGTTGAATCTCCTTAGACCGTGAACTCCATGACTGTAAGGTCATTGGACCGTGAACTCCATGACCGTAAGGTCATTGGACCGTAAACACTAAGACCGTAAACACTAAGACCGTAAACACCTAAGACCGTGAACACTTGGACCGTGAACTCCAATGGTCATACCTCTTTGACCGTAAACTCTATAGGGTGGTCATATACCCTAGTTATGCAATCATATGTGATTGTATCCCATAAATCTTAGAGTTTCCTAGCCAATAAGGGTGTTACCCTTCTTATTTAGTCGTCTATACACTAAATTCATACACATACATATCTATATGTGTCTATTAGGATCATTGTGTGCTCAAGGTTACACCTGACACTCTGCACTCCTCTTCCAACCACACGTCAGAACCACTCACTACAGGTGAGTTCATACCCCTACATTTTCCGTGTTTTTAATGTTTTCAGGGGGGAATACAAGCCAAACTCAAAGTATTTTATTAAGTTTTAAACTTATTAATACAATCCAACGATATCTACGTTTAATAACATATTCAGATATTTTATCACTTTTTAATATGTTGAGCATGAGGGAAACTTTTATATTGGAAATCTAATTTCATAGCTTTCAGAAAGGTTTTTACAAAACATTTTCATATCAATTCTATTAAACTATAATGGGTATAGTTTGGGATAACCCTCTAGGCAGTTTTCACCAAATCAGATTTCATGAATCTACCTTCTTAATAAAAGAGTAGTTTTTCTATGCCACGTGTCAATTTATTAGCCATTTCGCCACGTGTCACTTCCTTAGCAATTTTGCCATGTCGCGATATACAGCTTGTATTGTAAATAAGCCTAATCCCCCAAATCTCGGCGACTTTAAATGGCAAGTTACTATCAGTTTGCACGAATTAAAGATAAGAAGAGGCTTATTTCAAAATTTGAAATCCAAAAAGGGGTTTTCTATAAGTATCCCCGTTCCTTTTCAAATTTCACCCCCTTGATTTGATTTTTTGTCTTTTGTTGTTTTTTTTTTGTTTTTTTTCCTATTTTGTTTTTTTGTTGTTTTTAATTCTTTTTTAATTATTATTATTATTATTATTATTATTATTATTATATTATTATTATTATTATTATAAATTTCGCACAAAATTTTAACATTCGGAAGACATTATAAATTCAAACGGCTATATAAAATCGGTTTTTAAATATCTTTTTTATATTTTTTAGTTACGGACAAAAAATTCATTCGAATTTTATAATGTCGTGCGAATTTATAATGTTTACCGAATTTTAAAATGTCGTCCGAATTTAATAGTAATAATATTAAAATATAAAATAAAAGGAAACCTAGCCACGAATCTCCTACCACCTCCTCAATCACTCTTCATCCTTTGGTATTCAACTAGCAAAGCGTCTTCCAGCCACAGACATCCTCTGGTACCGTCAATTATGGGGGTCAATTTTTTGAAATCAGGAATTCCCCTTTACACAATTACACTATTCGCTTTCACCCTCGACACATCTTTCTCATTTTACTCGGTTCATTTGTTGTTTGTATCAACTTTAAGATAATTATTGTTTCATACTTTAGGTTAATCGGTGGATTCTTCTTCTTGTAGGTCTGACGACTTCATCTTCTTTAGGTTAGTAGTTTCATTCAATAGCTTCTTTTGATTTAATGGTACCCTCTCATTGAAAGTGTTAAAATTGAAATTGACAGTTTTCTTCAACAACTTCTTCCATTTCTATAGGCTGTCTTGAAAATTAATCCTTCGAGTCTATGGTTGGACAGTCTATGATTGAAATTGATCTACATTTTCCTATTTGAACGTACAAATTAACAGATAAAGTTGTGTGCAGAATTTTAATGAATGTGTAGATCAAATCAATGAGATTTTCACTTTCTTAAACTGGTTTTCGATTCTTAAGAGCATATTAACGGCCACAGAATGTTTATGCTTTTAGTTGAAATTGAAATTTAAATAAGAGGAATAATATTATTGTTTTTACGCATGCATATTAGAGATTGGGACCAAAGTTGTGGTTTTTCTAAAATAGTTATTTAAAGTTACTTATTTTTTATATGGGAAGTTGTGATTGAAGTTTTTTATTATTCTTCAAATGCTACGTTAATTTTTAAGACAAATAGTATGATACTTTCATTTTTAAGCCAAAAACAACATGATACTTTCATTTTTAACCCAAAATTAGCTTGATACTTTTACTGCAGGATATAGCCTTTAGTGGTGGCAAACCAAGAAAATGAAGAAACAATAATAATGCCCAGATAAGTTTTTTTTTTTTGAAAGTATAATGTTATAATAGGTAGAATTTTTGAAGTCTAATGCCTTAGTAGAAAGAAAAACGTAAGGAACGGTGTAGTAATAAAAAGAAATATTAGTTATGCTATAATACACAAATAAATGAAAAGACTCTATGATTTCTTACATTTATCCATGAACTCAAATTTGCTTTTATATTAAAATTTACAGCATCTGGTGCACTATTGTATAGTTATGGTCATGGATTAGGACAGTTGGAAATTCATATATTTTTTCATAACAAAGGCTGCTTTAAGAGGTTGTATTTGAGAAAAAAAAATGTTCAGATGGGATTTTTATGTTAGGTAATATGCAAGGTGAAGAGATTTGTAATGCTTAGTTTTGAATTAGTTTTCTTTTTCTTTTGAAATGTGACTACTCTTTAATGTATAGGTAGGGGCAATTTTCTAAATAAAGAAAATGCTAAAGGGGTTGGCAACTTAGTTTCATCATATAACAATATTCTTTCTCAATATGGTAACTTAGTTTCATCAAAAAAAATATCACAATCCCCATAATAACCAAATACTCTTGCAATTCCATTTTTTACTTGAGCCGAGCATTTAGCAAATTGATAGTTTTTGATAGTTATTTCAATGTACTTTTGGTTTAAGTTTCAATCACACTTTGGTTTCATAATCTCAGCAGGTTATATTGAAGCTAGAGGAAGGTTGATCTTGATACTAATATAGTGAGCTATGTTGGAAATGACATCTTTACCCCTGGTGTTGTTGGGAAACCTTCTTTTCTTAGAAGTTAACAAATTTACCCCTAAGTTGGACCTTCTCAGTTCCTATCTTTGGTTAGTGATGTTGCATTATCTAACTACAGTGGTTTGTCATTGTTTTTCTGAAATGACATCTTTACCCGCCAGGTGTTGGTTCTGTTAAATGCTCATATCAACTCAGAATTGTTGCTTCTTTACTTGGCCTTAATCTATAATGATATTCATGGTGTGCCACAACATATCATTGCTATTAATTGCTTGGTGGGTGTAGTTTTTTTTTTCTCCACGGTTTCAAGGTCTCATACAAATCAATAAATGGATTTAGTTTGATCAATTTATATGTTTTCATTGATTGATTTGGGTGATACACATATCTGTTGGGTGTGCTTAATGTGGGAGATCTTCTCAAGTTTGGGGTCATCATTCGAAATATAAGTGGTTATATTTGTAAATTGCATGCTGGCTTTGTAGTCAATTGTCCAATTTTTTTATAGGAACGTTGTATTTTTATGTATTGTTTTATTATTATTATTATTTATTTATTTATTTTTCTAATTTCATTCATAAAGTTTGATGTATAAAAGGATAGTAGTTATTTAGTATAAACTAAAATTAGTATGTTTTATTAGTTGATGTATAACGATGTCATTCGGTTTTTTTGACCAATTGAATCGGTTAAATTCAACTACGTTGAGTTGACCAATCTATGACCATAGCACCCTTTAAGATTCAAATATGTTGTTATAATATTTATTTTTAATGTTTTTTATTTTATAAATAATAAAAATAAGTTACAGTAAACCAAGTAGTAGTGTAAAAATTTTCAACAAGCCAAATATAAGGAATACTTAATATATATTTTATTTTTAAAATAAAATAAAATAAAAAACTAATATATATAAAAAGTAAATATAAAAAATGTAATCTTTATTTATAGATATTATTGTATTTTAACATGTTATATTATTTGGTATAAAGAATTGATAATAACAAGGTTACTAATGTTTTATGATTTTAGTTTTAAAGTATTTATAAAAATATCTATGAAAACTTAAAAACAAAAACTTCAGAATTAGATAATGTTGACTTTGAATATATAAACAATTATTTAAGTTAAACGAAAAAAAATTATACATATGAAGGGTTTCATGTAACTCTAACTCTATTATTGTTGGACGAACATCGAAAACTTTTTATTTTTCATGACAACTTTCTTTTTCTTCGTTGTAGAAGATTAAACTTATATTTTTTAATTTTTAATTTTATATTGAAAATGAAAACGACATAAGAATCAAAGTATAGTGTTTTTTTTTTTGTGTAAAAATGATAATTTTGACCTTTTAGTCAACTTGGTCATAAAATTGAAAAAAATAAAAGTACATATCTTCAATTTTATAAAAAGACATTTTAATTTCAATATTCAACTTTCAAAGTAAAATGTTTTCTTTCACTTTTCACAGTTTTCCTTATTTAAGCATTATATTACCATTTATGTTTGTGGTGGCTACGAGTAGTTTATTTGAATTTTATAATTTTTTTAATATATCAACCGTGGTTTCCATGGATTTAAACAAATATGTTATTGGTTTTATGGTATTGAAGTTTTTCAAATACTTAATTATTTGTTTAATTTTAATGTCATTCTTAATATACTTTTTATTATATAAAATATAAAAGTATAAGTTTTTAGCTGAAAACTAACATCTATGCGATGTTGGTCAATTTGGTCATTTTCACCCTTTTTTATGTCATTTTTATCATTTCGACGATTGTGAATATTTCATATGTTTGTAGACGACTTGATAGAAAGTTTCACTTTTTGGCATAATATCATTTCTTTTTCGTTAATTCACAAATAAATTTTTTCTCATATATCTTGAAAAATAATTTCATATATATATATATATATATATATATATATATATATATATATATATAATAAATGATTATAGTTTTACAAAAATAAAAAATATAGATCTCTTAATTAATAATTTATTTAAAATAATTAATTATTAATTATGAATTTTTATTATAAAATTTTAATTATGAAAAGCAACCATGGTTCCCACGGGTTATAACCTAGTAAATATGTATAAACTATGGCAGATTTAGTTTATGTTATATATTTTCTCAGGAGTATAAAGTACTATTATTCAAGGTTAATTATTGTTTTATACTGTTTCTCGCTAGTAAACTAGATTATACAGAATTGTGAGGCTCTACTTCAATACTGTACCCTTAGGTGTACAAGGCTAAATCCTATCTAAGTATAACCAGAGTCTCCTGGAGGGAGAGCGTGAAATTTATGAATAGATCTATTCGGGACTGACAATCCCACACCAGAACTGCTAGCTACAGTTAGGCAGGCATGCCTGTGGTGGACAAATGTCATTTAGCTTAAACGCCTGAAGAACGTTATAAAGGTCTCTAGGTCATATCAAGTATGGTTATACGACTCGTAAATAAGTATAAACTAACTTTGGTTTTACGGACTCTACTCTTCATTTGTTTTATTTTGAGTAATAAAACTACTTTCATATATATACTGATAGTAATCAGGGATTTCTAAACTTGCATCTCTACCTCTAGGACGGATAGCATGTTATTAGGGAAAATATAGGATTTTCCCAGGATAACACCGACATTCTAAAAACTGATGATTTATTATTCTACTAATGGATATTCATATTCATTCCATGACTCCTTGGATTGTGCATATCTAGTATGAACCGAGAAGTCATGGAAGGAATGGGTTTTCAAACACGTTTTTTTTATAAGAAAATATAGGATTTTCTTGAGGAACACTTTTCAAAAGGATTCAAAGAACATTTTCCACCAAAACTAAATGCTTATGAACTCACCAGCTTTATACTGATATTCTTTCAAAACTGCTTGTATTCTCAGGGAATTAGTGGACAGGTACTTCCAGGATTTTGGAGAAGTCGGTGCGTTAGAGTCACGTCTTTCCATTTTACTTTTGATAAGAACAAAACTATGTATTAAGACAATGTAAACCTTTTTCATATATGTATTCAATGTTTGGTTGTGTTTACTATGCTTGCTATGATACAACTGTTATGATATTACGCATGACGTCAACCACCCCCGAACGTTTCCGCCGTTCCGGTTTGGGGGTGTGACAGATTGGTATCAGAGCCCTTGTTTATAGCGAACTAAGTATACCGAACCTTACATGGTATACAACTATAAATACTAAGGGGCCTAAGTGCTCTAAACTAAAGGTATACTTTCAAATATATAAGTATTTTTATAACAAAGTATATAAGTATACCCGAGTACCAGAATCCGTGTCATAAGTAGAACAAAACAAAAGTATTTGGATGTTGGACATCACGGTTAAACCTGGGCAGTTATGTAATCATGTCTAGGATCAATATAGTCTGATCAACTATATTCATTCGAGACATGACCAACATGTGCATGGGAGTGACTGTGGTGTTGCAGCAAGCCTAAAACTTACCTAGATACCAGAGGAGTTCTAGCGCCAAACATAAGGATTAAAATACTATAGGAGTATTTTAGGATGCTATAACGACTAAGCCGGAAACTTACCCAAGAATCTATTATTCAAGGATCAATCATGTAGCTATAATACATTGGAAGTATTATAGGATTCGATGCCTATTAACTATTCATTTACCATCACCTCGCGTAGATAGCATGGCTGGATTCCATCTTCCTGGCGACCCATACTTTCCCAACCAAGGAGATGATGGATGGATCGAGCCAGAGCCAGAAGGGAACCATGAAATTCCTTTGGACGATGACTTTGCCGAACCATTTCCTGAAGAGACTGACTCGGAACCCGAAGTCGAGAACCTACCTCAAGTGGCCCCAATGCCAAACCCTAACCCTCGAGTTGAATTCCAAGGTCCAACGCCTATGTGGGTCGGGAGTTTGAATAGGTTGAGCCACGAGCAAGACCAACCCCTCCCATACAACGGAAACCGCAACTTCTACAATCTGAACGAAGGAGGACCCGCAGACAGGGCTCTTCCAATCTTGATACGACGTGTGGCTCGCAATGTGGAGCTAGGTATGGCAACCCTTCAGCGAACTGTGGAGCTCGAAGCAGATTCGGACACCAGCACGAATCGCATTCGTCGCCTCGAGATTGCTCATGCGAGAGCTGCAAGGCACAATGTAGCTCTGCAACGAGAGTTAGCTACAACCCGAGCCAAAGTCATAGAGCTCCGCGCACGCCAGACTGAGTACGAGAGACGCCTGCTTGGTGTGGAGCGTCAACTGGCCGAATTAAGGTTTCACTTGAGGAGTACCCGTCGCCGATAGGGGGATACTCTACTCATCCTTCCTTTTTGGTCTACGGAATAACTTTTATGTCTATGTTCTGAGTAGCTCTTTTCCGTAAACATCTCTATCTAGCATGTTGCCAAGATTTTCTCTCTATTAGTATGACTTAGACCTACTTTTAGGTCAAGGTTTCCGAAATATGTGTAATCTCAGTTTCAGTTATGATGGCAACAATCATATTTCAGTTAAAGATTATCATTTTCAAAAGTATACCTTAGATCGGTAGCATGCAAATTAAGCAACTTTATCAAGGTCCTATCACTGTTTTGTCTTCAAAACATGTATCATAGGATGTACTTAGACGATCATTCCTTTTCCCCATCGATTTCATATCAGTCTTCATGAAAAACTTCGATGTCCTAATCGACATGAGATGGTTGAGCCCCAAATCATGCTGATGTCCTTTGCTTCGAAAGGACGATTCGTCTCAATCCTTCCATCTGACGAAGTCCTCACTGGTTATAGTGATAAAATTTGTTCGAACCTTCGTATCATT
Organism: Lactuca virosa; assembly: GCF_052849685.1. Classification (NCBI taxonomy): domain Eukaryota; kingdom Viridiplantae; phylum Streptophyta; class Magnoliopsida; order Asterales; family Asteraceae; genus Lactuca; species Lactuca virosa. The sequence continues at coordinate 212,201,435 of NC_136427.1, read as the reverse complement.
TCCTGCGCCAAAGCACAGAAGTATCTGCGAAAGGGATGCCATGCATTCCTGGCTCATGTTGTCGATGAGACGCAAAAAGTTAAAGACCTCGAGAGCATCTACGAACTCTGTAACTTTCCTGATGTCTTTCCCAAAGACATTCCAGGAATCCATCCCGAGCATCAAGTTGAATCCTGTGTCGACTTGATCCCCGGAGCTACCCTTATAGCTAACCCTTCATATCATCTAGAGCCGGAGAAAATGGGGGAAGTTATCCAACCAGCTCAATGAGCTGAGCAACCAGGAGTTCGTAAATTTATTGTATGTGAATTCTATTGTGTTCAGATATTTTCTATTCCTGCTAAGACCACATCATGGGGATGTGGGTCGAATCAATGAGAGTCAGATAGAAAAACGGGAAATCCCAATGCATAGATAAACATTTAGGATACATCCAGAGGCAACCATTGTTGCTCACAAACTTCTTCTCTTGACATGTAGCAGATCATGCCTCCGAAGGAACGTAACCAACCCACCAGTAAGATACCAGTACTCCAAATGGACTCAGCCACGTTCCAAATTACTGTCACATCAGCCGTAGCAGCCGCCCTAACTGTTCTTAACGCTAACAACCTAAATGGGAATGGGAACAGTTTCCACACCTCGAACTGTAGCAACACACCAGGAAACCAACAAGGGCTTATTCAGGAGGGCACTCCAACTCCCAAACCTAAGAGCGCCAAACGAAAATTCTGGAACAAGAGGGAGCGCAAGTTGTCTCAGAAACGTGCCAAGAGACAACAACTCGTGATAACTCCTTCAACCACAACATCCGCCAGACCAGTGCCAACGCCAGTGCGGCGATATGCTGGAAAACTTCCAAATTGTGAGGAATGCAACTTCCACCACGTAGGAAAATGTTGCAAATCGCGATGTAAGAACTGCAACAGGCAAGGACACGCCACTCGTTACTGCAGGGCACCGGCACAGCCAAACACCTCGATTACTGGTGTAAAGATGGGCCAGGTTTGCTATAATTGTGGCGAACCCGGACATTTCAAAAGAAATTGTCCAAGGGCTAAGGATGGCCAGGAAGCTCGCTTCGCAAAGACCCCGACTCAACACATCACTTCCACTACCGACGCTAGCATAGTTCAAGTGTGTTGTACATGTGGCGAAATGGGACATATCAAAATAGACTGCCCAACAGAGAAGAACAATGAGGAAACAGGAGGAGTCTGACCTCAGGGAATGAGGAAGAATCAAAGAACCCTGCTATGTTTTGGTACGTTTTCGAAAACCCCAAAAATTGCTCATAATCGTGATTACTTCCTCGTCCAAATTAAATCACGAAATCCTTATAAGGTTTAAAGCCCTAATGAGCAAATTATGATAGCTTAGTGAATACGCTAGGGTCAGTTGTAGTTATACACGGCTTGTGTACACCAAACGATCATAGAGAGATCTAGTAAGAACCATTTCATGAAAGTTCATAGTTTCAAAACATCAGAACCCTCGTGTTAGTAGTACCTGTTAACTTTGAGTCAAACACAGAAAACACCAGAGACATTCATCTAGGGCATCAATGTTCTAACAAAACGATCCTTCCAAACTAACTTAACGTGCGATTCTACAACGTCATCTCGCTTAGTTCGACTGAGTCTATGTTATACCAAACCCTTTTGTCTTAAATCGTTCGATCGCAAAACTCTCGTCGCTCGTAACGACAAACTAGATGTGAACTTCGAAAATGCATCTCTCTTCGAAACCCGAGAGTATGCATGCGAAGAGTATCATCCACAAAGAAATGGAAAAGTAAGGGAACAATCCGGACAATTGTAGATACATCGTGGGACACTCATCTACCTTAGTGGAACTTTCTTGCAACAACGACGACCTTTCCAGCATCAAGGCTGCGCCGTTCGAAGCCCTCTATGGCCGTAAGTATAGATCCCCTCTGTGCTGGGCTGAGGTGGGCGACACGCTGGACCGTCCTGAAATCATCCGAGAGGCGACTAAAAAGGACCGTACGAAAGGGCTACGCCAATAAGAGACAAAAACCCTTGGAGTTCCAGATTGGTGAACGTGTTCTTTTTGAAGGTCTCACCCTGGAGAGGAATGATACGCTTCGGAAAGCGTAGAAAGTTGAATCCAAGATACGCTGGACCGTCCGAGATCCTTGCTAGGATTGGTCCCGTAGCATATAAACTCCAGTTACCTCGAGAACTTAGCAACGTCCATTCCGTTTTCCACATGTTGAATCTAAAAGAAGTTTTCGTCCGATAAGACACTTGTGGTTCCCCTCGACGATATCGAGTTAGACGAGAGTCTACGCTTCATGGGGGAATCATTCAAAATCATGGAACAAGAATTCAATCGAACGGAGTAACGTCACATCCCGATAGTGAAGGTCCACTGAAATGCCAAGCGGGAACCTGAATTCACTTGGAAGCGCAAGGATTCAATAAAACAGAAGTACCCTCTTCTTTTCTAAGTTCACGATTGTACTCTATTCTTGAATTTCGGGACAAAATTCCCTCTAACGGGGGGATGATGTGACAACCAGAAACTTTTTCCGTTATCCTTACCCAGTTTCCATTGATAAAATTTGGGTTTTATTAAATTCCGTCAAATTTCTTAGTTTGAGAAACACTTTACGTTTTAAATAAATAATATGTATTTTATACGAGTTGGAATGAACCAGAATCGCGAAAAAACTCGAACCTTCACTCAAAAATCACCGAGTTCACGGTCAGGACGAGTTTACGACCGTAAACTCGTGTAGACCGTAACCCCGTTTACGGTCAGGTGGACCCCCCTTTTTGACCGAGAACTCTACCCTATATATAGAGTATTTGGCCTTCATTTCACACTTTAAACACTTCAAAGGCTTTCTCTCTCTACTCTCTCTCTACCTTCATCGAGTTTCCTCCAAGATCTTCAAGTTATCTTCAAGATCCTCAAGAACACGGTTGTGTTTTGGACCGAAAACACCTTCTTTGCCTTAAAAAAAAACCATAAGTATCATCTTCCCCTTCATGAATCGAGTTAAAATCCTTCATTTTGGACTTAAGATCATCACTTTTTGCTTGAACAAAAGAGTTTACGGTCCTATGAATCTTCATAGACCGTAAACCCTTATAAAGGGTGTTCTTATAGCCTTTACCCTTCTTAAGGGTAAGCATGGTCCCTAGAATCCGATGCCTTTGAATGAAGCCCTTGAAAACCATCATTTGTGCAAGATTGATGAGTTTACGGTTGAATCTCCTTAGACCGTGAACTCCATGACTGTAAGGTCATTGGACCGTGAACTCCATGACCGTAAGGTCATTGGACCGTAAACACTAAGACCGTAAACACCTGATACCGTGAACACTTGGACCGTGAACTCCAATGGTCATACCTCTTTGACTGTAAACTCTATAGGGTGGCCATATACCCTAGTTATGCAATCATATGTGATTGTATCCCATAAATCTTAGAGTTTCCTAGCCAATAAGGGTGTTACCCTTCTTATTTAGTCGTCTATACACTAAATTCATACACATACATGTCTATATGTGTCTATTAGGATCATTGTGTGCTCAAGGTTACACCTGACACTCTGCACTCCTCTTCCAACCAGACGTCAGAACCACTCACTACAGGTGAGTTCATACCCCTACATTTTCCGTGTTTTTAATGTTTTCAGGGGGGGAATACAAGCCAAACTCAAAGTATTTTATTAAGTTTTAAACTTATTAATACAATCCAACGATTTCTACGTTTAATAACATATTCGGATATTTTATCCCTTTTTAATATGTTGAGCATGATGGAAACTTTTATATTGGAAATCTAATTTCATAGCTTTCAGAAAGGTTTTTACAAAGCATTTTCATATCAATTCTATTAAACTATAATGGGTATAGTTTGGGATAACCCTCTAGTCAGTTTTCACCAAATCAGATTTCATGAATAAATATGTATAAACTATGGCAGATTTTGTTTATGTTATATATTTTCTCAGGAGTATAAAGTACTATTATTCAAGGTTAATTATTGTTTTATACTGTTTCTCGCTAGTAAACTAGATTATACAGAATTGTGAGGCTCTACTTCAATACTGTACCCTTAGGTGTACAGGGCTAAATCCTATCTAAGTATAACCAGAGTCTCCTGGAGGGAGAGCGTGAGATTTATGAATAGATCTATTCGGGACTGAAAATCCCACACCAGAACTGCTAGCTACAGTTAGGCAGGCATGCTTGTGGTGGACAAATGTCATTTAGCTTAAACGCCTGAAGAACGTTATAAAGGTCTCTAGGTCATATCTAGTATGGTTATACGACTCGCAAATAAGTATGAACTAACTTTGGTTTTATGGACTCTACTCTTCATTTGTTTTATTTTGAGTAATAAAACTACTTTCATATATATACTGATAGTAATCAGGGATTTCTAAACTTGCATCTCTACCTCTAGGACGGATAACATGTTATTAGGGAAAATATAGGATTTTCCCAGGATAACACCGACATTCTAAAAATTGATGATTTATTATTCTACTAATGGATATTCATATTCATTCCATGACTCCTTGTATTGTGTATATCTAGTATGAACCGAGAAGTCATGGAAGGAATGGGTTTTCAAACACGTTTTTTTTATAAGAAAATATAGGATTTTCTTGAGGAACACTTTTCAAAAGGATTCAAAGAACATTTTCCACCAAAACTAAATGCTTATGAACTCACCAGCTTTATGTTGATATTCTTTCAAAACTGCTTGTATTCTCAGGGAATTAGTAGACAGGTACTTCCAGGATTTTGGAGAAGTCGGCGCGTTAGAGTCACGTCTTTCCATTTTACTTTTGATAAGAACAAAACTACGTATTAAGACAATGTAAACCTTTTTCATATATGTATTCAATGTTTGGTTGTGTTTACTATGCTTGCTATGATACAACTGTTGTGATATTACGCATGACGTCAACCACCCCCGAACGTTTCCGCCGTTCCGGTTTGGGGGTGTGACATTTTGCCCATGCTGTGGATCTTATTTTGGTATTTGGTCCTCTTATTTTAGATGTTTATACATTTATCAACCTGTCCATCGGACGGGTATGGCACTAGTTACTTTTGTTGGCAACAATAAGACCAAAAATAGTGGGGATGTTTGCACCTTTTACGTAATGCTCTCTAACACGGAAACCATTTATGTAATTCGTTATTAAATCTGAATCATTACTGTAAAATTTTCTTATAGACGAACCATTTTTGTAATGTCGCTATTAGAATTGAACCAGTAACGACGTCCGACGTTGCCCTGGCCTCCTCTGCAGCGAGCTAGAATGCACGACCTCGAGCCCTAGGGGGCTCTGCCCTACCCTGGCGTCCATTCGTAATCCTCGGGGTAGCAGTAGTTGGCGCCTGCATAGGTCTAGCGGCAAGTAAGAGACATTGGGCCTTCACATGGCCCACCTGCTCACAATGATAACAGATCCTACTACTCGACGGAGGAGACTGCTGACGAATGTCCTTCGTAAAGTGTCCTTCCCGGCCGCAATTGCAACATGCAGAAAAAGAAGACCAAAAAACACCCTCATGAACCTTGCTGCACTTCCCAAAAGAACCTCCATCAACTCGTAATCCTCGATCAACTCGACGGAGGAGACTGCTGACGAAAGTCCTTCGTAAAGTGTCCCCCAGATCTCGAATCAGCAGGCTTGAACCGATTCGCCGTAGGCTGATACTGAACAAGAACCTCCATCAACTCTCTCGACTAAAGCTCTATCTCAATCTATCGCCTCTTTGCGGTCTCCTGAAGCTCGGCGAGGGAACCATAGAATTGGGTGAATACAAACCGCCTAATATCCTTCTTGATCATGCTCAAGTATTGGGTCATCTGAGCCTGCTCAGAAGCAGCAAATTCGAGGCAGAAAAGAGCTCTCTCAATAAACATCTTGGTGATCTCCGTCACTGTCTCAATCCCCTGTCTCAGATCCAGATACTCCTAATCCAACCACTCCCTCTCCACCAAGGGAACATACCTTGAGTGAAACATCTCCGAGAACTGCTCCCAAGTAACACAACTCTCTACTCAGGAGTGTAAGAGCCAGTCACCAATCTCCACCAATCCTTATCCCTTGACCGGAGAAGGTTTAGGGCGCACTTGACCTGCTGGTCAGCAGGGAAAGAGCATGTGAAGAAACAATCATCCACATCATATAGCCACCTCATCACTACAATCGGGTCCCTGATGAAACATCCCAAAAATACGGTCCAAAAATTTCATTTTAAATCATTAATAAAACCACATTTATCAAACCATTTCATCAAAACATAAGTTATAATATCTCAAACATTGTTATCAGAGTTTCAAAACATCCCATGCTAGTACATCTTGGTGTGTGCAATGCAGTCATCCCGAGCTCTTCTCTTTGCAACTGAAAGTACCTGAAACCAAAACTGAAAGCCATAAGCACGAAGCTTAGTGAGTTCCCCAACCTACCACATACCATACACATAAGCACATATACTGGGCCCCCGCCCGCTACATCGGGCCCCGCCCGACATCGGACGAATCCGGCACGGGCCCCGCCTGGCATCGAGCTACGCTCGGTATACATATCTGTTTCTCTTAGGCCCCACCTGTCTCTGGGCCCCGCCCACTATACACATACAACAATATCATATAATCATACTAGAACATAAAGAAAACATACTCTAAATGTATTTCCTGTCCTAAGGCCTCGCCTAACTTGGGCCTCGCCCCTGTCCTGCTACCGATGAGTCACGGAACCCCGTCCATACTCAGCTAGTGATGAGATACGGGACCTCGCCCACACTCACCTCTCTACCAGGCACATACAAGTATCACACAGACAACAAGTATAATCTATCATGCAAACATTCATCGGGCTTGCCCCGGCATCGGACCTTAGTCCGAAATAACATACAAATAAACCTTCCTCGGGCCCCGCCCGACATCGGACCGAAGTCCGGAAGCATATAAACATTCCTTGGGCTTACCCAGACATCGGACCGAAGTCCGGAAACATACAAACAGACATATGCAAGAATCACAAATACACAAAGAATACAAACATTCCTCGGGCTTGCCCAACATCGGATCGTAATCCGGAACATATAACATAGCTTAGACCAAGGACTAACCCCTGGGCCTTCCTATCATGCATAAAGTAAATGGGCCGGCATTGTGGCCGTAGACCCATACAAACAAGAGGAAACTCACCTCGCACTGATGAAGTCCCGCAGATAATCCTCTGGCTGTTAACTGGCAATTCCATGAACTGCTGATCCTTCGGCTCCCCAAGCTATCAGTACCGAAATAACACTTAGTCAAAACCTAATAATCCTTACTTGGGGTGAAATGGTCGTTTCACCCCTGGCCCAACAAGATTCATAACCAAGGCCCAAAACTATCAAATCCATAAAAATCCATCAATGGCCCAATTTTCTAAATTGGGCCCAAACCCTTACATGGGTCTTTCCCCAAAGGCCAATTACTTTTCTAAACCAATGATTTTCCGATGGCCCAACAGTCCAAGCCCATTGGGCCCAATCAAGGCCTAACTACATTGGGCACACTAAGGCCCAATTCATCATCCAAGGCCCATTAGGGCAAGCCCAACCAGAAGTCCATTACTCTAAAATCCTTAGTCCTTTATGAGCCCAAACCAAAAGACAAGTCCAATACCAAGCTAACCCACAATCAAATAGTCCAAAACTTGCACAGGGAATGCTCACGTCATGAGCTCTTCATGCTCACGTCGTGAGGTCGTGGTTTCAGTCCAGGAACTTCCTCGAATACGTACTCACATCGTGAGGCTTCATTCATCACATCGTGAGTCCAGATCTGACAAAAAATGAGCATTAAGCTCTTAATCCATTAAGCCTTAACATGGGACAGTTTATAGGGTCTTCCTTGACCTCAAGGACCATAAAAATCAAAGCTTTTTAGTCACATATGTCCAATACATGCCATAAACACCAACTTGGGTCAAAATGGAGTAAAAAGGTCCAAGACTCAAACTTGGAGTCCAAAACCATGACCAAAATCCAGATCTGAGACTTATAAGGCTTAAGATACCACCATGATCCATAAAGTTGCCAACTTTATGGACTCCATGCATGCTAACCAACATTACAAGCCATAAGATGCATGGAAACTTAGATCTAGCAAGCAAGGAAAGGAAAGGCATGAACTTGAAGACTTACAAAGGTCCAAAAGCTCCACAACTAGCTGATGATGAACCCAAGAAGCTAACCAATGCACCACCAATGATCTTCTTCTACTTAATGAGCTTCAAAGCCTCTAAAATCTCTTGAATAACACCAAAATAACCAAGAACTTCAATGTGGAGCTGAGATTAGGGTTTCAAGAGGTCTTGGGAGTGAAAGAAGCTGAGGAGAAGCAACCCTAATCATCTTATACCTTTAAATACCCGAAAATTAGGGTTTTGGTGCATCAGGCGCTCCTCACGTCGTGAGCCCTTAATGCTCACGACGTGAGCCTTAAATGAACTTGGTCAAAAAGTCAACGATCACTCACCCGAACTATTCCAACTTCAAACGACCATAACTTCTTCGTTTCAACTCCGTTTTTGACGTCCTTTATATCCACGGAAAGGTGGCGAGAAGCTCTACACATCTATCAAATTATCCTCACCTAAAAACCTTCCGAACGAAAATCTAAAATTCATAAAGAGCTCGAACTGTCACTTTACAGATATACCCCCTTGGCTCCACGACACAACCCAACTCCCGGATCACCTCAATTACATTATCCGTACCTAAATAGGTCTAGATCTCTTTCCAAAGGCCCTAAGCCTTATGATAACCCATCTTCAGGCCACAGTACCGAATTAGGAAAGCGATTTGGAACAAGGCGTTACACATGACCCCATCAAAATCTGGGGGATTCATATTGTCGAAGTCTCGATACTGGAAAGCTCTCTCCCCTCGAATCCATGTAGTAGAAATGGCCGCAGTAGCTGCAGCAACGACATCAGAAAGAGAAGCGTATCGATCATCAAAGAGCTCAATCATGGCGGTCTTGATAGACCCAAACATCTCCGGTATAGACCTCTAGACAACAGCAGCCACCTCATTGGCGATGATATCCCGTATTCGATCATCAGTCAACCCTGGCATATCCTGGCCGCTCGCTTGTAACATCTCGAAAAATACCAGCTAAAAATTTCATTTTTAAATTAGGTTAATTCATAAAAACATCGTTACAAAACATTCATAATATTAATTTATGTCTGAGAACCGGTAACATCATAGTTAAATATTCAGAGTACATCCCAGAAAATCCATAGTGCGGAAACAAGAGTGTGTGTGATATGCCACTACCGCGCCAGCTCCCTTTCCCTAGCTGAAGAGATACCTGAAAACAAAACTATAAAACGTAAGCACAAAGCTTAGTGAGTTCCCCCATAATGCCACATACCATACAATCATATAATGAGTAACTAAGGGATACGGGCCTCGCCCACACCCATAGAGATACGGGCCTCGCCCACACTTTACTTTCTGAGAGGTACGGGCCTCGCCCACACTCTGCTATCCATGGAGATACGGGCCTCGCCCACACTCCGCTACTAAACCATAACATACAAGTATCACACAGACAACAAGTATAAGCAATTCTATCATACTGGCATATAACACAATCAAACTCAGCTATGAGATACGGGCTCCGCCCACACTCCGATACTAACATATCGTCTATACGGGCCGGCCTTGGTGCCTTAGACCCGTCCCTACTGGAAGGAAACTCACCTCGAGAGTAGCTGCTGAAAAACCTGCTCAGACTACGCCTGGCTGCCGCACCGGTAATCCCTCCGGCTATAAATCCGTAAACATGGATTAGGTACTCATAAATACCCCTAAGGTCAAATGACTGGTCAAAGTCAACTCCTTGGTCAAAGTCAACCTTCTGATTGACTGGACTCGCCGAGTCCATATGGCGACTCACCGAGTCCTTCTTTATCTAGCCCGACTCTGACTCATCGGGTCCCTGTTCCCACTCACTGAGTCAGCCTGATTCGCTAGACGGGGTCAACTAACAAACCCGCGACTGGACTCGCCGAGTCCAAGGGGGTGACTCGCCGAGTCCGACGAACAGATCTCACAAATCGCTCCAATCTTCCATCGGAACATCAACCCTGGAGATTTGGAGATTCTGGGACTATAGCTACACGTTAAATTGCTAATTCCACGTGCGACTACGGTGGGTTGGACCTCCTACGCTTAAACCCTTCTTATCCTAGTGACTGATCATATGACTCGCCGAGTTGGAAGAACAACTCGTCGAGTTCAAGGCTATATTCAAAGGACACGTCGAGTTTGAGGAACGACTCGCCGAGTACCAGACAATCTTCATAGGACTCGCCGAGTTGCTTATCCAACTCGCCGAGTCTAAGGTCATCTTCATGGAACTCGCCGAGTGCACTTTGGCACTCGCCGAGTACCCTTCGACTCTTCACCCATTCTGGCCAAATTTGAGACATGCAATGGTTCCAAACCATAAATCTAAGCTCCTAGGGCATAAACACACGGAGTTTGGGAGGTTTAAGGGCTTGCATTCCACATATAAGGGACAAAAGGGAATCTATTTTACTAAGGATCAAGAAGGAGCTTTCTTACCTGGTTAGGAGCTTCTTCCAGGGTAGATTTCGGATCTACCACACTTCCTTGCACCCTCCAACTTCCTCCTTCTTCTTCTAAGCTTCAAACTTCCTTCACCAAGCCAAAGTCACTCACAAGGATCAAAATGGGCTAGGGTTTCGCTCTACAGTTCTTCTGGAAGAGAATGGGACGAAATGGGTGTTTTAGAATGGGTAAAATAGGGTGCAATGTCTGAAAATAGAGTTTCATTCAAACAGGTGGACTCGCCGAGTCCATGCATCGACTCGCCGAGTTCACCGCTCAAAACCCGTGTCCACCCTGCTGCTACTCGGCGAGTCGGGACGCAGACTCGCCGAGTTCGTGGCAAAATTAAGATAGAAACTTAAATAAAATCATACCATGAACCCGGTGTTACAAATCTCCCCCACTTATTTTAGACTTCGTCCTCGAAGTCTGCCGCTCCTTTCCGGAACAGCTCCGGATAATGCTCCATCATCTCATCCGCGGGCTCCCAAGTCCATTCCGAGCCCTTCCGATGCTGCCATTGCACCTTCACCAGCTCCACCCTTTTGTTCCTCAGTTCCTTCGACTTCTGGTCTAGGATAGGCACAGGCCGCTCGATATAATTCAGGCTGTCATCAACCTGGATGTCCTCCAAAGGTACCACTGCTGAATCGTCCACCAGGCACTTCCGCAGCTGGGAGACGTGGAAAGTGCTGTGGATCTGACTGAGTTCGGCTGGCAGGTCCCGCTGATATTCCACCTTGCCCACCCGGGCTGCAACCCTAAGCGGTCCAATATACCTGGGACCCAACTTGCCCCGTTTCCTGAATCGGATGACGCCCTTCCACGGCGACACTTTCAGGAGAACCATATCCCCGACCTGGAACTCCAGGTCTGATCGGCGCCTATCGGCATAACTCTTCTGCCGACTCTGAGCAGTCTGAAGCCTGCTCCGGACCTGCTGAATCTTCTCTGTCGTCTGGAGCACTACTTCGGTGCTCCCCATGACTCTCTGTCCAACCTCGCCCCAACATATCGGGGTCCTGCACTTCCTCCCGTACAACATCTCGAAGGGAGGACAGTCAATACTCGCGTGATAGCTGTTATTGTATGAAAACTCGGCTAAAGGAAGATAGGTATCCCAGCTACCACCGGAGTCTAAAACACACGCCCGCAGCATGTCCTCCAGAGTCTGGATGGTCCGCTCGCTCTGGCCATCCGTCTGCGGGTGAAAGGCGGTACTAAAATGCAGACGAGTATCCAACTCGTCGTGGAATTTCTTCCAAAACCTGGAAGTGACCCGAATATCCCTATAGATCGCTTATGCTTGGCCAATGCTCAGCTAGTTCCGCTGTGAGTGACTTGTTACTTTCTAATAAACCAGCTATCCTGCCCGAACTTGCACTTAGGGCACAATTACTAACATCGCCCAAACGCTGAAACTGCCCGAACACTGAACTGCCTGAAGCAGTATGCTGCCACATGGTTGCTTTCCAAAATCTAACGAGACCTCCCTGGTCTCAGTTCGTTCACCAATTATCTGAAATACCGGGTTCCGGCCCGGTTGCGGACCCGAAGGACTCCCACTTAGTCACCTCACACGACTTCTGAACAAATTCCTTCTCTAGAACTAGTTGCCACTAATTCCCATGCCACTGAGACTCTAACAACCTCCCGATCCAACCGATCGGGTTCGTTCGTCGAATCCTGACGTCACCAAATACAGGCTAAAAGTGATTGCCTCCTAACCGATGGTAGCCCTATATCACAAGCAATCTTATATAGTCCATTGCTTCCCTAACGCCACAACTGCAGTGGCATTCCTGCAGTCGTATCACTGACTCAACCCGATCTAATCCTTCGAGGTAATTCCGAAATCCAATACGTGGATTTCCATATCCTTATTGCTACACCCGAACTGGTGGGTACTACTGTTCCTTCCGCGTCCTAACAACGCGCTCACGCTATCTACCAACCAAGTGAAGGCTGCGGCTACACCCACAAACTTACATCACTCAAGCACTATCTGCTGCCAGTGAATGCTACGGCTACACCCGCAGACTTACAACACTCTAACACTATCTGACTGTTAGTGAATGCTGCGGCTACACCCGCAGACTTACAACACTCTAGCACTATCTGGCTGCTAGCAAATATTACGGGAAAACGATCTCCTTATTGGCAAGTTTTTCCGAACTTCCTTCTCGCACTATCCTCTAACCATACAGCCGCTTGGGCTGTCTTCCTTCCACACAAGCACGCGAAACTTATCCCAGTTTCAAGACTGTTCCTACTTCTGAATCCTTGGATGATTCTCCCCCACTTGATTCAACTAACGTTCCACAACACACAATACTGGAAGGATTCTCAATCCTTCCGATCACCCATAACCAATCTCCTAGAACCCACGCTTACCATTGCTGGGGTTGCAATACCAGCTAATCTAAAAGATCATACAACTTCTAAAATTCCGAATAAAGCTCCTGTAATAACCCGCTAGACCCAGGAAGTTCCGAATCTCAATTGGAGACCTCGGAATCTCCCACTGCATCACGACCTCTACTTGGCCGGATTGACTTGAATATCCTTCTGATTGACAAGGTGCCCAAGAAATTGCACCCCGCGCAACCAGAACTCACAATTGAAGAACCTTGCAAAATTCTCTCCCTCCTCAAAGTCTCTAGCACCTCCCTCAGGTGCTTCTCGTGATGCTCCTCAGTCTTGGAAAGGATTCCCCATCCTTCCTATCATTTAAAGGCTCGATCCGCTGACAATCAACATTTATCTCTGCTGACTCTTCAACTAACCCATCATCAGACCTAAACCAGCCTTGTCAACTAGTCGAGCACCTTTTAAATCCCCGATTGTTCCTGCTTCATTGACTGCATCCTGAGAACCTGCGCTTAAGGGGAAACATCTTCGAACTACTATCCTATCGTCCTCTGGTTACCCTACTGGGAACTCAAGCTTACCACTGCTGAGAATATAACCGATCTAAATACAAATAACACCTTCTTGAAAATAGTGAGACACTACCGAGTCCTATTCATACTTGCTACTAATACTGCATCCGAAGTAACCTACTCTACAGGGAATGTCCTCAACTATTGTTCTAGTATCCAAGGTATGCAGATGGCATATAACTCAATCATAAGCAGGCCATAAAATTCCGAAATATTATTATCCTTACTGATGCAGAACTATAACAATAAAATCATAACATAAGCTGATAGGGAGAGGAAGATTCATACCCGCAACCTTCTCTAAAGAACCCCCGAATCCTCCTTCCTTCCGAGGCCTACGATAATACTGAGGCTGTCCCATCCGCTGAGCGGGGCAATTTGCCCTGACATGACCAGGCTGATGGCAACGATGGCATAACTCTACTTCTATTGTGCATTCTTGGCGTCTATGACCCCTCCATCCGCATCTGCCGCACTTAGACTTGCTGCGCACGTCATCCCGTGCTCCCTCCTTCCTCGTGCAACCATCTCGACCCTGTGGGTCCCTGACACCAGCTACGGCAGTGTCTATCTGCCCATCTTGCTGAACTAGGCCGGAATACCGCCTTCTCTTCCTTAGCTGACTATCTGAACCAATCTCCTGTTCCCGTGTCACAGTGACTCTTTCACCTATCGCCTGGATAGCTGAGGCCCGCCTTTCCATCCTGACGACCACTCTATCAGTGACACGCCCAATGGTGTCTGGTAGCTCTTCGCGGAGGGCCCGCGAAACCTCTTCAACAATCCAATCCTGAAATTGACTCTCCTGGGGACAGGATGTCCCACTCACTCCCGACCCCTGATGGAAAGAGCTAAGAATGGGATCCCCCTCCCTGATGGATCCTTGGAATCCACAAGAATCGGGCTCTTGACGAGCCCCAAACTGCCCTGGAACTAATCCGGCCCTAAAGGCCTCAAAACGACTGTCCAAAAGCTCCACGACGGCCTCCTTGATCGAACCGAAGATCACAGGAGTCTGATCAATGATGTTGCGCATAATTTCTGTTGAAATAAACTCTCTCATCCGACCATCAAGCTTCCCGGCTCCAGAGTCAGAGCCAGATCCCTCCCCGGCACCTGAACTGCCAACTGATATCTCGCGCAACGTCACCATGCTGAAAACATATCACAATAACTGTCAGAATACTCATTGATGTTGAGGGTTCTCACACATACTCCACAATTTCCTTGGTTTCGTCTTGGCCCCTCTTGAATCGAGTACGGATCCTCCGCTTTCAGTAGTACGGGCCCATACTACCTTCCACGTCTATCCGTACTTTCCTCAAGAATTGCCTCAACTCAACCAAGTCCTTTCTACTAATACTGCGGTTCTCGTGCTACTCTCGCCCTAGGCTTGCCCTAGGGAAATCTCTGACTCTACCCAAACCAGTCCTCAGCTGCTGAAGGCCTCCTTGTAATGCCAATAAGCCATCACCTGAATACCATCACATGTGACGAGGCTCAGATAATCCTTCGAGTAAGAGACTCGTCCCTATAACGGTTAGACTCAAACGAGAGCTACGCAATAGGTCCAAATCCAACACTCTTAGATTATTCAACTCTGATCACATGTGACGTGACGTATTCACATAATGGCTAACTCCCATCACTCCGAGCCCCACTAAGCACGAAGCAAGCAGCATTCGGACACAGGAAACTACTCAAGCAAATCTATCCTCATAACGAGAAATCTCGTGCTACTCTCGCCCTAAGTAATCGACATCCCACTCTCTGCCATCAGCTGCACAAGAGGTCCCTGCTTTCTTTCCCTAACTAGCTCGCGAATACTATTACATATCACTCAGACTAGATAATTATTCGAATGAGAGGTCCTACCCTACAACGGTTGGACTCAAACGAGAGCTGCGAAATAGGGCTAGACCCAACCTTCTGAAATTATTTAATCCTTGCAATATGTAACTTAGCATATTCGTTCACTAGTTAGTGAAAGACGACTAGAACTCCTAATAGCACAAAGCAAGCATCATTCGGGCATTGAGTACACATAATCAAGTACATACTACCCTGGCTATCATACTGACTGATCTGTACTAGCATGCAATTCTCAAAAAGCCGAAACACATAAAGCAGGCACATAAGGCATCATTCCTAGATCCTTAGTCCTATTCTAGCATGCTGTTCTACTGAAACTGAAACTGAAACTGATAATCATAACGTAAACTTGTATGGGTACTTTGGGGAAAACTTACTTGAGCTCGGCCGGTCGCGCACATCACACACCTTTTTTTTTCTTTTTTTAGAAACCCATTTTACTTAGTCTTTAGAAAATCATTTCTTTATAAAAATCTTTTAATCCCTCGATTTGAGTCCAGACACCCCCGAAGGTGTGTCCGAATCCCTCAAACCAGGGCTCTGATACCAACTTGTAACATCCCGAAAAATACCAGCTAAAAATTTCATTTTTAAATTAGGTTAATTCATAAAAACATCGTTACAAAACATTCATAATATTAATTTATGTCTCAGAACCGGTAACATCATAGTTAAATATTCAGAGTACATCCCAGAAAATCCATAGTGCGGAAACAAGAGTGTGTGTGATATGCCGCTACCGCGCCAGCTCCCTTTCCCTAGCTGAAGAGATACCTGAAAACAAAACTATAAAACGTAAGCACAAAGCTTAGTGAGTTCCCCCATAATGCCACATACCATACAATCATATAATGAGTAACTAAGGGATACGGGCCTCGCCCACACCCATAGAGATACGGGCCTCGCCCACACTTTACTTTCTGAGAGGTACGAGCCTCGCCCACACTCTGCTATCCATGGAGATACGGGCCTCGCCCACACTCCGCTACTAAACCATAACATACAAGTATCACACAGACAACAAGTATAAGCAATTCTATCATACTGGCATATAACACAATCAAACTCAGCTATGAGATACGGGCTCCGCCCACACTCTGATACTAACATATCGTCTATACGGGCCGGCCTTGGTGCCTTAGACCCGTCCCTACTGGAAGGAAACTCACCTCGAGAGTAGCTGCTGAAAAACCTGCTCAGACTACGCCTGGCTGCCGCACCGGTAATCCCTCCGGCTATAAATCCGTAAACATGGATTAGGTACTCATAAATACCCCTAAGGTCAAATGACTGGTCAAAGTCAACTCCTTGGTCAAAGTCAACCTTCTGATTGACTGGACTCGCCGAGTCCATATGGCGACTCGCCGAGTCCTTCTTTATCTAGCCCGACTCTGACTCATCGGGTCCCTGTTCCCACTCACTGAGTCAGCCTGACTCGCTAGACGGGGTCAACTAACAAACCCGCGACTGGACTCGCCGAGTCCAAGGGGGTGACTCGCCGAGTCCGACGAACAGATCTCACAAATCGCTCCAATCTTCCATCGGAACATCAACCCTGGAGATTTGGAGATTCTGGGACTATAGCTACACGTTAAATTGCTAATTCCACGTGCGACTACGGTGGGTTGGACCTCCTACGCTTAAACCATTCTTATCCTAGTGACTGATCATATGACTCACCGAGTTGGAAGAACAACTCGTCGAGTTCAAGGCTATATTCAAAGGACACGCCGAGTTTGAGGAACGACTCGCCGAGTACCAGACAATCTTCATAGGACTCGCCGAGTTGCTTATCCAACTCGCCGAGTCTAAGGCCATCTTCATGGAACTCGCCGAGTGCACTTTGGCACTCGCCGAGTACCCTTCGACTCTTCACCCATTCTGGCCAAATTTGAGACATGCAATGGTTCCAAACCATAAATCTAAGCTCCTAGGGCATAAACACACGGAGTTTGGGAGGTTTAAGGGCTTGCATTCCACATATAAGGGACAAAAGGGAATCTATTTTACTAAGGATCAAGAAGGAGCTTTCTTACCTGGTTAGGAGCTTCTTCCAGGGTAGATTTCGGATCTACCACACTTCCTTGCACCCTCCAACTTCCTCCTTCTTCTTCTAAGCTTCAAACTTCCTTCACCAAGCCAAAGTCACTCACAAGGATCAAAATGGGCTAGGGTTTCGCTCTACAGTTCTTCTGGAAGAGAATGGGACGAAATGGGTGTTTTAGAATGGGTAAAATAGGGTGCAATGTCTGAAAATAGAGTTTCATTCAAACAGGTGGACTCGCCGAGTCCATGCATCGACTCGCCGAGTTCACCGCTCAAAACCCGTGTCCACCCTGCTGCTACTCGGCGAGTCGGGACGCAGACTCGCCGAGTTCGTGGCAAAATTAAGATAGAAACTTAAATAAAATCATACCATGAACCCGGTGTTACATCGCTCCAGACCCGGAACCAAATACTCTCGTAAACACCATATTGAAAATAAACCAGAATATGTCAGAAATGCCACAATACACATTGCCACAATCACGAGACGAGACTAAACCCTTTGGGTTTGTGACTTCCTTGATATGTGTACGGGTCCTGTGCTTTCAGTAGTATGAGCCCATACTACATTCCATACCTACCCGTATTTGTCTCAAGGATCATCACAACCGTCCAAAACAAATACAACAACTAGGATACACATACATCCTATCCTCACTCTCTCGAGAGTGATTAAACATTTCTCCTCTGACCGACTGCTCACACATATACTCATCCATGAAACTTCCACCAACCCTGCAACACTCGCATATGCTAATCATACATAACACTGGATGCTATAGATAGTCGAATATTTGATTCTACCCTAAGCCAACAACCAAACAAAAAACAGGAAATAAGGCTAAACTAAACATTCTCAGGCTATAAAATCTTAGTTGATGCATACACTGAGCAACTACAGTAATGATGTCAATTTCATACATGAAGTAACCCTAGGCTATCATACATCATACATCAGGGAATTTTATCATGCAATTCTTGAAGATCCCTAGCCTGTCACTAGTATGCTATTCTATCATAAACATCATATCAAATAACAGTGGGGTAACTTGGGGTATACTTTCTTGCTCCGGCTGATCATACACATCGCATCCTTCCTTGATTACTTTTGAAAACCATTTTAAAACTTTTACAGTTCCCTAGTTTGAGTCTAGATTCACATGAATGTTCATCTAATTCTCTCAAACCAAGGCTCTGATACCAACTTGAAACATCCTAAAAATCATAGAAATTTAAAATTTTCAAAAACAACCCATTTTAACCATAAAGTGTTTACAAAACCATTGTTTCAAAAGTATAATCGTAATCAGAGTTTTCCTAAGATCCAATATCATAAAAACAGGAAGATGTGCACGATCACGCCTTCGCTTTCCCGCGATCATCTGAAGTACCTGAAACAATAAACTAAAATTGTAAGCCAAATGTTAGTGAGTTCCCCCAAAGTACTACTACACAACACATAACATATACAATCTTGCATGATGTGTCCGCAATCTCCCGGTTGGATTACACTGGCCCACAACCTCCCAGTTGGGTTGCCATGCATATCACATACTGGTCCACAACCTCCCGGTTGGACTACATTGGCCCACAACCTTCCGGTTGAAATACCTTGGTCACAACCTCCCGGTTGGATTGCCCCGGTCTGTTGACTGATAACACAAAATAGTAGTCTCAACCCTAACATAACATGTCGACATATAACAGATTAAAAACATATTCAACGGATAGATAATCATACAGCTAGTAATCACAGGCAGTCCTATATATCTACCAGTCTAATGCATATCTGCAGCCATCATATAATCATACAGATCTACCACATACTCAACATATCATCAATCAATATATATCAGGATATCAATCCACTGGTTCGGCCTTGGTGTCTTCGACGAACAAGTACAGCGAGGAAAACTCACCTCTCAGTCCGAACAAATAACTGAATAGGTCTCAGCTCCGAATCTCAGCTCTACCCATCACCTATTAATCAAATAGTGACCAAGCTCAAACATAACTCAAAATACCCAAAATACCCGTAGGTCAAACTTGGTCAAACCCTATTCACATCCAAAAGTCAAAAAGTCAACCGAGTCAACTCACCTGAGTACGTTGGGTGTACTCAGCCTGTACGCGTGGCGTACACGAGCATTGCCCAAAAATGGGGGCTTGACCGCGTACGCGTATCGTACCACTTAGTACGCCCAACATACGTGCCTAGCTCATTTTCCATCTCATTAAGAGCTTAATGCTTAAGCCCTTACGTCTAAATTACAGATCTAGACCCCAAATGTTGTCCTTGACCATAAAGTTTCCAACTTTATGGTCTTGCATGGCCATTAAGTGCTAAATACCAAAAACTCTATCCTCTTAGCCCATTAAGACATGCATGGAAGGGAAATAATGACCAATACCATATTTTTATGCTTCTAAACACTCCAAAACATCTGAAAGGACAACGTAAATGAATTGGAGTAGCTCATACTCAAAATACCAAACTAATGGGACCAAAAGAACACAAACTTCATGGTCAAACTAGATATAAGCATAACTTCATCAAGTTCAGAGCTTTTTACCTCCAAATGATACCAAATAATGTTGCTATTCTGGATCCAAAGAGTCCCACTCCTCCAAGATGATCTTTTCTTCTTCCTCTTTACTTTAAGATTAGTAAAACACACACAAATGCTCAAGAATGCTCTAAGATGGATTAGGATTTGCTTGAGGACGAAAGTGGGTTGGAGGCTGATGAAAGAAGGCAAGTTGGGGACTTAATGATGCTTAAATAGGGTCCAAACTCTCAAAATTAGGGTTTGAGGTTTTGGCACGTACGCCCAGCGTACTCTATGTACGTCCAATGTACGTGAGCTCCGCCCAGAATTTACAAAAATGCCACTATGGGCTATTTTGCAACACTTCTCATACACAAGGGCTAAATGCAAATAATCTTCATACTTAGGGTTAAAATTGGAAATACCTATTCATCGGGATGTTACAATATGTTAGTGGTATTATGTTAAATACCTAAAAGTTATTAAATGAATGTTTAGTTTAAGTACTTAAGAAATTAAGTGCTTGATTGATAGTAGGAGATTTCTTAATGAAATGATATGTAGAATGTTTATGTGCCAAGTAGTGCGGAAAACTAGGTAAAGAGTTAGGTGGTGTTTGTTTTTTGTCTGCAGATCTGCGTGACCTCTTCTGTCTGCGCGGCGCAGACCACGCACATACATTAGCTTTCGCGGACTGTTTGTTTTTTTTAAGACTGCAGACCTAAAAATGTCTGCGCACCCTCTTCTTGGCGCAGATGTGGACCAGAGTCTTCTAACATCTTCAGACATCTTCTAGCTTAAAAAAACAAATATATCTATATTTTTTTTAAGTTTTTTTTTAATTTATATTTTTTCCAACTTTATTAATGATAAACAATTTGAAAAAAAAATTACAAAACTTAAAAAAAAAACGTTCGACGATACAAACATGATATTTTTGACAAATTTATAAATAAAGATTTATTACAATAATAGTTGTTGAAGTTGTTTATATAAATACGAAAAAAAAAAATCATAATATATTCTTATATTTTTTTGCTAAATTTGTAAAATATTTAATACAATATCGTCAATTTCTCGAGAAAATATTTATGCTACGTTTTTAATGGATTTAATTGAAAAAATCGAAGTTTATTTCCATCCATTTATGTATCAATTTCTTTGATCCTTAATTATAATGGTTAGTTATAACTTTGCAACCAAAGTTGTTGATCTTTATAAAATATATACGTTAATTCATACCATTTTTATTTTTATTTTTTATACAATAATACATAAAAGTTGCATGCGCGCCCTCTTCTTGGCGCAGATGTGGACAAGTGTCTTCTAACATATTCAAACATCTTCTAGCCTAAAAAAACACATATATCTATATTTTTTTAAGTTTTTTTTTAATTTATATTTTTTCCAACTTTATTAATGATAAACAATTTGAAAAAAAAATCACAAAACTTAAAAAAAAACGTTCGACGATACAAACATGATATTTTTGACAAATTTATAAATAAAGATTTATTACAATAATAGTCGTTGAAGTTGTTTATATAAATACGAAAAAAAAAATCATAATATATTCTTATATTTTTTTGCTAAATTTTGTAAAACATTACTTAATACACTATCGTCAATTTCTCGAGAAAATATTTATGTTACGTTTTTAATGGATTTAATTGAAAAAATCGAAGTTTATTTCCATCCATTTATGTATCAATTTCTTTGATCCTTAATTATAATGTTTAGTTATAACTTTGCAACCAAAGTTGTTGGTTTTTATCAAATATATACGTTAATTCATACTATTTTTATTTTTATTTTTTATACAATAATACATAAAAGTTGATATAGATTTGTTAATTATTTATAACAAAGTCATAAAAATATTAAAAAAACACTTTGAAGTTTAAAAAAATCAGTTCATTTAGATTTCAGTTTATTTTAGTAGTCCGCAGATGTTAAAAAAACAAACAGTCATCTTTTTTCAGATTGCAGACGTTTGGTCCACATCTTCTACTGCAGAGGTCTACAGATGTGGTCTGCAGACTGCAACCATTTTGCCTCAAAAAAAACAAACAACACCTTAGAGACAGAGAGAACGAGAAGAGTTAGAGATAGAGATAGAGAAAAAGTGAAGAGTTAGAGACAGGGAGAAGGAGAAGAGTTAGAGATAGAGAGAACAAGAAGATATACAGATATGGAGAAGGTGAAGAGTTAGAGACAAAAAGAAAGAAAAGAGTTAGAGATAAAGAGAATGAAATGAGATAGATATATAGAGAGAGAGAATAAGAAAAGTTAGAGTAGAGAGATAATGAGAAAAGATAGAGATGGAGAGCATGAGAGGAGTTAGAGATAGAGAGAAAATGAGAAGGGTTGGTGATAGTGTGATAACCCGGAACTTCTATTTTGTACACTTGGTCAATCCAATCAATGATAAACTTGTTTTGTTGACTTCTTGTGATGTTTAAGGGTTCATTTAAGTGTTCTAAGCTTGAGTATGACCAAGGTTGAGTTTAGGAATGAGTCAGCAAGTCGTATAGTGTCAAAACCGGGCCATACACACCCTTAGGGGGAGTGTACGGCCGTACACATGGGTGTGCGGCCGCACACTCACATCTTGGCCGCACACTCACTTTTAGGCAGCATACTTACCCCTATATAAAGGGTAGCCCCCTTTCCTTTCATTCCTTTAACACCTTGGCAACACACAACACCTTTCCTCTCAAGCTTCTTCAACCACAAACCCTCCAAAGCTTCAAGAACGTGAGTAACTCATCCTCTAACTTGATAGCCATGAAAGACCACTCTATCTAAGCCTTAAGTGTGCAATATTCATCATGTTCTTCGTGTTTGGAAGTGAGTGCGGCCGCACACCTCCATAAGGTGGCCGCACACTCTTAAAATACCCTCCAAAGTGAGAGTTTGAGTTCCATATTCGAGTTGGACATGACCCTAGTTTTGCTACACCTTAGAATTGGCATTTTGGACATCATCATGTAGGGTGTACGACCGCACACACCTGTGTACGGCCGCACACACCCTTGTGCGGTAGCACACTCCTTGTGTGCGGCAGCACACTCCCGTGTGCGACCACACACTCATCCTAGGGTCGTAAACCCACTTCTAGGACCCTTAACTTGCACTACAATTGAGTATAGACCTAGAACACTTCATGGATGCAAGTATGGACCTTGAAACACCACAAAGACACCTCTCATCATGAGTGTATGGCCGCACACCCCTTGGGCCGCACACCCATGGCCGCACACACCTTTAAGGTGGCCATACACCTCCCTCATGCAATCCTTTAAGGTCCTAACACTTAGTGCAAGTAGTTCCAAGTCCCTAGAGTGGTTCTCCATCACACCTAGTGGTGAAATACCTTCATTTGACTCCTTTATGTGTCATTACATGTTAATTAGGATCAAATCGTGTTCAAGGCTTCACTTGAACATTCGGCTTTCCGTATCGATCCTTCAATCAAACCACTTGTTCAAGGTGATTTCATACCCCTACATTTTCCGTGTTTTTAATGTTTTCAGGGGGGAATACAAGCCAAACTCAAAGTATTTTATTAAGTTTTAACTTATTAATACAGTCCAACGATTTCCACGTTTAATAACATATTCGGATATTTTATCCCTTTTTGTAATATGTTGAGCATAAAGGAAACTTTTATTTTGGAATTCTAACTTCATAGCTTTCAGAAAGGTTTTTAAAAAGCATTTTCCATAACAATTCTAATAAACTATAATGGGTATAATTTGAGATAACCCTCTAGGCAGTTTTTACCAAATCAAATTTCATGGATGAATATATATAAACTATGGCAGATTTAGTTTATGTTATGTATTTTCTCAGGAGTATAAGGTACAATTATTCAAGGATAATTATGGTTTTATACTGTTTCTAGATCGTAAATTAGATTATACAGAATTGTGAGGCTCTACTTCAATACTGTACCCTTAGGTGTACAGGGCTAAATCCTATCTTAGTATAACCAGAGTCTCCTGGAGGGAGAGCGTGAGATTTGTGAATAGATCTATTCGGGACTGACAATCCCACACCAGAACTGCTAGCTACAGTTAGGCAGGCATGCATGTGGTGGACAAATGTCATTTAGCTTAAACGCCTGAAGAACGTTATAAAGGTCTCTAGGTCATATCAAGTATGGTTATACGACTCGCAAATAAGTATAAACTAACCTTGGTTTACGGACTCTACTCTTCAATTGTTTTATTTTAAGTAATAAAACTACTTTCTTATATACTGATAGTAATCAGGGATTTCTAAACTTGTATCTCTACCTCTAGGACGGATAACTTGTTTTTAAGGAAAATATAGGATTTTCCCAGGATAACACCGACATTTCTAAAACTGATAGTTTACTACTCTACTAACGGATATTCACATTCATTCCAGGACTCCCTAGGATTGTGCGTACCAAGTATGAACCGGGAAGTCATGGAAGGAATGGGTTTTCAAACATACTTTTCATAATAAAATATGAGATTTTCTTGAGGAACACTTTTCAAAAAGGATCAAAGAACGTTTTTCTCTAAAACTAAATGATTATGAACTCACCAGCTTTTTGCTGATATTCTTTCAAAACTGCTTGTATTCTCAGGGAATCAGTAGATAGGTACCTTTCGAGCATTGTGAAGAAGTCGGAGCGAATAAGATTATGTCTTTATATTTTCCTTATACTTTTGATGTATTCGAATAATATTTAAAACCGATGTAAACTTATTAAATTTTCATGTATGCAATGTTTGGTTGTGTTTACTATGATTGCTATTATACACTGGTTGTGATGCTAAACATGACGTCCTCCACTCCGGAACGGTTCCGCCATTCTGGTTTCGGGGTGTGACAAATAGAGAGATAATGAGAAGAGATGGAGATCTAGATAGGATGAGGAGAGATAGAAATATGGAGAGATAGAGAAAAAGAAAGAGAATAAGATATATATATATATATATATATATATATATATATATATATATACATTGAGTAAAGGAGTAGAAAGTGAAAGGAAAAGATAGTCAGTCAAAGTACTCAGTGAGGGATTATAAGTAGTGGATCCGTTGGGGATCATTGTAATCTGCGATGGATTATACGTAGAGGATCCGCAAGGGATCATTGTAATCCACAAGGGATCAATGTAATCCGCGAGGGATTATACGTAGAGGATCCGTGAGGGATCATTGTAATCCACAAGGGATTATACATAGAGGATCCATGAGGGATCATTGTAATCCATGAGGGATTATACATAGAAGATTCATAAGGGATCATTGTAATCCACAAGGAATTATGGGTAGAGGATCCGTAAGGGATCATTGTAATCCGCGGGGGATTATATGTAGATGGTCCGTAGGGGATCATTGTAATCCGCAAGGGATTATATGTAGAGGATCCGTAAGGGATTATATGTAGTGGATCCGTAAGGGATCATTGAAATTCGCGAGGGATTCATGAAATGAAATGTGGCTAAAGGATCCGCGATGGATCAAAGTGAGAGGTCTGAGTTCAGATGATTGTACACATGTAAGGTTAGAGTTATGTTGTCACTCTACATGATCGATGTAGTTATTTTATGTGACTAGACCATGTGGGTCTTAAAGAGAAAAGAAAATGGTATGGGAAGATGAGAATAGAGGAATAGAGTGATAAAATATGAGAATATAAGAATATAGTTGTTTATAACTCACCAAATTTGTTGTCTGATGTTTGTACATGTGTTGCAGGTTCATGTAGTAGTCGTACTTTAGTAGCCGTAGTAAGAGAGGAGGTAGTAGCACCAAGGACTCAGACTAGATGCAGATTTTTATTTGATGTATTTTTGTTGCATTAAATTATGATTAAGATATATTGTAAACCCGAATGTATTCTAGGATGTAAAAATTTTGAAACTCTTTTTTTTGAATGTTTATTGTAAAACTCTGATAAAAAATCGGGTCCTTACACTTTTATTATGCAATTATTAGAGACACGAATAATATTAGACTAACATCTATTTTGATGCACCCCAACCAAATTATTGATCAAAAGACAATCGTCACCGCGGATTGCTTTCATAACCCAAACCCACAAAGCATGATCATTTTCAAGAAATCGCCACATCAATTTCACGCTCATATCATGGCTCAATCTCTCAACGATGGTCCAAAGTAATGATTGTACGAGCTTTCATATCAATCACCTAAATATTACATCATTTATAAATTGTTGCGTAGTAACATATGTATGTAGTTACACTATTATGAAACATTATTACTTTTTTACATTTAAATGGATATAGGACGGGGACAACAACTAACAAGTAATTTGGCTGTTATGTACTCTTTGCTTCCAAGGCATGCCTTGCTTTGTTCCTTTCCCTTTGGCTTTTTTGTTTCTATAATCATGAATTGTCCCACTACTCCTGTATTACCCTTTGTGCTTCAAGAATTCTTTAGACACATTTTTCCTCCCAAATTTCATGATTTTTTTTTATTTGCAATGAAAGCGATTGTGAATCTTATATTTGGATTATCATAATTATGTCAATAGCATCTCCATACTGCAACGGAGATCAAATCTTGCAAGTATTAATATTAGTAGACATTAGTCATATGTTATGGTTAACAAGTCTTGACCAATTAAAGTTCGACAAAAACTCTATATGCAATCATCTATTGTACAAGATATACTTTGCAAATATTAATATGAGAAATTAAATATCCTCTTACTTATTGTTCCTACAAATCTTCCTACCCGATTAAATAGTGACATATGTAACATTTAATGTTCAATTAATGATATTTTAGCATACAAATATGACACATACCATCATTTCATTGGGTAGAAGGATTTGTAGAAATAAAAGTAGGAGGATGTTTAATTTCTCTATTATTAGTAGACATTAGTCATATGTTATGGTTCACAAGTCTTGACCAATTAATGTTCGACAAAAACTCTATATGCAATCATCTATTGTACAAGATATACTTTAGTGTAGTAATAAAAAAAATGTCCATTAACACAACAAATATAACTTTTTTTTAGAACGGGAAACAAATAATATCTCAATGCTAAATTCTGTAGTTAGTCTATGATGCGGTTTTTTGTACAAAAACGAATCATTTCATATATTCTTTTGTTACCTTTACATTGACCCATAAAAAACGAAATGAGATATTTTTGTTTTATGGTCTTACATTACATGTAAAGAAAAATTCATATATATCTTAAAGATACAGCTAACAAAAACCAATTTACGTTTTGATTGATAAGGCCAGTTATAAATAGGAAAAAATCTATAATAATGACAAAACTTACCAAAAAAAAATTATAGAGTCTAAAACTAATTTAATTTGAAATACATAATTAGAAATTTAAACACTTTTGATAACCGAAAAACTACTAGTTTTTCTCCAATTACTAATATATATGTAGTAGTGTACCCCATTAAAGGGTCGGGCTAGAATGCAACCGGACTAACACAACTAGATGGCTGGATTGGAACACAACAAATTTCAGTGAAATGTTCTTTACTATGAGCTATTTGAAATAAAAAATTTATATAAAGTAAATTTCATAAAATGGAATCATTTAAAAAACAATTAGTTGAAAATGTTTCAAACGGTCAACTCCTTAAATCTTAAAAAATTTAAAGTGTCAAGATATACATGAGTGTAACAAAATAATCAATAGACAAATGTAAAATAAATATCCTTATATACATCTTAAGTTTCAAATAAAATATCTTCTAAATATTAGCTTTATGTGGGCTTCTAAAAAAATCTCGAGTCTCACATGGTCATAATATGAATCTTATTTCAAAACAAGTAGTTTGTCCCCATCTTAAAAACACTTTACAAAAATCATTTGGTGAATGCACAAGTATTACATATAGTAATTTGCATTGTATATGCATATAGTATTTCGAATAAGAAAGTTCAAAGTATAATGTTTAATATGAACTTGTTTTCTTGGATAATGAACCCATCTCACAAGTGTAGTAGACCTTCCAAACCATTTCAATAGATGAAACGAGATATCAAGTATCACCTAAGTAACCATATTCAAAAGTCATTATCACTAATCCACCCCTGATTAACAAATTAATGTTATTAAACTTGTTTAACACATTTTAACTATCAAACACTCAATACTTAACCCTAGGGTAACAATAAGCAACCGAATTCTTCTTCAATTCCTTAAGGCTAAGTTATGATTTTTTTTTTTTTTTTTTTTTTTGTGATTTTCCTCAAGATATAGTACATGGCTTAGGGAGAAGTTCTCCATGCCTGATGGAAACAACAAGTAATCACTTTTGTCCAAAAACAACAACATACTTTGCTAATCATACTTCAACGCTTCCAACACCAATATTAATGATTTATATTGCTTTTTAGGTTTCAAACACTATTTAATCATATAAAAACATTCATGTAGCATCCTTAAATTAATCAAATCATAGATTAAAGATACCATATTGTAAACTATGTATAATACGGGGTAGGAGGATTAGCAACTGGCCATTAAGAGAGACATATAAAGGAGAGGTTGGTAGTAAGAGGAGAGCATTGGTGTAGAAGATAGCTTTGTGATTGCCATTGAAGAGAGGCTAGGGGAGGAAGACAAATTAAGATGAAACATGAGAGAGTGATGAGATTTAATAAGAAAAGAAATGTACATATACGTAGGGCATCCAAGGTGGTCACCAAATGATGTCATCCTTTTTCACCGAATAAAAATTATTTAAAAAAAATTAAAATTCATTTGTATTTTTTTGCGTGGCTAAATTTTATTACCACACTAGCAGGCTGTGGCTAAAATCCAACTTTCTTGTAGCGTAATGCGCTTACTGCTTAGATGTACTTATTCAGTTATTTGATCTGATTTGTAATGTTGTGTAGTTCAGTTATTACATAACGACATGGATCTTGAGGATGCTGTTTAAATTCTTTTTCGAATATATGATACGATTAAATTCTGGATTTCTAAAAAATGTATTTAGGGCGGGAGGGACATCCAAATTTCGAAGAAAGGTAATTAATGCGGCGGAGATGGTGGTGGCCCTGCCAATACGAAGTCAACTATTTTTGCAAATTTGTCAAAAAGCAGTGGGCCAATTAAATTTTGAATTTTATGTATCGAGAAATGAGAAATGAGATGTTTCGAAATTGGCAAAAGTTAAAGCCATGTCATATAATTTTGTTGTAAATCAACTGTTTTGTTGAAATTAATGGGTATTTGAGTTTTTTTGTCCGTACTTCTTGAGATGATGATGCTCTATGTAATATAAACAGTATTTAATTTTTAAGTTGATAAAATTTATGAAAGGGTAATAATATATTTTGATAATTTTATCAATTTAATAATACAAAATAATTCAAGATAAAACGATCAACTCAGTTGTTTTTTTTCCATGCATGTGGGGTTACTAACTAATAACGCAACTACTTCCTCCTTCTTATCCTTGATAACATCAAATCATAATAAACCTCCATTTATTTCCCCCTTCTCCCAACCTTTTGTTATGCAGGTTATTTCTGTTTCGATAATTCTTACATTACATATAACATATTTATATGCTTCCTTTATTCAGTTTCTGAATGTTTTAATGGGTGTATTATAGTTGAAAAAAGAAGCAAATGGAGTACTGTGTTGAAGAAGCATCAAAAACCAGTTCTACAGGTGTTAAATTAAACCACTTTACACCGTCGTTTTCCGATGAGTTCTGGGCCGTGAATGGTGTCTCCGGCGACGATTTCTTCGTAGACGGTTTACTGGATTTCTCCTCAGACGGCAGTTTTCTCGAAGAAGATGATAATTCCCAAGTTCTGAAACACACAGATGATTCCAAAAACGACAAAATCTCCTCTCTTTCTCCGGTGAAAATAGTGAACAAAGAGGACAAAGCCACCACCATCGTCTCCGACACGGAACTTTGTTTTCCGGTGCGAATTAATTAACCTATTTTTATTTTGGTGAATTAAAGATTGTTGGATTTGAAAATTGAACCTTTTGTAACAGGTAGATGATGTGGCTGACCTTGAATGGGTGTCACAATTCGTCGAAGACTCATTTTCCGGCGGCGACTACTTCTTAACATGCTCGGAGAGGAAACCGGAGACAGAAACTGTAAATCTTGTCGCTGTAAACCCTTCATTTAGGAATTTGGTTCAGAAAAAAGCGAGAAGCAAGCGGAGTCGTACCGGCGGCTGTGTTTGGTCACTCCGGTTGTCGTCGTCGTTGACGGATTCCTCAAATTCATGTTCCTCCTCTTCGTCCTGTACTTCAAACGCTCTGTTACCCACGCAGGAAATTTTGGGGAGACCGCCGACGGTTAAGAGGCAGAAGAAGAAAAAACCGGTGGCGACTGCTGATACGGCGGGGTTCGGCTGGCCGCAGCAGCCTCGGCGTTGCAGTCATTGCCTCGTTCAGAAAACTCCACAGTGGCGAGCCGGTCCACTAGGCGCCAAAACTTTGTGTAATGCATGCGGGGTCCGGTTCAAGTCGGGTCGGCTTTTTCCAGAGTATCGACCGGCGGGTAGCCCGAATTATTCCAGCGAAGTTCACTCTAATAACCACCGGAAAGTTCTGGAAATGCGGCAGAAGAAGGAGGAAGAGGAAGGAGGTCCACCTCCTCCGGTTGCCAGTTCGGGAAGAAGCATCTGACGAGGAGTAGAGAACATCAGAACAAGGTAGGAAGTAGGAAGTAGGATAGATGCGAACCCGGTTTAAGTGAACCGCTGTTTTCCATGGTTTTGTTGTTGTAGGTAGTTGTGGCACTTCTATGGTTCTATTCGATTAGGAGTCTTTCAGTGTATGGTAGTTTAGTGAATTAGTATTCATATTTCATCCCCTTTGAGTAATTCCGTTTTTGAATCATAGTATTTTTCTTATATAAACTATTTTATAAAAAAATTACAAAAATAAAAATTAAAAGTTTGGGTTTGGGTTTGGGTTTGGGTTTGGGTTTGGCACCACACAGTTAACCTGTCGATTTGGAAAAATATGTGGAAATGCCAAATTAATCAAACCGAACCGAATACATATATCAATACATTCGACTAGACAAATAAAGGGTGTTTGGTTGACATACTTTTCTGAAAGGCATTGAAATTTATGTAAGAAATTGGAATTTAGTGAATTTGTAATTTAGAGGAATTGAAATTTTATCATCTACTTGGTTAAAATAAATATAATGGGATTTAATTCCAGTTATTTTGTAAATAGGTGGTAAACTACAAACTTATCCTTATTAACCTTTTATTCTAACATTTATAAATACTTATATACAATTACATTTACAGTTTTATTAGATACATTATCAATATATATTCCTTATGCTAAACTTTAATCCATCTTCATTTGATAATGAATTGCTTTTCCTTATTCTTCATTTATGCATTGCAGGTTATGGTGTGTGGTAGGTGAGTCAAATGTCTTTAATATATGGAATTCCTTGCATGCATGTATAGCCATGAATAATGCAAATCAACAACCTAATGTGTTTCAGTGTTTGTAAGTAATTACGTTAGTAAGTCAATGTTCACAGACACTTACAAGGAGAACATTAAGCAATTAAATTGTAGTTGTTTTTAGCCCACAACATATACCAAACCACTTCCACTCAGAAGAATGCCAAGAAAGCACTTTGTTAAAAGAAAACCTAATTAGGGGACTTGGTATAATAAGAAGTTGCAAAACTTGTTTTGAATGGCATAATAAGGGAACATGCAAGAACTCAACAAAAGTACCACCAACAAACCAGAAGAAAAGATTAGGAGGCCATGTGCATGTGAACAACCCAGACAAAAAGGGAACGCTGGGATAAGCACTAGACTTTGGAAAAGTAGGGGATAAGGTCTAACTATCAAAGTTGGGTCAAGTTGTAGAAAGGTACAATTTATTTCCAGATAATTACTTTTAAACATGGAAAGGAAAATGTGTTTGAACTCAATGTTGTAACACCCACACTTTATACAAAGGGAATTAGCAAATAAATGACATCATTTGCAATAATGTCAATGTCCAGCGAAATATACGGTCTATATTTTCGCTTTTAAATTTTACGATACAATAAATCGAACGTGTATTACAATCAGAAACCGTAGGGAAGCACTACATAAAATTTACACAGATAACTATATATAAACTCTAGTGTTCCACTCTTGCTAATTCACGATTTATTAAGTCCTTCAACGAAGCTATCTACACACAATACAGACTTCAACTTGACTTGGTATCTGACACACATGTCGTTTAGAGGATAATACTTAAGACATTTGAAATATCTCGTAAGTACATGGATTTTTATTCGAAGTTATATTTAGAAATATCCTTTCTTTATTCTTTAAAGTAATGAGTTTATAAATCATTTTTAATCTGAAAAGCTTTTCCAATTACAAAATGACGCATTATCTTTACATTTAATCAAAATATCTTTTTACAAGTAATGTAGTTTCAAATTGTTTTAGTACTAAAATACCTTTAAACCAAAAGTATTATTTCAAAACTATAAATATGGTTCAAAAATTCATTCCCGTGGAACCGGATCCTTGCTAGTTCTGTCCCATCAAGTGGAGACTATATACCTTGAGGTTGAATACTTTCCATTCCTCAATTCGATACTTCGCCCCGAGTCACTGCTTGTTTCAAAGATTGTGCTTATTTCAAAGACTGTTCACAAGGCATGTCTCCTTGTTTCGGAACGAGTATTTTGAGCAACTATAAGCACATACTTTGTCATGTTCACCATTCCTTGCATAAGTATTGGTTGTAAACATGCATATTTCATTATGAACCATAAGGTGACTTGTTTTAACATAATTAACACTTAAACTTGATCATTGACTGTTTTTAGGTAAAACCATGATTTCGTCCCCATTTCACATGACACGCAGGCCTTGGTCTTTCCATTAGTACAAACACGTATCATTCATTACATTAACATGTGCCAACATCCTACACTGAAATTTGGGATGTTACAATGCTAACCAAGAAAGTCAAATAATACAAGATGGTATACCAAGGGTAAATGAATGTGGGGTTACGAATGAAGAGCTAAATGAAAGTGAGGTTGTGAAGGAAAGGGTAAGTGCAGATGTTCCTATTGAGGCTATGAATGAAGTGGTAAATTAACAAATTAGTGTTTTCATTTTCAGTAAGTGCCCAGTTATTAGTTGTAATGCACTAACCTTTAGAGATTGAAATC
Source organism: Lactuca virosa (assembly GCF_052849685.1). Taxonomy (NCBI): domain Eukaryota; kingdom Viridiplantae; phylum Streptophyta; class Magnoliopsida; order Asterales; family Asteraceae; genus Lactuca; species Lactuca virosa. Next base: position 212,168,176 of record NC_136427.1, on the reverse strand, counting down.
GAACTATTAAGTACCTACTATAGTTTTGTTAAGTCTATTTTATTCATAATATTTTGATCTACTACACCCAACCTTTTGAGAAGAAGTACTAACTTTTCATACACCAGAATGGTTTATAAAAAACAAAAATAAGATATGATAACCCTAATGAGAAATAACATATTAGATCACATCAACACTTGGATGGAGGGGTGGATTCATTTGTTGTTTCATACGTTCAAATTTTCCTTGTAAGAATTGGGAAGTTCTTCGTCATACCATTAAAAAAAACATAGTGTTCCTCATTTTGGAAAAGCTTGCATATTTTGTTATTTTTGTTGAAATTTCAATCAATTTGTCTGAAACAACCAACAACATACCGAAATTTCTCACACGACAGGGTACAAGCGCTTGGTTGCAGGCGTTCGGTGGCGGCAATAGAGCGCAGGAGGTTTTTGGTGAGAGAAATCGAATTCCTATATTCTTGGACGAGAAGTCGTCGCCAGACTCAAACGAAGACAGTCGGAGAAGAATGAAGAAGAAAGGGGTGGAGGAATTTACAAAGTTACGTCGATGGTTTTGTAGATTAGGATATTAAGATGTTCATGAGAAGTCGTCGGGAGACTCGAAGACAGTCGGAGACGAATGAAGAAGAAACGAGTTGAGGAATTTACAAGGTGATGACGATGGTTTTGTGGATTTAGCATATGAAGATGTTCAAAACGTAGAAGGACGAAACAGTAATTATGTACAACTTGATGCGGTGAAAGTCTGAAACTATATAAAGCACAAAATTTTATCCCTCGTCCTTTCCCCTAAATTAAAATTTTATATCAATTAGTTTGATAAAGTTAAACAAAAAATATAAACTTTTTTTAGAAACGGTCAATTTTTATAGAAAACCCATCCAAGCAATATATATATATATATATATATATATATATATATATATATATATATATATATATATATATATATATATATACACACGAGCGTATTTTTAATGAAATTTTTTTTTGGAGGTCGGTTATTTAGAATCCCATAAATGATTTTTATCATGGGGAAATTTTATACATGTTCTTGCAAAGATTAAATATTATGTCTTATATCATTTTAAAGTTCATATATATATATATATATATATATATATATATATATATATATATATATATATATATATATATATATATATATATATATATATATATATATATATATATATATTCCTATTAAACTCACATTTATATCCAATTTTATAATTTAATTAGGTAACCATTTTGATACATATAATTTATGGTATTAGATTGATATATACCTCGTTAAATTATAAAATTGATTTAACCCTCAAAACTTTTATAATTTTTGACTAATTAGTTTGATTGTTTTAACCTCCTATGCTAAATAATAAACTAGTATACCATGATTTCAATATTTAACGCATGACAATTACAAAATATCTACTCCAGATACAGTACAACTTATTTTAATTTAATATGTTGTAATATATTAAATTCATATAATATTATTGTTAAATACTTTTTCTTTATATAAAAAAAATATATATTAATTTAGTGCTACTTACTTTAATTTTGTTTGATGAAGTCATCATACCGTATTGATCTTACATAATCATTTGATAATTGATAGACAAATATGTTACTTAAATTTTAAACTAGCCAAATACAATGTACACCTCTAGGGAAGTACAAAACAAACAACGATAATATTACATCAAGATGGTAAAACAAGTGCTGGATAAAATGAGAAGAATCAGTCGCTATGGTTAAAATTAGTATATAAATAAATATGTTACATTTTCATTCATTGATCACAAAGAATATAAAAACGCATGAAACTAAATTAACGTTTTTCTTTCTTTCTCTACGATCATTACAATTAGCAAAGATTAGAGTTTACATGAGTATACGTAACACAGCCAAACCAACAGCAGAAATCGATACAAGGGTACCTATGCAGTACTTTATCACATCATATTTTGCTGCTTCCAACTGGGCTCTCAACGAATGAATTTCCTAATTTTAATTTCATAAAACAATCCCAAAAATTACAATCTTTAATAATCTTTTGATAAAACAGCAATATTTAATTTAGTTATTTTTACTCACTCGATCAAGTTTGTTTGTGAGGTTTGCAGTTTCTTGGTTTTGGTTTGCAAGCTCATCACGAATTCTCCTGTATTTATTCATCACTCATATATATATCACATTTCTTAATTCTCATTTTTCATAAAATGTACACAAAGACAAACAATATAATTAGCAAAAAAAATTAAGAAAACAGTTATACCCCCTTTCAAGATTCAAATCCAGGCGTTGCCCAGCAGTGACTTTATCAATCTCGTACCTGGGTAACAATCAAAATCAGTAATTTCTTACAAACAAGATTTAGAAATGTGAAGTTTTGAACATGATTAACAAACTGCAAAAAGTAGTGGAATTGTAGATAGTTCATTATTGCATACCTCAACTCACTACGCATTTTTTCTATATCATTCCTTAGTTTTTCAGTCTCACGTTGCAACAATGAGAAATGATTTTCCTGCAAAAGGATCAAACTTGATGATTACTTGAACTTCATTCATATGGGGTGAACAAAAACATTGAATATTGCAAAAGGATCAAACTTGATGATTACCTGAGAGCTTTGTACTTGAGATTTGAATTTCCCCAAATTACCATCTTGAGTCATCTCAATCTATAGAATAAACATAGTGCAGATCGGCAACAAGTATGAGTTCAATCAAGAAAAATTAAGGAATCCTAATTGTTAACGAATAGAAACAAACCCTTTGCATTTCACCCTTGGAGACGAAAGATTCAGCAACATTTTCCAAACTATCGTTCAAAACCTCGGTGATTGCAGATGTAATCGCTTCGGCTTGTTTCGAGGGCACGCCTTGTCCTTCTAATCTTCTAACCTAATAACTAGTCACCCATTAACACATTTCACATTCGAAAAGAAAAACAAAAAGCTACATCTTGGAGCATACGAAATACATCATTAATTAACCTAATTCAGGAAAGGGAAACTAAACTTACAAGCGCTAGAGTATCAACAAGGAACAGGCGTTTGCCGTTGGATTGAACAAGTTGAGAAATCTGCCTGAAATCAAATCTGCTATAAACCGGATCACAATGAGAAGAAGATAATGACGATGAAGATGAAGATGAGATGGGGGTGGTGGGAACGAAGGCGCCTCTAAGAACCGATGAATTAATGGCCTGGGCGGATCTTAATTTCGTTCCGGCCCGGATACAGGCCGCATAAGCGGCCATTAACGAATAATCTGAAACGGAACTAATAACTTCCTCCAAACAACAATCTATTGAAGACCAGATTCTCCTCGATCAAAAAAAGAAGGAATGAATCAAAACCCAAATCAAAGAATCCTGATTGAAAAGAAATGAAATCGATTTCGGATTGAAAATTTAGATTAGGTTTGTTTTTATCGTTTGTCTTGGGAACCGTGGAGGAGGGGATTAACGATTAAGATTGAGGGCTGATTTTAAACGTTTTTTATTTTTTCGTATTTGGTAACCGTGGTTGTTCGATGAAGTCCCCATCCGTACACGTTTTTGGTAAAAGCTTTGTCAATGAAGGCACGCGCCACCGTCGTGGAAGGGAAAAAAGAAACGCCCACCGTGGGGCTCGAACCCACGACCACAAGGTTAAGAGCCTTGCGCTCTACCAACTGAGCTAGACGGGCTTCTTGTCCTCTTCTAAACTTTTAAATTGCTAAACTAAACTTAGATTTATTTGATACTTTTACTTTGGTAACTTCTTGTATTTTTTATAATATTTTTACATGGCAAAACTTGAAGTTGAGATTTGAATCGAAGATCAAACTGTTCACAAATACTTTTTAATCTAAGCTTTACAAGTCTACAAGGAATTAGATGAACAAGATTACATATCTCTTAAACAAACTTAACCTTAACAAAGACTCTTACAACTCTATCAAAGTACACAAATGGAAATATTTGGTGGTTGTAAGATGATTACAAGTTACAACATTAGCACATTTCTCACAAATGATTAACCATAAATATTAAATTTATAACTGAGACACAATATCAAAGAAAATGAAGACGAAAACGCAATTAGCAATAATTTATAGATAAATATGATATAAATATAATACTTGAATAATATATAACAATTTCATGTTTGTTCATTTCATTTATTTGTTTCTTAAATAATTAAAAAAAATGATTATCTATATTATTGCAAATTCAAACATAAAAATACTTCAACCTCTATCCAATATTTATCATGTCATTAGGTTTGTCAAATAAAATAGTTTATAATCTAGTTTTTTTTAAACTATTTAAAATAGCTTATTGATAAGTTTATCGAGTTTTTTCCAGAAAGTTTTCCAAGTATCTTTTATATGTTGTTTTTTTTTTTTTAAATTATATGTATAAATTTCATTTTATATTTGTCATCTAGATTTTTAACTAGTTTTTATCAAATGCTATTAGATTATCTAACTATTAGCTAATTATTCAACTAGTCTACCAAACACACTCCACGATCAAAAGGTACAATAAAGCATATTTCCTGTATTTTTACAATAGCATAGATTATTTCACAGCAAAAATTGAATAGAATGTTCTAAAAAGTCATACTGATGTAAAACAAACACCATATATTTACCAAACAATTACCTATCTTTCATTTGCTACAAAAATATCATTTACGTTTAGGATTTAAGCATATATCTGTAAATTGATAATATATCAAGTAAATGGGACCTTGAAAACCTTTTTTGTAGTTATCAGACTTATAAAAACAATTCCATGACCAAAAGGTACAATAAAGGCAGATGCTTGATGATGCCAAAATGCCAAAATGTCATTGTCCGAGATATTAAAGGTTTTCTTTTTAAGTCTTCAAACATGATAATTGATTAATCAAACATGATAGTTAGAAGGTGAAACACTCCTTGCAATAAAGGGAAAAAAAAAATATCTTTTATTAGCAATCAAACAAATTCTAACTTCTCATCTGATTTCGTAAAGATGGAGCTCATTTCTGCAAATTATGAGTAAGTGTACAAAAATAGTAGTATGATGCATATTTTAGTTTTAACACATTATGAGAACCAATGAAACTTTTTGCATCTTTGATTCATGATTCTTGATCTTCTTTATTACCATTGTTGACCTCATGGTAAACTTGATTTAATGGCTTCAGTCTGTATGGATAAATAATTTCCATTTATTTTATTTTTATTACTTTGGTCTTCTTCGATAAGGATACAAAATGTCATCAACACTTTCCTTTATTTGATTCCCAACTTTGCGCACATTCTTTGCTACCCCTGATGCAACTACATTTGCATTTCGCGTAAATCTGGTTGTATAAAAAAACAAAACAATAAATTACTACAGAGTTTAATAAATAATTAGGCTTATTTTACCTCAAAACTAAAAATGCAACTTTTTTACTTGCCTACTAAAGAAATCATCTGATGATGTAGATTGAGCAGCAGGCCTGTTTACTCGTGGTTGTGGGATTGCATGGTTATCTTCAAACAAAAAACAACATTCCATTAGTTTTGTTACATATAAAAAATAATAATAATTAGAAAATACAAGTTTGACATTCAAAATAAAAAACATGGCATCTAATAAGAGATCATGTGCAATAGCTATGCATGGATGTTTCTTTTTTACTTAATCTAATAGGTTATGCCAAAAAAAAACCTAACTTAATGTATTAAGACACCAACCCTTTTTTCCTCCAAATTTCCCTCACGTTAAAATTGATGATTGTTAAGATTAATGGAACTTGTGAAAATGGTTTATTGTAATGTAAGGATAAAATAGTCATTTAGTCTCATTCAGACAGTTTATTCAGTCTAGAAAAGAAACAGACCAACACTTTATCCAGATAGACATCATTACCCATCAGCTAATCAAATAATTTACCTTTATTATGATTATGAGCATGAGCATGAGTAGGAGCCGAGTTGGCATTGGTGACTTTTCTATCCACAAGAACCTGCAAGCAGTTGATGATGTAAGTGAGCTTGTTAGTGTGTGTGTGTGTGTGTGAGAGAGAGAGAGAGAGAGAGAGAGAACCTCGATTCCAACACAAACTGGCAACTCCTTTTGTGTATCTTGTGAATCACCATTTTGATTTTTCATATCCGAATAAACAGAGTAACCAACACAACCATATCTAAAATCAGCAAGGCTTCTTCCCTCTTTGGAAGCTTCCATCTCAGATTCTCCAACATAGTAGCGAGGTACTAGTCATAAAAGTTTAAATTCAGGATCCAATCTTTCTTTAAACTAAAAATATTCAATCTTGAAAACTATAATAAACACATTTTGAAAGTTATATCAATGAGCTATGATGTACACAAAGACATGGGACTTGTGAGACAATGTGATAGCCTCATAGCCATAGCCACATAGACATAGTTGAGATCAAATTTACCATCAAGTATATGCATATAGTGTCAAACTGTCAATTGAAAATAAGTACATATATAACACCATGTCTAAAAAAACTTAAATCCTTCACAATTAGCAGCAGCCTAACATGACATATGAAGTGTATAAGGATGTGCAAATTCTCTTATCCATATTCTATCTTAATATGCTTTCACAGTTGCACTAGCAATTGATATTGATTTCCTTTCAATCTGACACCAACATTAGTTCTATTAATAACAATTCCCATTAGAATACATCCGTAAAGCAACTATTTTTCCTTCAAATTTTGACCTAATGACATGAACTGATGACTTGTCTGGATTTACTTACAAAGTGAATTCTATGCACTCAACCCAAGATCACAAAATCATATGATATATCAGGAATCGATACTTAACATATCAATAATCCGAATTCCAGCGCATTCAGAATACATCTGAGAGAGAGGAAAAGAGTACCTTTGGGAAGGGAACGGGTGATGCCGACGCAAACAGGGTTACGGGAATTGGATTTTAGCGTTGATGAATAGTATAAACATCCTTTGCATGATTTACCCTTTCTGGAAGCGCCTTTCTCGTTTAACAGCTGTAGATTAGTTTGATTATCATGATCTTTGGAGTTAGGGTTTCCTTCGTTTGCCCCTTTCGCTTCTTCGCCTCCTTCTCCCATCTGTTTCACTCCCTAATCTCGCAGATGAATGCAAAATCTCTCCTACCGCTGATTTTGCTCCGCTTCAGATGACTTTCGTTGAAGATGACGACGACAAGGTTCTTGCTCAAACAAATTCTAAACATAGGAACCAAAAATGGGGTTCGCCCTCACAGTTTTGTATATTTGGGAGGTACCAATCACACCTTTTGCATTTTTATGTAATTTCCAAAATTCTTTAATTAGAACAATTTTTTTTTTTTTTTGGAAAGGCAACTTCCCTAACAAGGGTTTCCGGGCCAGCTTTCGCGAACCGACTAATCCCCGCTGCAAACATGAGGCTTTGCCTCATGTCCTGGAGTCACTGCAGGCGAACCTCCATGACCATAAGGGCTGAGTGGTGGACGTAACGGATAAACGAGCCACAAGCTGTGCCGCAACCCATTATTTTGCAAATTTTGACTTAATTTTATATTAAGTTTTTTTCTTCTATATTTATTATTACCAATTTTTAGTTTCTTTTCTACTGTGTTTTTTAGTTTCTTTTCTTCTGTGTTTTTTAATTGATCATGTTAAAAAGAATATAAACAAATAAATAATTTACTAAAACAATAGAAGATAGTTAAAGACATTTGTTGGAACAATGGTCTCACAGATTCCAAACAACCCATTATATGAAAATTAATAAAGAAAATTGAACATAATAATATATAATAATATATGTTGAAACCCTAAAAATAGAAAAAATTATGAACCTTCATAGAAAAAAAATCCACAATACAACAAACAGAACCTAAAATCTCATAAAAATAATGTAAATGAGAGGTATATATATATATATATATATATATATATATATATATATATATATATATATATATATATATATATATATATATATATATATATATATATATATATATATATATATATATATACACGTTCTTTCCAATAAGATTCTTTACAATCAGGTCTTGAAAAAACTTTAACGAGATAATTATCTTTGTACCATCTGAAATCAGTTAATTTTCTACAATGTAAGTTCATTAAAATTTCAGAAGTTCTTTCTTGAAAAGTAGTAGGATCTCCTACAAAGTTTTTGATTATAGCAAAAATTAAAGTATTAACCATATCATCCTCTTGAGTTTGAATAGGTAAATTATTTTCTTGTTTTATAACGGTTTTCTTGGCAGTCATAATAAAATTCTTTTCTTCTGGTGTAATATAGAAATCTCACCAACCTTTAAGAGTACCAGTAAACCCAGAAATAATAATATTAACAATTTGAAGTTGAGTATTATTGTGAGACTTGTAAGCATTAGCTGCCATGGTCATTTCTTGAACAATATTAAGAATTTGATGTTCAATTGAATAAAATTCTTTATATATTACCTTCTTTTAAATTACAATCAGAGCATCCGTCTGGAGCAAGTATGATTTGAAAATCTAAAGATTTTGAACATCTAGAAGTAGATAGGAGAACACTTTTCTTAGACATGAACTAAACATTTGAGAGAAATTAAATGAGAGAAAATTTTAGAGAACCCAGAGATGATCCTAATTAAAACATATCTCCTCAATATATAGGAGTCTTGGAGTCTTGAAATATCTTGAGACGGGAAACCGAAGGATTGCCGGATCAATCTTGAGAATTATTGAATCAACTTGCATTTGTCGGAGTGTAGATGTGGCAGACAAAACTCTAAAGCTTTTGACAAATTGGCATCATATTTTGTCATTTTTTGATAATGGAAAATCTTCTTTTGCGATAATGGAGCATCTTCTTTCATCTTTGTAAAAGTTGTTTGTTTTCGTGTAATAATTTAGCATCTTATCTCTGCAGAAGATTTGATAATATTTTTGATAATTGATGTACTCACACAGTGTATAAATTTGATAACAGTTGAATAAATACTAACACAATTTGATAACACGTCAATTTGATAACACACTATAAATTTACAGTTATCAAAAGAAAATAAAATTGAAACAAAAAAATTCTATAATAATGTAGCAAGCTCTAGTAATGTCAGCTTTATTCCTCATCAAATAAATGGAAATTTTAATCTTGGAAATAAAGATTTAATCGATGAATTAGAAAAAAGACTTACTAATTTTCGTATTTCAAAAAACGTATCTATAAATATGTTAAAAACAAATAATGACTCTTTTGACGAATCTGACGAAAGTAATAATGAAAGTGAATTAAATTTAGATAATCTTACTCAACAATTCATAAATGATAATGATGATATAAATCAGCTTACAAATGATTTTTCAAGATTAAATAAGATTAATTCTTTTGGTAATAATCCAAAACCAACTATTAAAAATTACTGGAATATATATATATATATATATATATATATATATATATATATATATATATATATATAATGTAGAACCCAAAATCCTATAAAAATAACGTAAATGAGAGGTATATATATAATGTAGTAATGTAGCCTCCAGTCAGGTGTAACCCTTATAGTTTTGTAAACTTGGTTTATGAATGCTTGTAATAGTGACTTGGGTTATAAATGTTATTAGAGTGAAGCATGTTGGAACACTTTGTGAAAGTTGTCCTTGACAAACTAAAAACATAACCAAAAGGTATTTGCTCTGCCTTCGCCACCGATTATGGCAACATACTTATGTTGTAACGCCCGGTTCCTAGTAGGTATTTTATATAAGAATTCTCATTTTTGCTAAAGGACTCGACGAGTTGGAGGCCCCAAACTCGTCGAGTAGAAATGGGAATTTGGACGCGGGTTAAGATACCTACTCGACGAGTTGGGGAGCCCCAACTCGACGAGTAGGACTGCTAGAGTGAAACCCTAATTTTCAGGGTTTGTACCCTATTTAAGGTCCTTAACACCTCCTTGCAGCCTCCCTCAATCCAGTAAACCCTAATTCGTGAGTTTGAGCCTCTTGAGTGTGTAGAAGTGAAAATAGAGTAATTCCTTGGTGATTGATTGAAGGAGTTGAAGTTGAAGGTGCTTGGTTGAAGGAGGAAGCTTTGGATCCAGGGGTTTCTCTATTAAGGTAGCCATATTAAGGTATAAAGTCTATACCTTGACTATTCATTTGCTAGATCTTTCCATGGAGGAGTTTAGGGCTTTTAGTAGTTTGTTGTGGAACCATTCATGGATGCAAGCATGTTTTGGGGTTATGACTTCAGATCTGGTCGTCCATGGCCTTATGAGACTCAAAGTTGCCAACTTTATTGAGTTTTGGCCCTTCTCCATGCCTTAGATTTCTTTTGGAACTTAGTTTTGGTGTTTTAGCTTCTTGACACCATGCATGGACGTAAAGTTAGCAACTTTACGTGGTATTCCAGCCTTTGGGGACCAGATCTATGGTTTGGAAGTGTTGAACTCAACAGAAAGCGACTTAATGGATTAAGACAAAGGGGACTCGACGAGTTGTTCATACGACTCGACGAGTTGGGTCGTGGTCCCCCAATCTTTTCTGTTACTGAGCAAACTCGTTGAGTCTAGGAGATGACTCAGTGAGTTGGCCATGGTTTTGAGTTTGAAGAGTTGAGGACTCGATGAGTCCAAGGAAGGACTCGACAAGTTCAAACGAAAAGTCCCGATTCTATTGAAGGGAACTCGACGAGTTCATGAAAGAAACTCGACGAGTAGGATCGAGATTTCCAGAGTTTCATGGATCAAGAACTCGACGAGTTGATGGACCAACGCGGCGAGTTGAGTCAACCAGGATGTTGACTTTGACCAGAATGTTGACTTTGACGTTGACTTTGACCAAGGTTGACCCTTAGAGGGTCATGAAGTACGGAATGGATGCTAGAGGGTAGTCCCATGTAAGGGTTGGGGACCAATTTGGAAAATTGGGTCATTAGTGGGCTCTTATGGATTTTGGAGTTTTGGACTTGATTGGTTTCGTGGATTTGGGCCTTAGCTAAGTATCTTGTGGGCCAGGGGTAAAATGGTCATTTTACCCAAGTATGGATTATGAATCATAATATAGAACCCAATTGCTAAATTGGTTGGTATTGACAGCTCGAAGAGTTGCCAGGACAACAGCTAAGGATTTCTTGCAGTGAAGTTCAGCAGCATGAGGTGAGTTACCTTCCAGTAGAAGTGGATCGAAGGCACCAATGTCGGCCCACTAGTAGGTGATTATAGTTGAGATGATTGTTTTTGTGATAATTGTCTAGTATGCCACTATCTGTTATGCTTTATGTGCAGTGGCGAATCTAGAACAAAAAGTTACGTGGTTCCTCATACGAAATTAGATAGGTCCTTTATATTTTTCAATAGGATAAGGTAGGTCCTAATATAAGTTTATATATAATTTCTATAATATATTAGAATTTAGGTAGGTCCTAGGACCTACCTTGAATACATTTAGCTACGTCATTGCTTATGTGCTAGTATGCTATGTGATTATGTGATAGTGGTAGGTAGGGGATATAGGGTTTTAGGTAAAACAAATAAACTAGAAAAACAATTCCTAAGTTCACATGCAACCTACTTTGGATCTATGTTTTAACTATTGAACATACAACTTTGAATTGCAATACAAGAACCCTAGAGGAGAGAGGCTATTATCGAAAATAGTAAACTAGGGTTTAGGGTTTACATACCTTTCAATTGTTATAGCAAACAATTGATATTCCCTTGATCTTGATCTTGATCTTGATCTTCTTGGAAGCTTTAGCACCACAAGTGTAATGCCTCTAATGGAGTCACACCCAAACTAGCAAGAAGGAAAGTAGAAGAGAGAGAGGAGAGGGAGTATGCAAAATCTCGGCCTTAGGGTTTTTTCAAAAGAAAGAGTCACCAAAAACATGAACCAGGAGGCTCCTTATATAGCTGAGGGATCTAGGGTTTAAGGGAAACCCTAGTTATCCTTTGCTTAGGGCCTAAGCAAACCCAAGGGCCTTATCCAAGCCCCTATGGACGAAATTATTAGGGTTTCCCCTAAAGATTTCGTCCACCCTCTTCCAAGGGGGTTCTAGAGCCTTCCACTCAACTATTAGATAATTGCAAACTAGTCCCTGCACCTTATAATTAATTCTTTTAACCCCAAAATCAATTCTGATTAATTTCTGGCTAACAATTAATTAAACATAATGATTTCTAATTAATATATTAATCCATTAACATATTAATAAATCATTTATATATATATATTAATTTATTAATCTTATAAATTAATATCTCTCCTTTCATAATTTCCTTGTCCAGTTGCTAGGTTGAGGGCAACCCAAAAGGACTGTGCTGCTGTCAATTCAAGTACATACCAATTATAGTTATGGGCTTAGACACCTAATCCAACAGTCTCCCACTTGGATAAGTCTGTAACTATAATTGCTAGTATGCCTTCTAAATTTGACCAGCAAATTGTAGCTTCCAAAAGCTGCTGCCGAACTCTGACCCAGTCAGTTACGTGTCCTAAGATAAGTGATCATATAACCCTTCGTTCTGCTTGATATCCCCAGACAAAAGACATGGAATGTAATCAATTTGTTTGTCCAGAATCTATGTTTCCCGATTCCTGATTTGTGATGATGTAGGACTTCTAATCGAACACATCAATTTAGTCCTGGCTGGGCCCAGCACATAAGTCAACACCAAATCATCGAGGGGCCCACAGATATCGCTTTTCCTGTTAGGGAAAAAGGAACGAATAAACGTTGACTCATATGCTTGTATCTTTTACTCATCAAATTATGCATGACAATACGTTTTATAACACCAAGTTACTGATGCGTTTTCGTATCACCAATGCACAACCGACTTGTAAATTACAACTCATATATCTTCGTTTCAAGATTATAAGATATTATCGTCTCAGTATTACTCGTGATGAATTCCATGAAGTAATACTCTGAGCGTGGGTTTATCCAATACTCAAATCTCAATTTCTGAGTACTCATGAACATTGCAGCAATTCTATTGCCATGTCTATCCTTAGACAATCTGCAATCCAATTCATGACAGTCTTAATTCACTACTTACTTCCAAGAGTACGAGCGACTGTGGAGTTTGAATAATCTCATTATTCAGGAAGTAAAACATGCAAAATATGAAACACAGTAATAAACAATTGACAAAAGGTAGTAGCCAAACTTATAAATAATACTTTATTATTTAATCACCAAAAGTCAATTACATTTACTTTGTTACAAGTTTCAAAAACTAATCTAACTACTAAAACTAATATCATCTTTCAGTCCTATGCTCCGAGCATGCTGAATATGCTTAGCCCTACTCAGACCCTTTGTGAGGGGATCTGCTGGGTTATCTTCAGATGACACCCTCTTTACTATAAGATGGCCTTCTTCAACTCTATGTCTAATGAAATGGTACTTTCTGTCGATATGTCTGGTCTTACCATGATCTCTCGGTTCCTTTGTCAAGGCAACCGCTCCTTCATTATCGCAGAACAGTTCCATAGGCTCCTGGATGGTTGGAACAACTCCGAGATCCCCGATGAAGTTCCTCAACCAAGCTGCTTCTTTCGACGCTTCACTTGCTGCAATGTACTCTGATTCACAAGTAGAATCAGCCACCGTATTTTGCTTGGAACTCTTCCAAGTAACTGCTCCTCCATTCAGTAAAAATACCCAGCCCGACTGAGAACGGAAGTTATCTCTATCCGTCTGAAAGCTGGCATCACTGTAACCATCTACTCTCAAAGTATCACTGCCACCAAGCACAAGAACCCAGTCCTTTGTCCTTCGCAAATACTTGAGTATATTCTTAACTGCTATCCAATGAGCTCTACCTGGGTTTCCCTGATAGCGACTGACCATGCTCAAAGCAAATGCCACATCAGGACGAGTACATGTCATAGCGTACATGATCGATCCGACAGCGGAAGCATAAGGTACACGACTCATGTCATCTATTTCAACATCTGTACTCGGGCATTGAGTCTTACTCAATTTGGTATTGCTCTGGATAGGTAGCTCTCCCTTCTTGGAATTTTCCATACTAAACCTCTTTAGTACCTTATCCAAGTATGTGCTCTGACTAAGTCCAATTAGTCTCTTCTTTCTATCTCTCAATATTCTAATCCCAAGAATATAGGCAGCTTCTCCAAGGTCTTTCATTGCAAAACACTTTCCAAGCCAAGACTTAACCTCTTTCAAGGTTGGAACGTCGTTACCAATGAGTAATATGTCATCGACATATAACACCAGAAAAGTTACTATACTCCCACTAGCCTTGATATACACACAAAACTCATCTTCACTTCTAGAGAAACCAAACTCTTTGACTTTCTCATGGAAGCAAAGATTCCAACTGCGAGATGCTTGTTTCAATCCATAAATGGATTTCTCAAGCTTGCACACTCTATTGGGGAACTTTGCATCAACAAAACCCTCTGGCTGACTCATGTAAACATCTTCAGCCAACTTCCCATTAAGGAAAGCAGTTTTGACATCCATCTGCCAGATTTCATAATCATGGAAGGCAGCTATGGCGAGCAATATCCTAATAGATTTAATCTTAGCTACTGGTGAGAAGGTCTCATCATAGTCAACCCCTGGGGTTTGAGTGAAACCTTTTGCAACCAGTCGAGCTTTGAATGTGTGCACATTCCCATCCATGTCTGTCTTCTTCTTGAAGATCCATTTGCACCCAACTGTCTTGCGACCTGGTGCACTATCAACCAAATTCCAAACTTGGTTGTCATACATGGACTTAATCTCGCTGTCCATTGCCTCTTTCCACTTGGAAGCCTCTGGGCCTGCCATTGCTTCCTTATAAGTGACTGGTTCATCTAAGTTTACCAGTGTTCTGTCACTTATGAATGTGTCACCATCTGAAGTAATATGAAAACCATACAACTCAGGTGGCACACTCACCCTAGTGGATCTTCTAAGAGGTAATGAGTTATCAATTGGTTCAACAGGAACTGTTTCCTCTGGTTGAATGCTAGTTTCATCTAAGGTTCCTTCATTGGCTGACTCTTGAATTTCTTCAAGGTCAATAGTGCTCCCACTGTCCTCTTTGAATATGAGCTCTCTTTCAAGAAAGACTCCTCTTCGTGCTACAAAGACCACGTTCTCACTAGGCCTGTAGAACAAATATCCAAAAGACTGCTTTGGGTAACCAATGAAAACACATTTCTCACTTCTAGCTGCTAGCTTGTCGTGAGTCTCTCGTCTTACGAAAGCTTCACAACCCCAGACTTTAATATGTGCTAACGAGGGAACTTTCCCTGTCCACATTTCGTGAGGTGTTTTGGCAACCTTCTTTGTAGGGACAAGATTGAGGATGTGGGCGGCTGTCTCTAAGGCATACCCCCAGAAGTGAATAGGAAGCGAAGCCCGACTCATCATAGAACGAACCATGTCTAACAAGGTTCGATTGCGCCTCTCAGCTACACCATTTAACTGTGGTGTCCTAGGAGGAGTCAATTGTGAGACTATCCCACATTCTTTCAGATAGTCGTTAAACTCGATACTAAGATACTCCCCGCCTCTATCGGATCTAAGTATCTTTATCTTTCTGCCCAATTGATTTTCGACTTCATGCTTAAACTCTTTGAACTTTTCAAAAGTTTCTGACTTATGCTTGATCAAGTAGATATATCCATATCTGCTATAATCGTCAGTGAAGGTCACATAGAATCGATTAGCATCTCTTGTAGTTGATCTGAAGGGTCCACACACATCCGTGTGTATGAGATCCAACAGACCTTCACCTCTTTCACAAGACCCTGTGAATGGTGATTTTGTCATCTTTCCCAAAAGACAAGACTCACACATATCATCTGACTTTAGGTCAAATGATTCCAACACTCCATCCTTTTGGAGTTGGGCTATGCGTTTCTTGTTAATGTGTCCAAGACGACAATGCCACAAGCATGCCTTGTCTACACTATTAGACAAGTCAATATTAAGTACACTATTTCCTAGGCTATCAACACAAGTCACTGTTTCATACACACCATTACAAGGCAAAGCTTCAAACATAAAAACACCATTCTTATAAACAGAAATTGAACCATTCAAATCATTAAAAGAATATGTAAAACCTTGTCTGAACAATGCATGAAATGAAATAATGTTTCTCGTCATCTCAGACGAATAGCAACAATTTATTAAATCTAATCTAACATCATTACTAAGCAGAAGCTGATAAACTCCGATCTTGGTTACTGGTGAAGACTTTCTGTTTCCCATGATCAGGTTTATCCTTCCTCGCTCTATCTCCTCACTTTCCTTTAGACCCTGTAAATCAGAACAGATATGAAAACCACATCCTGTATCAAGGACCCATGAACGAGAAGATAATGAGTTATTAGCAGAAATAGTGTAAATACCTGCCGAAGATGGCTTCACTTTGCCATCCTTGATATCTTGCAGATACTGTGGGCAAGATCTCTTCCAATGCCCCTTTTGGTTGCAGTAAAAGCAAACTGCCTCTTTTGGATCAGAAACATGGGGAGTGGAACCATTGGGCTTAGCCTTTGGGCCATTACTAGATGACCCAGCTTGAGCCTTGCTCTTCCAGTTTTGCTTGGGAGGACCTTTCCTCTTTTTCCCCTTTCCCTGTCCAATAGCCAAAACAGGGGCACTAGCAGGTGTGGAGGGTATACTTTTACCTTTCATCCCTGCCTCAGCTGTCTGCAACAAGTTGTGCAATTGGGCCAAGGTCTGCTCAGTATTGTTCAAATGGTAAGTTAGAATAAACTGACCATAACATTCAGGAAGTGAGTTCAAGACCATGTCAATGGCCAATTCCTCATCAAAGTGAATATTGAGCTTGACCAAACGCTCTATGTAGCGTTGCATTCTTTGCACATGTGACACTACCGACTCCCCATCCTTCATCTTGCAAGCCATGAGTGACTTGACTACTTCGAACTTTTCTTGACGAGCTCGCTTATGGTACTTTTCCATAAGGTCCTTGTTCATCTCGAAAGGCCAGTAGTCCTCATAGTACCTCTGCAGTTCTGGGGACATAGTTGCCACCATGATGCATGCCACTTTGGTAGCATCATCGTAATGTTTCTTGTAGGCAGCAAGATCTTCAGGAGTAGCTTCATTCTCATCAAGCTCTTTGAGCTCCTTTTCAAGAACATATTCTTTGTTCTCGAAACGAAGAGCCATCTTGATGTTGCGCATCCAATCGTTATAGTTTGAGCCATCCATAACGACTTTGGAGCAGATATTGAGCAAAGAGAAGTTCTGGTTGGAGGAGGATGAAGCAGAAGTGTTTCCAGGAGTAGACATCTGAAAAGAAAGAAAGTTTTAGTTAGATTTCAAGATACCTTAATAGAATAACCCAAAGATATAATATCAAGGTTAGGATCCAACTATGAAGATTCACAACTTAGAAATGGGATGCCGAGATCCAAGTGCAAATTTCATAAAGGTAGGTGAATGACGATTCACCAATTCCACCATTAGACGAAACAAACGAAGTGAAATTCCTAATTCTTTTGAGATACATTGAAACTATTCAATGGCATGTTTTAATCTCAGATTATGCTCTTCTATTTGTGACTGGGATGCCGAGGATCACAAACAAGATGTGAATAACCATGCAAATGTGCTTGGTAACCTCATTGTCTTTATCATTAACTATTGATGTGCTGGTAAACCACACACGCTCCATCAAAATGACAATTATGAGATACCCATTACTACTCTTTATTAGTGCCTTTTAGTGTGCTGGTTAACCACACACGCTCCACTAACGACCAATAAAGCATAATGTGCAATTTCATGGATTAGCATACTTTTCACATTTTTCCTAAAGTAACTAGAGTTGGGATTTTGAAAATAATGTTCTAGTACTTTCTTTAATATCATTATACTTTTAATGAGAAGTAGTTGTCCTATCAAATCCGTTCTGCTAACGACCCTCCACTAATCAAGGAAGCGGTGGGTGAGAGTGGACACCCATTCAACTACCATTTTATAGGCAGTTTCCTTATACCCCCTTATAGATTAGCTTCGTGAATGAGGCATACTAGCGATTTGACTGACCATGTTCTTATACATATATAATATTAAACTTTTAATTATAATATATATATAAGGTGTGTTTTAAAACATTTTAAAACTTCAAGGGTTTATATAAATTTCGAAATTTAAGCTATTAAATTCAAATTTAAATAAACCAATTAACTAGATTTAATATTTATCTATTAATTAACTATTAATCAAATTATTAAATCTTGTAAGGATTATCTAATTAAATTAATCAATTAATTTAATCCTAATCCTTATCCCTCTAATTTCGAAAAATAGGGTAAGGATAATTATCCAATTAATCTAATTAAGTAACAATTATCCAAAAACAAGAAACCCTAGTTATCCTCTTAGCATATTTTGAAATTCATAAGGGAGGAGGCTAGGGTTTTCAAAACCCTAACCCTAATTTCGATTAGGGTTCTTTGGAGGCTAGGGTTTTCGAAAAAACCCTTTGATCCAAAACCCTAGAAATCGAAACTTTGGCCTTTAGGGTTTAATAGCTATAAACCCTAATTTGCAATTCAACAATTGTAGCAATTCAATTTAAAACAACAATGGCTCTGATACCACTATAGGGTTTTAGGTAAAACAAATAAACTAGAAAAACAATTCCTAAGTTCACATGCAACCTACTTTGGATCTATGTTTTAACTATTGAACATACAACTTTGAATTGCAATACAAGAACCCTAGAGGAGAGAGGCTATTATCGAAAATAGTAAACTAGGGTTTAGGGTTTACATACCTTTCAATTGTTATAGCAAACAATTGATATTCCCTTGATCTTGATCTTGATCTTGATCTTCTTGGAAGCTTTAGCACCACAAGTGTAATGCCTCTAATGGAGTCACACCCAAACTAGCAAGAAGGAAAGTAGAAGAGAGAGAGGAGAGGGAGTATGCAAAATCTCGGCCTTAGGGTTTCTTCAAAAGAAAGAGTCACCAAAAACATGAACCAGGAGGCTCCTTATATAGCTGAGGGATCTAGGGTTTAAGGGAAACCCTAGTTATCCTTTGCTTAGGGCCTAAGCAAACCCAAGGGCCTTATCCAAGCCCCTATGGACGAAATTATTAGGGTTTCCCCTAAAGATTTCGTCCACCCTCTTCCAAGGGGGTTCTAGAGCCTTCCACTCAACTATTAGATAATTGCAAACTAGTCCCTGCACCTTATAATTAATTCTTTTAACCCCAAAATCAATTCTGATTAATTTCTGGCTAACAATTAATTAAACATAATGATTTCTAATTAATATATTAATCCATTAACATATTAATAAATCATTTATATATATATATTAATTTATTAATCTTATAAATTAATATCTCTCCTTTCATAATTTCCTTGTCCAGTTGCTAGGTTGAGGGCAACCCAAAAGGACTGTGCTGCTGTCAATTCAAGTACATACCAATTATAGTTATGGGCTTAGACACCTAATCCAACAGGGGAGTAGTCCCCGGATCCAATTAAGATAAACCGACAGGGCAGGTCGGGCACCCAGATATGTCTGACAGTATGTTATGTTATGATATTATGTGATAGTGGTAGGAGGGGTGGATAGACCCCAGTATCGGTTGTAAGGACCGACAGCGTAGGTTGGGCATCCAGATATGTTTGACAGTATGTTATGCTATGTTATTATGTGGTAGTGGTAGGGATGAAATAGTCCCCGTAACCGGTTGAAATAAACCGGAGGGTAGGTCGGGCACCCAGATATGCCTGGCAGGGTAGATCGAGCACCTAGATATGCTTGACAGGGGTAGGTCGGGCACCCCGGTATGCCTGACAAGGGTAGGTTGAGCACCCAGATATGCTCAGCAGGGTAAGCTTGGCACCCAGATATGTCTGGCAATATGTTTATTGTATGGTATGTGGTATGATGAGGGAAACTCACTAAGCTTCGTGCTTACGGTTTTCAGTTTTGGTTTCAGGTACTTCGTTTTCAAAGGAAATGAGTTGGTGATCGCAGCGCATCACACTATGTTTTCCGCACATGAGATCTTTGGGATTACACTATGATATTGTTTTATGATAACATGTTTTGATTATTGACACTTTGGTTTTGACATGGGATGTTTTTATGGATGTTTTTATACCGTTGGTTTTATAAATTATTAAACTAAAAATGAAATTTTTGGTCTTAAAATTTTGGGATGTTGCATATGTTTTGTGTCATCTTCTTCTAAAACACCTCTATATTTACAAAACCATTACTTCTAACTTTAAGTTCATCCTAAGAACTACTTTATGACACTCACTTCAACTGAAATGTGAGGAATAGTAATGTAAACATACATTTTAGCATTAGTAACACATAGCCTTCATTTCTACACAAAGAGTTTCGTTAAGAGACGAAGAAGTTAGAAATTGTTGGTCTCTAACTCATTTGATTACATAAGAAAGAATGTCTTTCTAGACTAGTTGGTGACAATTTGTAAGTCGGATTGTCATATCTTAACTTTGTTTATTCATGATCAGCCAGATGATTATTGCAAGTTTGAAGATCTTACGAGTCAAGTAATAGCTTCATCTATCGTAAGATCTTCATCTATAGAAAGATCCATCGTTGGCCTTCTCCATAAGATCTTGTAAGGTGACATCCTCATATTTGATAGTACAAAGGAAATATTCTCTGACGCATGCTATGTAACTGAAACGATTCTATCATGTGAGTCATGAGTTTTACTCTCTATAAAAGACATCATCCAATGACATAAAAAAATTGTTGGTGATCCTAAAACACACAAATTCTTAGGGGACAGCATTCTTTGCGAGGATTGATGAGTTGGTTTTTTACATTTTTATAGGATCAAGGTGTGAAAAAATCAAGTGTGTTCTTGATCTTCTTGGGCTTAACCTCGGTATTGTATTTTCTTCAAA
Source organism: Lactuca virosa (assembly GCF_052849685.1). Taxonomy (NCBI): domain Eukaryota; kingdom Viridiplantae; phylum Streptophyta; class Magnoliopsida; order Asterales; family Asteraceae; genus Lactuca; species Lactuca virosa. The sequence continues at coordinate 212,147,239 of NC_136427.1, read as the reverse complement.
TATTTTGCTATGTGTGTATTTAAAAACCTTCAATGTAAACAGACTTCCTCAACAATGATTCACCGATTTATAACCATAGATTTAGAATACTCGGTCCAATTAGTTCAAAGGGCACAAATTGTTGAATTCAATCCTTTGTTAGCAAGCGTTGCTCATTCCGATTATTCCTTATCTAAACTTATGATTATTTTGTTCTTATTACAATGCTCTTAAAGCATTAAAGTATATATTTAATTAAACATTCTATCAACAAAACAAAAATGATACTTTACATAAAAACTTTTGTGGACATATATATCTACCAAGAACGCAAGAACTGTACATTTAGGAATCCCACCTTAACTTAAGTTATGTTGCGATTTATTTTAAAAACCGGGTAATAAGTTTCTAATTCCAAACGATCAAGTATCTCCTGTGTAGCCCATAAATAAGATGAATGCCCATCTATCAGTTCTGTAACATCAACCTGTTAACTCATACAACACAAAACAAAACTTAATTATCATTTTATATTTATAAGAAACAAATATAATATAATATTAATAAATTAACCAAATCCTGCAAACTCACATTCTCAATTCCAGGAATATCCACAGCCTGAATTCCAGCTAATCCTTGTGTCAGGAGACTGTAGTGTTGTTGTTTAACCATATAATTAAATTCCAGGTTTGATATGTATTTTTAAATATTTATTGATAGTAATAATAATTTCCATATTATAAATTTAAATGATTCAACAATATATACCTAGCACGAAAGGCTACTCCTAACATCCAATCGTTTGTGGAGTAAGCATTTATCAATCTCCCAGACACTACCTAAAAAACAAAAAAGTTTTATTAAATATAATTTTCCATATTTTAAGTTCAACAATATATTATATAATATATATACCTTTCTTACAGCTCCCCAATTTTCACCTTGTATAGAAACAGGTGCACCAAGTAGAACTACTCTTTCCACAAGTCCATCTGGAAATGGAAATTTTAATTAATATTTAATAATACCAAAAGATCCACTACAAACAAGAAACCTGATTCCATGGAATTAGCAATTACCATGTCCAGTTTCTGCTAGATGTTGAAGACATTTGAAGATAGCACGTGCTCCAAGTGAGAAACCTATTAGTGTCACAGGCCTGAAATTTATAATTACAAATTTACAATCTTTTATTCCAAGTTTATAAATTTTATAATCTAGTAAACCTAACCTGTTGCCTTGCAATCCCTTGATCAACACTTCAGCAAGCAGCTTTCCAGCCTTGTCAGATCTGGAAGGAAACTGAAAGTTGTAAACTTGTAATGTGGAATTTAAAAAATAATAATAATAATAATATAAAATTATAAAAATGAAAACCTGTTGACAGCGATTGTCCATTTGCTGTCAATAAAACTGGTTAATGAAAGTAAAGTTGCAGGCCAGGCTAAAGCTGCTAAAAGAGAGCTTAATACAGTCAGCATTGCACCTTGTCTCATCAACTCCATTGCAAGACCTGGACCATATCATATTATCATATCAAAAAATTAAAATAACCTAACTATTTAATTTTTATGTTCAGTTAATTTCGAAGGTTGAATAATTAATTACTTGATGAAAGCCAGTCCTGAATTGCAGTGCTTACAGCAATCAAATGCTTAGATTCCCATTGCAATGCATACCTGAAGAAATAATGCTATTAAATCATCAACCAAAAAGTTTGTAAAAAATTGATCTTCATCACACCTTTCCATGTTATCAAGTTGATCTTCCCAAGGCCTTATAAAATCTTGCTCCTCAAAGACAAATCCTGACACCAATATCTCAACTGCCAACCTCTGTTACTTAACACAAGGTTTATGACAAAATATCATTACAATATACACTAGGGAACTAAAAACAAAGGCTTTATGTCATATAATATGACCCTTATAGTTTTACCCATTTACCCTTTTGACCATTCTTTCAAACAAGGTGAGTTTGCCACTTAGCTTGATGATTTTGTATTTATTTGGTCATTGTAACCTTTAATGGTCACATATTATATGACACAAACCCAAAAGATATTTATAAAAAATAAATAAATAAATAAATAACTCACGCCTTGGTTATGATTGTCCCCTATGGTTTTGAACTCAAATTCATCAATACTTCCTGTCCTTCTAGCCATTTTTGTCCCTGTAAGCCCAGCTCCAGCAGCTATAACAATCACATTTACAGATTTACTTATTATTTCAGGAAAAGAAAATAAAAAAAGATATGTGATTCTTAAATCTTTATTCTTTATTCACCTCCAAATGAAGCAGCCACTGCAACAGAACCTGCAACACTTCCTGCAGCTGTAGCAACAGCAGCAAAACCACCAGCTCCAATCACTGGTATAATTGCACCCAATGTTGGTGCTATAGCACTAAATCCTGCAGCAATTGCTGGAGCTGCTAAACCTGTTCAAAATATAATTTTCCATTATACAGATAACATTAATTTACTAAAAGAATTAAAAAGTTTGGGATATTATAACTATAACTATACCACCAGTAATCGCCATTAAAGTTCCACCAGTTAAAGCAGCAGCTCCAATAATACCTCCACGTCTCCACTTAGCCCACATGCTTTTTGGTGCTTGCTCCTCTTCCTTTGCTTCTTCTTGTTTCAATATAGCCATTGCAGATAAAGCCACTATAATCTCAATCGCTTCCTGAAATGACAAAAACGCCCTCTTGGAATGTGGAACAGAAGTCAAAAGAATGATTTTAGGAAAAGAAAAACTAACTAACCACTTTGATCCATTTGAGGTCAAACCATGCTGTTAACAACCGTAAAGCCGCACGATGTCTAGCATCATAACCTTTTTTCTGTCTCTTAGATTTACTGTTATTATCTTCGGGTAAATCTGCCAGACAAGCTGAAAGAAGCTCATATAGGACTGTTACTTTTCTTCCATAACCAAGCATCTTCACCTCTTCAATAGGCTGTTCTACAGTGACACTGTTGGATGCAATAGCCACTTCTTTAGTCTCCTGTTCAATTTTAGGGGAATTGCAATCTTTTTCCTCTTCTGTTTTCATCTTGTTTTCAAGTTCAGATGTTGAATGGGAATTGCAATCTTTTTCCTCTTCTGTTTTCATCTTGTTTTCAAGTTCAGATTTTGAATCGCTACTGGCAAACTTCTCCTGCCAATCATGTGCATATGCACGTTGCTTCTCTTTTCTCCATTTATAATCCTCGGGAGTTATTTCTATACTTGCCACCATGGCATCGACTGCATTGGATAAAGCAAGTTCCTGGTCTGATACTTCTGAAGAAACATCACTACTTTCTTCCCCGAGTAATCTTAAGAACTGTAAATTATCAATAATGGCTGTCATAAGTAAGGGAAGAGTATGGTTGTTAAGGTGATTGTGTTTAAAGTATTTCGTGTGTTATAAAGTTACATACAGCTCCAACATGGCGACTTGGAGAAGAACCAGCTGTTTCCTCTAGGCCATACCAAGCTGATTTGTCGATATCTAGAAACCTGTTGTTGACAAAATTTGTTATTTGTAACAAATCGCCATCACAAGAACTTATAGTACAACTGTTGTCTCTTAATTAGCAGATAAAATTTAGCAGTGGCTACGATTAGAATTGCAGTATGAATGATGTTTGATAAAATAAGTCGGACTAAAACCTGAAAATAGGGCGGAGCAGACCACATGACTCGTTGACCCATAGCTGAGGATCTTCGCTGACCGAATCGGTACTGCTTGCATTGCTACCACGTTCTTCGGTTAGTTCATCGGAGGAGGACCCTAACGGAAAGGTTTGGTGAATTTGCGTTTGGTTTAGGGCCAACCCGAATAAAGCTCCGGCGGCATACCTCTGCGTCTGGGTTAACGTCGAAGGCATTTTGACGCCGGAACTCGAACAGATGATCAAACTTGAGTGTGTGTCGGCTGATTTGGTCGGAAGTTTGGTGCACCGATCGGTTAGATTTTCTCTTTGTTTTCTGGATTTTCAACTCGTTGGCAAAGACTCGTGATCCACCGTTTTGATTGAGAGAATCAGAGAATGAGTGAGTTACATTAATAGTCCCTTGTTATTTCCTAATATGCATTTTTTGTCCTCCAACTTTGAAGATCATACTAACCAGTACCCACACTTGAACTAACTATTTTGTTACATTTTGATTTCAATTTCAATTTCAAAGTTGTAAGTTCATGATAGATCATACTTAACTGCTAAAGTCACTTATCTTTTAATTTACTCAATATGCCAATTAATTTTTCTTTCGCTCTTATTACATTAATTTATTGGAGTTGATTTCAATTGGATAATTCTTGATTTCAATCGACATCATGTCACCATCAATAAACGAACATATGATATAATATATTTTTACCCGGCTGAAACCCCCACCCCATTTGTGTCATGAGAATCAAAAACATTATTTATTGATCTATTAACTACAATTAAAAGATAAACGATCCAAAAAGCAAATGGGATATTAATGATAGCATTTCTCAAAAAAATTAGTGAGTCTGTTTTAAGTCAAGGATTTAGAACTTAGAAAGTTGGCTAAAACACTTGAAAGCAACTTTCAATCCTTTTGGCTGGTTTCATTTTTCTATTTATATATTTGATATGTAGGAGATACAATATAATCCCAATTCTAAGTTAAACTGATCAAACTTGTCACATATCTGATATCTAAATAGACAACACAAAAGAAAGACCATAGAAAAGCTTCCACCCAAACCTGTACAATAGTTTGGGTGATATTATCGAATGCAAAAGCATCATTGAGATCAATCAAAGATATCAATGGCTCAATTTTGTTGTACAACAAGTGACTAACTTGAGTAAATTGAATCATAGGCAAGAGTCACAACTCCCAAAATATAGACAGCAGACACCATAATCACTATTACATTATATATTGATTATACAAAAAAACACATGTCACCATTTCAATCATTACCACCTCCTCTCAAAATCCAAAATATTACCTCTCTTGTTGGTGTAGATAGCTGCATGAAGATCCCTTCTTGCACCTCCCACTCTCATAAAATTTACATATACGCTGCCCTTTCGATGGCGGCGCCCTTGAATAACCACCAGCGCCACCGCCACCACTGCCGCCACTACTGAATGAAGACTGCCTACCCCATGAAGCTCTACTACTGCTTCTACCATGTCCTGAATCCTCACCATGATGTGTCCTCTCTCTTGGACTGATACTTTTACTGATACTGTTACTGTTGCTGGTACTGTTGTTATATCTGTCCCCTCCACTAGACCTCCTATGGTGGGAGGAGGACTCCCGCCCTACATTCACACTCCGGCTATGGGAGGATCTACTTCCGCTGGTGGCTCCCTGAGATGCTCTTCCTGTATACTTTTCTGACCCCATTCTTCGTGAATCCACAACGTCAAATCCCATCGTCAGCGGCAGTGGCAGCGGAAGCAGCGGCGGTTGTGATTGTGGCGGTGGTGGTGGTGGTGGTGCATCCGGCTGGATAAACTCACCTTCTTCCTCCTCCACGTCCGGAAACCCACTAAATTTCCTTGCTGCCACCGCTTTTATCCGTTCACCCGGCCAACCTGATACAACGCCTTTCGACTTCCTTCCTCCACGTGATTCTGGCGGTGGAGGCGGCGGAGACAGTGGCGGTGGCGGTGGCGGTGGCGGCAGTGGAAGTATACCATTTCTTGACTTTTCTTCAACTAGATCATCTCTTTCTCCCTCGTCAGTTTCAGCCCTAGTGGAATCGTTTAAATCGATCATGTCTTGGCGAGGCGGTGGTGGTTGCGGTGGCGGTGGCGGTGGGAGCTCAGAACCGCCCATCTCAGCCCATTTAAACCCCATATGATCGGAATTTGTGGTTGGAATAGCAACAGCTCCGATGGATTTAGTCTCAAGGCCAAATGAGAAGTGATGTGATTGACGATGTAAATGCATATCTGTATCTTGATCAGTAGGGCTGAAATCATCCATGGAACCATTAAACAAATCTTCAAGAAAACTATTCCTTCTAGATGTCGGAGACGGGACTCCATTCCGGGATTCCATTGCATCAACTTCCGCCAAAAGATCGGAAACGGATTCCTCCGCCAACGTGGCAAACTCAATGGTTTCACCAACACCAAGTCCATGCCATGCTGGCAAACTGTGATACGGTTGTGATGATTGGGGAGGCGATGAATGATGATGCATAATTTGATCCATATTAGTACTACCAACTTGATGATCCAATACTTCTAGAGGCTTTAAAGGAGAAACCGATACCCGGGCCGACCCCCAATCCTCGGGCTTAGGAGGATATCGACCCCATTCATCGCTTGTTTCGGGTAATTGGGCCCCACCAATCACTAAACTTAAAGCAGTACTCCACGTAGGCGGGTTCGGGGTCGGGTTTGGGTTTGGGTTTGGGTTTCCGGAAGGTTGTGCAGATTGTTGTTTGTCTTTTTCATTTTCATGACTTTCCTTCTTCAACAATTGACTTTGCAAATCCACAAGGGCTTCATCTGCAACAGGAAAAACTTGAGAAACATGCTGATTGATATCAGTATCCAGCCCCTTCGGGCTTGGGCTTGGGCTTGGGCTCGGGCTTGAAATGGGCATATTCGGGGGGTTACAGTTCAAATTGTAATTATTATCATCAGACTCGGGTAACTTTTCTAGATTGACCGAGTCCATAGCATATGAAGTTTCCGGAACATTGACTTCCTCGATTTGATTATTGACTTTTTCATTGCTAGCTACATTCCCGGACCATGGGTCATTGTAGGGATTATTAAACTGTTGTTGCAATACATCGTTTAGAAGTACAGAATCGGCCTCTCGACCTGCCCATACCCTCATATCATTGGGAAAGTATCCACGGATATTCCATTGCTGCAACTGTACCATAGAAAACGGGCCTTGGACGTTTCCACTCGGGTCCCGGTAGTGCCACATGTCATCATTGGGAGATGGGACTTCCAACATGGACAGAAATGAAGAATGTGTTGATTCCGGTTCAATAGTGGGTAGTGATGAGCTAACACGAGTTTCAATCTTGGATTCCGATACAATGGTGGGTACTGATGACCTCACAGGAGTTTCAATCTTGGATTCCAGTACTACAATGGCAGGTACCGATGAGCTCACAGGAGTTTCAATCTTGGATTCCGGTGCAATGGTGGGTAACAATGACCTCACAGGAGTTTCAATCTTGGATTCCGGTACAACAATGGTGGGTACCAATGACCTCATAGGAGTTTCAATCTTGAATTCCGGTACAACAATGGTGGGTACCGATGACCTCACAGGAGTTTCAATGTTGGATTCCGGTACTACAATGGTGGGTACCGATGACCTCACAGGAGTTTCAATCTTGAATTCCGGTACTACAATGGTGGGTAGCGACGAGCTCACAGGAGGTTCGGGATTGGATTCCGGGATTGTTGAACCGTTACAATTGGCCTCTTTTGGTGATTCCACTGAGCGATTTGATTCCATCATGTCTTTTTCCATTTCCGATGTCTCCGTAGACTTGATGGAATCCTCCTCAACGTTGGGGGTTCCCATGTCTTTGGGTTGATTTTGATCTTCGGCTCTCTTTTGAGGAGAGATTGTGTTTGTGGCAGTGACCCAAGAAAACTTGGGCTTCTGATGTTCTCCTGGAGATTTTGATGACATTGTTAGTCAAAGTAGGAAGGAAATGAAACTGTAGAAAGGTGTTGAATAACAAACCGTGTTCGTTGTTGAAATACTCTTCGGTGTCATCGGATTCATAATCAGGATTCATTTTTGGATCAGTATGAACCTCTGGGACTTCACGTAATCTGCGTTCACGCTCCTCAGGTGTCTTTAGAAGTTGGAGTTTCTGTACACATTCTCTAAGGGTGGAATTTGTCAAGGAATTCCAACACTTTTGGGCATTCCAACGGAATTGGAATTTTTCGAGATTCCGTTCCATCGGAATCCTTCAAATTCCATGTTTGATGGATTTTATCATTCCTATAATTCAATTCCATTCTTCCTCTTTTTTATTAATATACCAAAAATACATTTAGTAATAAATAAACAAAAATAAATTTCAATAGACCAAAGGATATCCCTTTTTCTGCCGTTTTTCACTTGCTCGATCCCGAAGATGATTAAGCCGCAACATCTCGGCTTCCATTCTCTAAATTATACAAAATAAGAAAACCAATTAATTAAAGCAACAAATAAAAATATGGTAACAGGTACATTTCTACCATAAATAGGCAATCACATTTTTATCTTGAAGCCAAATAACTCACATCATCAACCAGAAGTGACTGAAGAGCCATTGCCTTTTCTTGTATCTCACCCTACCACAACCACAGCCACAAAACTTGTCATCATCATAATCAACACAGGGTACAAAATTTAAAATAAAAATTGGCATAAAAACTTACTACAGTAAAACATCTCACAAGTCCACATCTTATACTCTCTCTCAGCCGTCTGCATTCATCCTAAAAAAACCCCGCTAATTATCAAAGAAAAAAAAAACCATAAACTAGTTATTAATTATTATGAAGAACTAATTAGTCACCTCGGATAATTCTTGATTTGAAATTGTATCAATTGGCACAGTCTCCTTCTTGTCTAAATTTGATACTTCAAGCATAACATCAACTAATTTATCACCAACTTTATAGGGTACATCCGCCTTAGTCGTACCTAATAAATACAATATTGTAATTTTTAGGTGATAAAAGATGGTAATAATAATTCCCACAAATGATGATAAATTAAAAAAATTCCATTGCATTACCTACTACTTGCACAAGCCTGTACATATCATCCTTCTGATCACTACCCGATATCCTAATTTGCACAATCGATCCAACAACCTTTTCATGAAACTTTTCACTATCTTCAAACATTTTCTCCATCAAATTACGCCTCAGGTATATCAAATTCATATTATGCACATCAATCGAAGCATATTCATCCAATTTATTCTGTGTTACACGTTGTTCAGCCTTCCTGTGACTTCTACGTTCCTTGTTACTCACCATCACCATATTATCAGGCTTGCAATCTGCATCCACTTGTTTTACAGATACAGTATTATTCTCAATTGAATTCTTCTGTGAACTATCATCCTCTTTTAGAAAAAAATGTAATTCCAGAAGCTTTAACATTTCAATATGACCAACACGTGGTTTACCAAACAGATTCTTTAACCTCGTATCACATATGATTTGGGTTTTCTTTCGTGGGTCCCGCAGATTATTTCTTTTTATGTAATCTAGCAAAAGTGCCTGGACATCAAACTGAGATAAAACGGACACGTCACCATTTTTCATGTGTGAAATAAAATCTAGTAACTCTTTGCTTGCCCACTCTTTGGATTCAACTACAGATGGAGTTTCTTTTGTGGGTTCATTAGTTTGCTCAGATGTTTTGCTACTTTTGGAAATATTATTAGCCTCGTGATTTCCAAAAGATGTATCTAATGTAATGCTTCTTCTACCACTGGCACTGATGTGTGAAGTTGATTCGATTGAAGGGATTGTTTCGGATCTTTCCCATGGACTTTGAGCTGCTATAATCTCACTAAAAGTTAGAGATAGCTTTCCTTTTAAGTAGTTCCAGTATACCTTGAAAAGATACTCCCAACTAGTCTTGTCATCAAAATCCACCTGGAAAACTTGCAGATGAAAACATATAAGCAAGAATCTTGATTTTTCACTGTAAAATCAAGAATCTTGAAAAAGTATGATTTTGCATACCTTTACTTCCTTCCCTTGTGCGCTATTTTCAATGAGCGTGATTGTTTTCATGCATATTGTACAAAAGCCTTTATCACCTCTCACACACATAAAGTCAGCCTTTTTACTGCACCCTTTGCACAATGAATAAGTACACGTGTAGCACATATGATATGATGTCTTCTCACATACGCTACAGATATGCCAACCTAAAAAGAATAAAGATTGAATGATTAAATTATATCTACCCCTTGATACCTAATTCATATCTACCTTGCCCAACATGTAATTTTAATTCATGGAAAAGCATCATTTACATTAAAATCTGTTGTTGTTGTGGACATACAGTAGAACATTGTTGGACAGGATACCAAATCCGGGTATAGCATGGGGTTAAACATGAAGGAATTGGCACTTTCCAAAGGCATGATCTTCAATAGGAGGTTGTGGAGGTTTAAAATCATGGTGGTGGAGTAGTACATGTCACAGTTACTTTCATATAGGGTTATGCCTTTCATAGAATATTTACCCCCTTTTATCTTAGCCTTATTGTTAGTTCCTGCTTTATGGTTTATTATACGTACACCTAATTTATGCTTTATTGCTTGTATACGCTTACCCCCCCCCCCCCCCACAAATTTATATAGCAGAGGTCTGCATACAACTAACCTGCCCCTTAGGCCCTTATCTCATTCACATTGGATTTTAGGTATTGTTGTTGCTGTATAGAATTTTTGCATCTCATGATGTCAAGCAGATAATGGTAGTCTCAAAAAAGAGATGCACAATTCGGGTTTGCTAGACCAATACCACAATATTGATGGAGAAAAACATTACAATAGATATGACATGTTTAGGCAAACTCTTCATCCTCAAGAAGTAGGCGTGTGAGAATGGAAATTGAATTTAGGTCAGCCTTGATGAGCTTTAATTAGTATGCCTTCTCCACAGCTCAATAGTGATAACTATTGTTAATTCCATAAGTTAGTTCATTCCTTTTTAGGACAGTATAATATATGTTAAGCAATTTACAAGAGTGCTCTTGCATGTTTACTAGTATTATATGACAACAGGGGATTAAAATACATGGAAGGAATGCTCCTGGTTAAAAGTATAAGTGGTAATACAGTGTTACAACTTACAACTACCCTAGGACGAAGGGTGTTAGCAATAGCATAACCTTAAAGCTACAAGACGTGATGTACCATTGAGAGGGGGCAACTTTTGATAATGAAGGAAATGCAAAGAATTACAAAGAGAATAGTGTAACAAACATGAACAGCAAACATACCGCAATTCCATTTAGCTTTGGTTTGAAAAAATGCTTCATCGCGCTTGATACAGGCCGGATGGTATGCCTTTGGACAGCCCCTGCACCCAACAGATAAAGCATAACTAATCTTCATCTTATCATCGATTGACAAAAGTTAATTCTTTGAATGAAAGTACTAATCCCATCATCTCATGTAGTGCAACAAATGCAGACATTTATCAAATCCCCAAAGAACACGAACATAACAGCTGTATGGATGAAGCAAAAGATATGAGCACAAACCGGCGATCGCACAGCACGAGACTCCCACCATCGAAGCAAATAAAACAAACGTCTTCATCCTCATCCTCTTCTTTAATCTTCTTAGCAGACGGCTGGTTCGCCTGAGCCCTAGGCGGCCGCCCTCGCTTCCTCTTCACCACTTGAGCTCCTCCAACGGCATTACCTACCTCAACCTTCACTCCTCCACCGCCACCATCTGCAACGACACCCACCTGTCCTCCATCAGTTTTCTGAATCGGTTGACTCCGGTCAAGGCTTTGACTCTCAGCTCCCGAATTTTGAACTTCCATCATGGAAAATTGAATGACCTAAGCTAAAAATCAGTTCATCGGTTGACCATTAGCAGAGATAATGAAAACCCTAGAGCTTGAAATCGCGTAGTGGTGGTGTCGTAGGAGGTCTGGTTGCGTAGATGCATAGAAATGGATTGGGGGAAGTACGTGATTAGTGGGTCGTTTTCCAAGGGCGAAGTTGGGAGATTTACGAAACCCCAAAAAGAGAGTGCTTGGGACTAATTGTGACTTGTGAGAGTGTAGATGTTGGGCAGGGTGGGTTTTACCTATCGGAGATACGACTTTATCTGACTAGAGACTAAAGAGAGAACGTCGATCGGAGCTCCGGGGATTCTTTCCGATACTCGGCAACACGTGGACAGATTTTTTTTTTCTTTAAAAAAGGAATTATGAGTACACAGATTCTAAAACACCCAATCCGGTTCCATTATACCGTATAAAAAAGAGTTACTCACTAAAATATCAATAATATTAATATTAATATATATGTAATATAAGAAAATAAATAAATAACCATGTTAAATGTGAATCCGCGGGTTGGTTTTTTTCCTGACACGAAAATTAATTTCGTGAAACAATTTAGGTTAAATTTTTTTTTTTAGAATGGCAAATCTACACCACTCCTAAACTAATCATAATATCAACTATGTCTCCAATGAGACTTGAACTCTTAACCTCTAGGAGGGAGGGCAACATATTTTCGCGAACGTGTTTCTTCTTTGAACAATGAAAATACATCAACATCAAGTAAATCCATAAGTATATAGCATTGCTTTGATCCAAGTAGAAAATGTTGTTTTATTTTAAATATTCATACTACGTGTAAAATCCATGTATTACACGGATTGATTTAAAAAAATAAAATATTAAAACATAAATAATAATTATTTTTTAAAATAAAATTTTGAAATAAGGAATGAAGAAAACATATTAACTGCAATTTAGTATAATATTTATTACATTTGATACTTTACATATATAAACTATAAGTATTATGTGGCTTTTTAATTTTAAAAATTAGAAAAAACCATAAATTGAAATGTGGATATTATTTATTTAAAAATTATCATAAAATGACAAGTGTCAAAACTCATTAGAGAATGACATGTGGCAAAAAAGTTCTTTATTTATTAGGGAGTATGAGATCGTATACCTTCACGAATGTATACAAATTTCGCAAAATTTATTTGCAAGTTTATTCGGTTTACTTGGTGTTAGTGTTTATCTTTGCTTAGATGACACACGATTTCACTTCCAATAATGATCGGAGATTCAAAGATCATCTATTAAATAACAAATATTCTAGGGTTGTTACATTGAATCAACCATAAGTGGTCCACAAGTATCCTCAACCTATTTGACTCATTTTAACTCTTAAATCATATAGAAGGGTATGGAGACTGAACATTGGGATAGATGAGTAACCTACCATCCGTTTAGGTTTTTATTTATTTAGTTATGTTATTATTATTGTTGTTAATACATTTTCTCAGCTTATATATTTGTTTTCTAATTTATCTTCGTACTTTATATGTTTGTTTTCTGATTTATCTTCATACTTTTCTTTATGCTTATACTGACTAACCCCTCCCCACCCACCCCCCCCCCCCACACACACACACACACCTTCTTTTCTTTTTCCCCTTTTGGTTGCCTTATTTGCAGCTCTCGGAATCATCTGTTGTTGTTATGACCATGCTTTGTTTTTACTACCCACTTTACTTACGCTACCTTGTATTGCCTATTTTACAGGTTCTCGTTTTTGGGCTCATGCGGGAGGTCATCTATGTGACGTGGTCACTCTATCTGTGAAGCATGATTGTCAACATTTACTTCCTCTTACCATATCTTAATGGGATTACATATGTCTGTTGTTGTATAACTCTTAGGCATGCATAACCCGTACTTATGATATTAATGGAAATGACATGATGCCTTCTCGATGCCCCAATGTCAAGTTACAAAGGTTTTGTATGTTGGGGACAATATAGTATACGGCTCGTATGTTTTACAAAATAATAACACATGGCTCGTGTGAATGGTTAAATTACTAAAAAAAGACAAAAACAACAACCTGCTTTATTAAATATGATTTTAATGCCTCATACATCATTTTTAAAGGTTTTAAATGGTTAAGCTACTTTATAAGCTTAATTCCACATGTTTTTTATGCATTCGTATCATCATTAACACTAATGGATCGAAATTGCCATTTCAGAAACTTCATTTTTAGGCTTTAAAACTTAAAAATGGTTGTTAGTTTAATTTTTTATGCATGATTTGCATATGTGATTATATGAATAAATTACTAATCATATTAAGAACTTATTAAGACATGTATGTGTTAAAAACAATGAATCCATTGGTGTTTTACAAATTTTATTCTTAAATCGGCATTTATACCCTTAAAGCTCATATTCAACCATATGATAGATTCAATTAGTTTCCAATCAAGATCCAAACTTCATTAATGATTATAAACCATAACATATGAATATAATAGTTGATTTAGACTTCTTTGATGCTAATAATCAAAGTTTTAATGGATTTGAGACCAATTTAAAGTATAAAACAAGTTAAAACTTCGTTAATGCTTGATAAACTCTTTTTCCACTTGATTGAAGATTTTCATCATTATGATTTGAACAATGCAGGAATGATATTACTTATACACTTCATCACTAACCTAATTCAATATTAGAAATTGAAATCATTAATCTCTAGTAAAGTGTAACACCCACTTTTTATGTATGAGTTAATTTCAAGGTTATTTGAATTAATTGTGGATTTAGGGTTTTTGCACAAGCGTGGCGTGAATCTTTAATGGCGCGGTGCTGGCCACGTTGATAAGTTGTGGCGCGGTCCTTGCCTTGACCGCAGTGTGGCGTCGCAATTGCAGAAAACTATAGGTCTCAGGTTTTGGGCTCTATTTAAGGAATATGATAATTAGGGTTTCCCCTTTTACCTTCAACCTCCATTCTCATAACGAAAACCCTAGCCTCCTTCATCCTTCTCCATCAGTTTGAGCTTCTTGGATGATCTTTGTATGCCCTTGAAGAAGTTGATTTGCATATTTGGTGTCAAGTGGAAGCAAACCCTGAAGTTTCTATCTTCTTATGACCATTCCCAAGCTGTGAAAGTATTCAAGTTCAAGCCTTTATGGCCATGCATGCTAGATCTAGGATTTTAGCTATTTTGGCAAGGTTTCTTAGGGTTTTGGAAAACTCTAGATCCTTTTCTTGTTTTGTATGATCTTATGGACTCTTTGTAATGAATTAAGTCCATCATTGTCCTTCTGTTTGATCTATACAAGAAGTTATTCCATTTTTGGTTTATTTTTAACCTAGGATGAGAAATGTTGGTGTTTAGGACATGCAAATGGATAAAGTTGGAAACTTTATTGTAACATCCCAAAAATCAAGACCAAAAATTTCATTTTTAATTAAGTTATTATAAAACCAACAGTATAAAAACATTCATAATAACATCACATGTCAAGACCAAAGTCTCAGTAATCAAAACATGTTATCATAAAATAATATCAGAGTGTAATCCCAAAGATCTCATGTGCGGAAAATCATAGTGTGATGCGCTGCGATCGCCGACTCCTTTCCTTTGAAAACAAAGTACCTGAAACCAAAACTGAAAATCGTAAGCACGAAGCTTAGTGAGTTCCCCCATTATACCACATACCATACAATCACATACTGTCAGGCATATCGGGGTGCCCGACCTACCTCTTCGGTATCTTTCAACTGGTATCCGGGGACTGTTTTACCCCCTATCACTACCACATAATAACATAACATAGCATACATAAATATGTTGTCAGACATATTTGGGTGCCCGACCTACCCCTTCGGTATCTTCCAACCGGTAACCGGGAGCTGACCTCCCCTTCGTTATCTTTCAACCGGTAACCGGGAGCTAACCTCCCATTCGGTATCTTTCAACCAGTAACCAGGAGCTGACATCCCCTTCGGTATCTTTCAACTGATAACCGGGAGCTGACCTCCCCTTCGGTATCTTTCAACCGGTAACCGGGGACTATTTCACCCCTACCACTACCACATAATAACATAAAATAATGTACTACTAGGCATGCATGGGTTCTGACTACCCCTTCGGTATCTTTCAACCGGTATCCGGGGACTATTTCACCCCTACTACTACTAACATATATATAACAGAGCATCCTAGCACATCAAACATATCAGATAGTGGCAAACCAGAGAATTATCACAAAGACAATCATCTAACAAATACCTCCTACTAGTGGGCCAACATTGTGGCCTTAGACCCACTTCTACTGGAAGGTAACTCGCCTCACACTGCTGAAGTCTCGCAGACACAACCCCAGCTGCTGGATGACAGATTCCCGAACTGTCAATATCAAAACATCACCCAATTAATAATTGGGTCCCAACACATAACCATAAGTTCTTGGAGTAACAGGCTACATTACCCCATCTTGGCTTGATTCAAGCCCAAGGCCCAATCCAAAGGTCCAAAAGTCAAACTAGGAATCAAAGCCCAACATATGGCCCAAATTTCCAAATTGGGCCCAAACCTTTACATGGTCTTATTTAAAGGCCCAACCATTTTGTCTAGTCCAAACATTTGGCATTTCTAATGGCCCAATATCTTATAATCATAAAGGCCCAAACTATGGCCCAATTTTCCAAATTGAGCCCAAACCCTCATATGGGCCTTACCCGAAAGCCCATCAACATATTATAGTCCATATGATTATTCTTGGATGGCCCATTATTGGCCCAAACACCACAGCCCAATAGAAAGGCCCAACATAAAGCCCAAGTGAAATTAGGGTTTTCACATAAAATGACGATTAGGGTTAAGTGTTTCTCCCTTAACCCATTAAGGACTTAATCTATTAAGTCCATCACTCTACTAGATAAGTCATATGGTGTGATTGGGTGTAATTCACAATTCCATTCCAATGGCCCAAATGTGGGTCCCGATAAGTCCAAGGCCCATATATCTAAAATTAGGGTTTTCTAAACCCTAAATAGGGTTTCCAACCCCTCATAACCCAATTAGGCCCAAAAGCTAAGTCCTTAGGCCAATTAGGGTTCATTAGGCCCATTAGGGTTTCACTAGGCCCATTAGGGTTTTGCTAGTCGGGCACCACCCACTACCGCCTCGAGTATTGGTGGTCAATGGTGGCTCACGGCGGCGGCCACCACCTCACGGTGGTTGTTATGGTCCTGGTCCATTCTTGTCCAAGCATCCCAAACGAGTCAAAACACAACAAGCACACCGCCACCTAACACGGCGGCTGGTGGCGGCAGCCACCACCTCACGGTGGTGGTTTTGAGTTTTCTTTTCATTATTCTAGCCACTATTACAATTTTACAATGAAATAACCCAAAATAAACATACACACAACCACCCTGGTGGTGGCCGGTGGTGGTGCCTTTTCCGACCAAATAAACACCCCACACATCTCTCCACTGAATTAAACACACACATACATGCTTCTGAATTGCAAGATGCACCCCATCCACCCACCTGGTGGCTCACAGCGGCGACAACAACAATTTTGGGGCGGCAACCACCACCTCACGGTGGTGGCGGCGATTTCTTTTGGTTCCCATTCAAGCAGCCACACACACCACACGAACTTGAAGCAGAATCGCACACCCACACAAAATCACAGCCACCTCCCATGGTGGATGGTGGTGACGAGATAAGGCAGCGACGTCAGCAACGACTCGGAGGAGGAAGAACAACAGCGCTACAATGGTGCTCACGGCGGATGGAGCAGGGACACACGACACAATTGTCCTTCGGGATGGCAACCGATGACCGGGGCAACAGAGATGAGCCCTCCGGCGGCGACAACAACAATGTAACAGCGGCGTTCGGAAAAGCGAACAAGGTGAATGGTGGCGGCGCCGGAGACGAAGAGGGAGGCATAAGGGGGAGGTGATCGTTGCTAACTCATTTAGGGTTAGGGTTAAGAGGGTAACAGTTATATACCCCGTCCCTCATCACATCTTTTCCATAATGACGGTTCCAGCCCATCCTCCATAAAATCTTTCCAAAAGAAGTCTATAAATTACCATTTAAACCCTGCCCCTTGAATTCTTTTACAAATTAAGTCCGGATTTTACTAAACAGCCCCTCCCTCAACAATTCCTTTTCAAATTGGTCCAGAATTTACTCTTTAGCCCTCAACATTCAAATCCATTTCAATTCAAGTCCAATAATCAAACTTCAGCCATGTTAACATTTTTAGTCCCTCCTCCTCTCATTCTTTTCAACTTAAGTTCCAACAATCACCACGGAGCCCCTGTCTTCGTAAATATTTACAACCTGAACCCGGATTTTACACTTTTAACCCCCCGATCTCTAAAATTGTGACAATTAACTCCTCGATACCAACACCTTGCTATATAATTATTGATTTTAGGGCTGCTATATATTCATTAATTTGTTTATTTATTTATTAAATAAACGGGGTGTTACATTTATCCACTAAACCCTTCTTTCATTGAGATTTAGAAAGTTTAAGCATTGATCTGAATAGATTAAGTGATTAACTCATATATGGATTCTACCTCGAAAACCACGCTGCCGCCAAGGATATATGTTGGGATGTGCCGCGACGCGAGATTTAAATGAGACTCATGAATGTTTTGTTGTGTCTTATTTGTGATGCAACCAACATCTAGTCTGCAACGCTGTTACCCATTGACCGTTAATTTTTGACCAATTTGATTTTTGGTCAAACTATAATTGATTTGAGTAATTGACTACAGATTGATCTCATATAAATATTAGGTGGTTTGTGCTACTTGTTTACTGCAGAGACTGTTTTTGAGTTTCTTCAATTTGGCTCGGATGAGTTTTCTCAAAATATTATGTGTGGCATTTTATGTCTAGTATGATAGGTTGTATGAATAATGGTAGGACATAGTTGTGTGTTTGGGTCAGTTAGTCTATTTGTTGGATATATGTTGGGATATGCCATGACGCGAGATTTAATGGGACTCATGAATGTTTTGTCGTGACTTGTCTGGTATGAGACCGACATCTAGTCTGCAACGCGGTTACTTGTTGACCGTTGAATTTTGTTGAAAATAGTGTATGAGGTCATTAATTGTTAGTAATATTTCTAATAATAACATGGTACTTTTATTAGATTAGGTGTCTAATCTCATAACTATATTGGTATATACTTAAATTGATAGTAGCACACAGTCCTTTTGGGTTGCCCTCAAGACTAGCAACTAGACAAGATGATTTTGAAGAAAGAGGTTGATTTATTATTTGATTAATAATTTGAAATAAATTATTTATTAATATATTATGAAAATAATATATTAATTAGAAATAATGATATTTAATCAAAACTTAATTAGAATTAATTTTGGGATTAAAGGAATTAATTAAAAGTGCAGGGACTGAAGTGTAATTGTTCAATAGTTGAGCAAGAGGCAATCTAGAACCCTCCATAGGCTTGGGCGGTTTTCATAGGCCTTAGGGTTTCTAGAATAATCTTTGGTGGATAAACAGGAAAGTGGATAATTGTCCGGTTTAAGATTATATTGGATTAGGGTTTGTCTAGGGTTTCCTGACTGCACTATATAAACAACCTCAACCCTATAAATTTCGATCATCTGTTCTTTTGAAGTGCCAGCCGAATTTTAGAGCATTTATCCTCCTTCTCAATCATCTCCCATTGTTAGTGTTGGTTGTGAACCACTAGAGGCGTGACATTTGTGACGCTTGCTCTCAAGGCTTCAACAACACAAGGATTTGCATTGCTATTACTATATAGCAATCAAGGTATGATTATTCTAACCCTAATTGTGTATTTCAAAATTATACTAGTATGCTAGGGTTTTCTATTTTGTTGTTCAAGTTGTATTTTCAATTAGAGAAAACATAGATCAACAATTAGGGTTGCATGCATACATATGAATTATATGTTTTGCATAATATCCATCAGTGGTATCAGAGCGTAGGTTTAGTTTTATATTGAATTGATACAATGGTTGAACTTGAACAAGAAGAAGCAAACATAATCGTCATTCTGTTCCGCCAACACAACGTGGTGTTCATCCACCACAGCATGTTGACCTGCGAAATCGTCCTAACACGACATGGTGATTGTTTACCACGACGTGTTGGACAGTCAGATCCACAAAGTTCGGTTTTAAAGATATCTCATGAATTGATTATGATAATTACTTTTAATAATGCTTTTAATTGTATAAAACTGAATATTTTTTAAAAGTAATTTGATATCCTTATCTTGAATTCATGATTGGTTTATTTTAATTTAATTAATTGAATATTAATCTTGAAATTTTAAAATATAACCTTAGTATTTTTGAAAATTTTTTAAAAATGCACCCTTATATTATATGTAACATTAAAAGTCTAATATTACTAGTACGCCTCATTCACGAAGCCGATCTATAAGGGGCAGTGTTGCAAAAGTTGGACTACTCGGCCGAGTACTCGGAATCGGGCCTCCACTGAGGCGAGTAGTGTCAACTCGGCAAAAAAAATTGGGTTAAGTCAAACTCGGTCAACCTCGCTCCAACTCGGTCCTACTCGATCAAGAAAGTCAAAATCGGTCAACAAATTCAAACTCGGTCAACGAGGGCAAAAATTGACAACCCGATAAAACTTATTTTTGACTTTTAAAAAAATAACCCGAAAACCAAAAAAACAAGCGGCATTCCCAAATTTGGTTCCCCCCATCTTTTCTACGAGAATTCGACCTCCTGCTAGGCTGCTACCCTCTCTCGTCTTTCTCTCTACCGGCGATTGGCGAATAGCTATACCAGTGAATCGCGATACCAACGAATCACAATGTTGTGTTCCTGAGTCGTGATTGTCCACTGGCGAGATCCTCCACTAGCGATCGAGGTTCTTCCTCTTCTACTCTTCCTGTATCTCCTCATTGTGTCGATTTTGGATTTCTTCTTCAAGAACTCGATTTTTTTTGTATTTAAGTTTGTATAACCATATGTATTTCATATCTGAGTATTTACAAAGACAAATGCTCTATATCTCTACTCCCACTATGTCCTACTGTTACTCTATCTCGCTGTCAATTTCACATTTCTTCATCAAGAGCTCGGTTTTTTTGTATTTAAGTTTGTATAATTGTATGTATTTCATATCTGAGGATTTACAAAGTTGATTGCTCTATATCTCTACTTCCACAGTCCCACTCTGTCCCTGACTTCCTGTTTCTCGTTTTTCCCTTAAGATTGTCGGTTGGTGTGTATCAGTATATGTATTTCGTGATTTCTTTACTGGTGTGGTGTGTATGTATTTAGTATTTTGGTGTGTTTGATTTCTCTACTAGAGACTGAGGTTACTACAAAAAGGTTTATGATCTTATTTTTTTGAATTTCAGTTTGAATAACTATATGTTATTTACAAAGGTTTCTAGTATCAGTTTCACAGTTTGGTGTATTTGATTTCTCTACTTTGTCCATGTTTCTCATTTTTTGTATTTGATTTCTCTACCAGTGGCAGTGGATATGTATTTCAGAATTCAGATTTCTAGTATTAGTTTCACAGTTTGTATGTATTTTTTTCCTGTTTTTTGTGTAATAGACTAATAGTATATATGTTATTATGTTTTATAACTTTATGTGACAGTAACAATATGATATTATTCTTTTGAACGGGGTTGTAAATTGTAATTGTATATTTGTATGTATTTCAGAATTCGGATTTCCAGTGTCAATTTCACAGTTTGTATGTATTTTTTTCCCTATTTTCCGAAACATTGTGTGTGTTTTAGACTCACTAACTCACTTTGTGTTAGATGGATTTCTAACTGAAGTAATGACATCAAACACAACAACCCCGTCTACGGGATCAACTACAACTCAAGAGAATCTTAGACGCAAATCGAATGATCCTGGATGGGAATATGCAGTGTGTGTGAATCCTAAGAAACTGGAGCGAGTGAAATGCATTTTATGTAATAAAGAGATGGGCGGGGGAATCAATAGACTAAAACAACATATTGCACAAATTAAGGGAAATGTTTCTTCATGCCCAAAGGCCACAAAACATGACCAAATAAAATGTAGAGACACTCTTCTTGATAACCAAAATAAAAAGAAGGGGAAGGTAGATGAAAATGAGTCTTTAAGACCACAAGTGAATATTAGAAGTAGTGAGAATGAAACCATTACTATCGATGATGATTTGATGGGAGATTCATTTGGCTCTAAGAAGGCTAACCGTTCTTTTGGGCCTATAGATCGGTTTCCAAACACTATCAACCCCCAAGATGTTTCAAACAGGGGAAAGAGCAAACAAGAAAATATGTCAAATGTTATTCGTAAGGAACACATGATTCGTGTGAAAGAATATATTTGTAGATGGGCCTATGAATGTGCCATTGCTTTTCATGCCTTTGAAAAGGACAGCTTCAAAATTATGTTGGAGGCGGTTGGCCAATTTGGACGTGGGGCACCACCTCCAACTAGATATGAGATGGGAGAAACATATTTAAAGAAAGAAGTAGAAAGAAAAATAAATTTGTTGACACCATACAAAGACGAATGGAAATCTAATGGATGCTCGATTGTGACGGACACATGGTCCGATAGAAAGAGAAGGAGCATCATAAACTTATGTGTTAATTCAAAGATGGGGACCGTTTTTTTGTCATCAAAAGAATCATCAGATGAAGCTCACACAAGTGAACACATACATGAGTATGTTGAAAGTTTCATCAAAGAAGTTGGCCCCGAGAATGTGGTTCAAATTGTGACCGACAATGCATCAAATAATATGGGAGCGGCCAAGTTGTTAAAAGAAAAAAGACCAACTATTTTTTGGACATCTTGTGCAACACATACTCTCAATATTATGCTTGAAGGTATTAATTTTAATTGTGCTAATTTTATAATTTAGTGTTATTTATTAATTTTTAATAATATTATTAACGTTTTATTTATTTTAAAAGGTATTGGTGGGCTATCTAGGTATAAGAAAATTTTCAACCATGCAAAAACACTCACGGTGTTTATTTATGCTCATCATAAAACTTTGGCCATGATGAGACATTTTACCAGGAAAAGAGATATTGTGCGACCGGGAGTCACGAGATTTGCTTCCACATTTCTTACTTTGCAAAGTTTGGCCGATAAAAAGGCCCAACTAAAACAAATGTTTACAAGCGATGAATGAGAATCATATAGACTTAGCAACACCGTTAAAGGGAAATCCGCATATGAAACGGTGGTAAATGCCACATTTTGGATCGGTGTAGCATTATGTTTAAAGGTTTTTCCCCCTTTGGTCAAAGTTCTTCGGATGGTTGATGCAGATCGAAAGCCATCAATGGGTTTTGTATATGGTGAGATTCAAAATGCGAAACAAGAAATTATTAATGCTTTGGGCAACAATAAAAATCGTATGAGCCTATTATGGATATCATTTCAAAAAAGATGAAAGGTAGGCTTGATACAACCCTACATTTGACGACTTACCTTTTAAATCCATATTATCTTTATAAGAATCCAGAGATCCAAAATGATATTGATGTGACCGATGCGATTGTTGATTTTGTCGATACAATATATCGGGGAGATCATTATTTGCAAAACCATATCGTGATGGTTGAGTTGCCGGTTTACATGGGTAAACAAGAAAAATATAGTCCAGAAATTGCAATTAAATGATGTGAGGTGAACAACGACAAATTTGATCCGGGTAATATATTTTTAAATTGTATGTGTTTTATAAAATTCCAAAATAATAAATGTAACAATGTTTTTTTCAACTTGTAGTGAATTGGTGGGTAGCTTATGGTGCCTCAACTCCAGAATTGAGAAAGATTGCTACAATGATACTTTCTTTAACAAATAGTTCTTCGGGGTGTGAAAGAAATTGGAGCACTTTTGAAGGAATTGGTAGTTTACTAGATTTTAATTATAATTTTTAAGTAGTTTATTCAAAACTTGTATATTTATCAAATTTTTTTTTTGCTTATTTAAATTTGTAGGTACATACAAAGAAAAGAAATAGATTAGAGACGTCTAAATTGAACAATTTTGTTTTTGTTCAATTTAATGCAAATTTGATGGAAAATAACAAGAAAAGGAAGACTAAGGATATGGAAGTACTTTTAGCAAAAGATGAAAGTGAGGCTCAAGATTGGATCGTCGAAAATGATGTATTGTTGGATGAAGTTGAGCCCGATGAAGTTATGTGTGACGAGGAGTTTTTACAAAATCGTAGAAGTTCTAGATTGAGAGAACTTGACGAGGAAGAATTTGTGTCGGAGGATGAGGAAGAACTAAATGAAGATGTTGAATATGAATCGGATGGAGTTAACATCAACGAACAAATCGGAGCTACATTGGAAGAGGAATATTAAATGATTAATCTAAATATATAATATTAAAGAATGGTGTCTATTTTTGAAACAATTTAACATTTGAAAATGTATCTTTTGTTGATATTTCACCTAATTTTGTAATGAATTTCAATAAACTAATATTTTAAATTATGATATTTGACATGTATAATTTCCTTTAAAATATTTTTTACATGATTTACCGTATCCGAGTACTCCCCGAGTACTCCCCAAGTAATCCGAGTACTCGCTACTCCCCCCTTGGCCGGGCAGGTACCGAGTAGCGAGTTCACCAACCTTGATAAGGGGAGTTTAAGGAAGCGACTTATAAAATGACCGTCATTGGGTATCCACTCTTACTCACCGCTCCCTTGATTGGTGGAGGGTCGTTAGCCGAACGGGTTTGATAGGACAACCTAATCCTCATTAATAAGTATAATGAATTATAAAGTAACTAAACATATTTTTTTTATAAAATTCTCAATCTTAGTTACTTTAGGTAAAACGTGAACTTGTATGCTAACCCATGAAATTACACATTGCACTTTATGAGTCGTTAGTGGAGCGCGCGTGGTTAACCGACACACTAATAGGGACGAATAAAAAGTGGCAATGGGTGTCTCGAAAATTATCATTGATTGATGGAGCGTGTGTGGCTAACCGGCACGTTAAAATGAGATGATAAATGACATCGAGAGTACCACGTTAATTTGCATGGTTATTCACATCTTGTTTGTGATCCTCGATATCCCAATCATAAATGGAAGAGCATAATCGAGATTAAACATGCCATTGAAAAATTCAATGATTCTCAAAAAGATCTAAGAATTTCATTTAAAACCCAAATTCATTAAATTTCGTTTTTCAATGGTGAAATTGGTAAATCGTCATTTACCTACATTTATGTAATTTACAATTAGATTATGGTATCCATTTTCTAAGTTGTAAATTATTTAGTTGGATCCCAGCCTTGATATTTCATTTTGGGTGTTATATTAAGGAATATTCTTATCTAACTAAAACTATCATTTATACTCTTTCAGATGTCTACTCCAACTGATGCTTCTGGTTCCTCATCCTCCTCCAACAACAACTTCTCTCTGTTGAACATCTGCTTAAAGGTGCAATTGGATGACACCAACTACAATGATTGGATGCACAACATCAAAATGTGCCTTCGCTTCGAAGACAAGGAATACGTTCTTGAAAAACCTTTGGATGAGATCGACGAAAAGAAGGTCACTCCTGAAGAAATGGTCACCTACAGAAAACACTATAATGATGCCACAAAAGTTGCGTGCATCATGGTGGCAACAATGACTCCATAATTGCAAAGGGACTATGAGGATTACTGGCCGTACGAGATAAACAAGGACCTTATGGAGAAATACCATAAGCGAGCTCGTCAAGAAAAGTATGAGGTGGTAAAGTCCCTCATTGCAAGCAAGATGAAGGATAGTGTCACACCCCCGAACCAGACGGCGGAAACGTCCGGGGGCGGGTGACTTCATCTTGTAATATCATCACAATGTATATAATTGAATCATAGACAACATCATCACCATAAATGAAATATAACAACCATCATAGTTTTACATCAATGTGTTTGTTCACAAATTACATGACAAAATGTTAAATGTATGATGAAAACAAAAATACAACAAAAGTTCGCATTTCTTTGACGACCGACCTGATTAACGAGTCCCTGAGAATACAAGTTATTTTGAAAACGTCAACATATATAATGTTGGTGAGTTCTTAAGCATGTTTGTATGAAAAGTTTTGCATCATTTTGTAAACACCATAAATCCGATATTCCCGTGAAAATGGTTTGAAAGTTTTGTTTCAAATCTTGTATTAAAGCATGCGTGTTCTTGCTTGGTAGTGTAAAAAGAGTGCTTCCCAGAAAATCCGATATTTTCTGTTTGTAAAAGTGAAGTGGTCTTAAAACCCTAAGACCCGAGTAATGTAGTAAATGTATAGTTCGTACATTGTATCAGGAGTATAGTATGTGTATTCCGTAAATTTATTTGTTTGTTATTCTCTATATGAGTCGCTATAACCATACTTGATATGACTGATATGCCTGTCGTGACGTTCTTCAGACGTCGGTTAGGTAAGACATTTGTCACCCTAGACTGACCCGTCTAGCTGTAGCGATCAGCTCAGGTGCGGGGGTGTCAACCCCGTATAGATCTATACACAAATTCTCGCTCTCCTTCCAGGAGACTCTGGTTATAACTACATGACTTATGGTGTACACTAGGTAGGTACGAATGAAGACGTGTCTCACAAGAACCTTAACTAAGTTTACGCGAATATTGTATCTCATTGCTTAACACTTTAAATAATGTTTCAAGTATGTATTTTGTTTACAATTCATCGGTGATAAAAAATATATTTGTTCATATCAAAATGTCAAATATTTAATTGATATCGACCCGATAAGCATAAAATGTGTCGTATAGGCTCGTTAAGAAAACAATTGGGCATTTAAGGCCCAATGATGATAGAAATACCAAACATGGCCCAATAAAACATGTAGTTGTGTACGTAAAGGCCCAATAAGGCCCAAATAACATAAACGACGTGAATAGTCCGTTTCTCATCAAAATACTCGTTTTAACTCAATTATTACCAAAATGACATAAAAAGACCCACTTTTATTAAAAATGATCATTTTTGGCCCAACAAAACGAAATTTATAATAAAGGCCCACTTTTGTTAAGAATGACAATTTAAGCACGAGAATTTCAACAATGGCCCATTTTTATTACAAATAACATTTTAGGCCCCCCTTAAAGCCGAGAATTTACAATCAAGGCCCATTTTTGTTAAAAATGACATTTTTGGCCCATTAAGCCGAGAATTTACATTCAAGGCCCATTTTAGTTAAAATTGACATTTTAAGCCCATTAAAAACCGTGTTTTGTCAAATAAGGCCCATTTTTATCAAAAATGTCATTTTAAGCCCATTAAGGCTGAAAATTTCATTTTAAGCCCATGAAACCATGAATGTCCAAATAGAGCCCATTTTTATGAAAATGTGCACATTTGGCCCATAAAAACCGAGGAGGCCCAATATGAAGCCCATTTTGACAAAAGTAACATTTTTGAACCCCATAAAACTGTGAGTGTCACAACAAGCCATTTTTATCCAAAAATGACTCTTTTGACCCTTCAAAACCGTGAGTATCATAAAAAGGCTCACTTTTGCTTATTTGGCAAATATGGCCCCTCTTTAGATTTTCTTTAGTTTTATGGTATCCTTTAACATGTTTAATATTTTCAACATCATAGTGAGTTACATAAAGTAACTTGTTTTCCTAATATCTTCAAGACTTGGAAGATATATCGAGTTTACGAGTGTTTAACACAGTTTCATAACATATTTACACAACATATCATGAAAATACACACAAGCATGCATAAATACTTAGATTTAACACAAAACCAACTTGTATTCTCCCCCAAAAGTTAGTAAATCACGAAAAAGGAGGGGTATGAAGCTCACCTTGGTGTTAGTTGGGTTTTGAAGAGAAGATTGAAGGAGATTTCGGCCTTGAATGCTTCTTGGGAAGAGTTTTCGAACTTAGGGAGCTTTAGGAAGCTTGAATCACGAAATGCAAGTGTTTATGAGTGAAAATCTTAGCGTAAAAATGAAGTTAAACATCTTGGATGTGAAGTAACTTACCAAGTTTGCAAGCTTGAAGACCTTGTTGAGCTAACTCACACACCTACAATTTTAGAAGAGGAAAAGAAGAGGGAGTTTTTCCTTTAAGGGTGAAGAAGAAAATGAGGGTGGTGGTGATGCTTCTTGGTCGTAAGTAGAGGGAGAGAGAAGAGAGAGAAAGAGAGAGAGAGAGAGAGAGAGAGAGAGTTAAATGGTTAATACATGGTGGTTTGGACTTAGAAATACGGGAGATAGTTGCTTGGATTACCACTAAACAACAATGAGGTGTCACCCCCATGTACACTCTTCATTTGTTTTATTTATTTATTTATTTATTTTTTAACAAGGCCGAGAGTAGGAGGAAAGAAAAAGAACATGGATCTTGGGATTGATATAACATTGGCCCATTAGGGGTTTTCGATCCATGTGGGCCCACATATGAGCTTATGGCCCAAAAAGGGTACATGATATGGGTTTTTGGCCCAATGTGATTGATTAAGTGGGTTTTCGGCCCATAAAAACAAGTTGAGTGGTTTCCGGCCCAATAAGGCCCATAAAGAGTCTTATGGCCCAAAATACTATTGCTTAATGAATGTGGGTCCGACTAGGGCCCAAATCAGGATTCTTGGCCCAAAAGAACCAAGTTGAGGGGTTACTGGCCCATTAGACCCAATAAATGAATCCTGGTCCAATAATAGGTTTGAACCGGGAAGTTATGGTTACAAGCCCAAAGTTGAGTGAATGCAGCGTATCGAATTAGGTTTAGAGCTTTCACGAGTGAGTTTTTGACTTGAATTGTCGTTTGTGAATGTATAATTTGTATAACATCAAACTTAGAGTCACAAGATACATCAGGAGTTAATTGCACATGGACAAAATTTCCTAGCCTTAAAATGCTAGTTGTGACAGATGGAGAGTCTGTGAGCAACCACGTTTTGAGAATGCAACGATACGTGGATAGGCTAATCAAGCTCATTGTGAATTTTGACGAAGAGCTGACAATCGACATAGTGTTGAACTCTCTGCCAAGTTGTTATGATCAGTTCATATTGGCCTATCATTTGAACAACAACAATGAAACTACTTTGTCACAATTGCACAACCTCCTTCGAACAACTGAAGCAATGAAACTCTTTGCCAAGTTGTTGGTGAATTCATTCACAAGGTTAGAGAAACTATAAAAATACTTGAAACGTTCTCCATTTGCTACACAAAAGTTTAACAATCTAAAAACTGAATGCAAGCTTAAAGATAATAAAAAAGTTAAAATGGATTGTCCAACCATATGGAATTCAACTTTTTTGATGGTTCAAAGTGCTCTAGAAATGAAAGAGGTATTTTGGCGTTTGACACAAATAGATCAAAATTATAAATTT
The DNA here is from genome assembly GCF_052849685.1 of Lactuca virosa. Lineage (NCBI taxonomy): Eukaryota > Viridiplantae > Streptophyta > Magnoliopsida > Asterales > Asteraceae > Lactuca > Lactuca virosa. Next base: position 212,118,282 of record NC_136427.1, on the reverse strand, counting down.
CATCCAACTAACCATGAGTGGAAAGTTGCCAAAGTGATAAGTAATTGCCTAGAACACCTTTATAAAGAAACAAATCGATTTTGTGGTACTTCTTATCCTACATCAAATGTGTTTTTTTCCTGATATATGTAATGTTAAATTGCATATGATGAAGTGGGAGACTAGTGAATATGATTTTTTTTGCGAAATATGGCTGCCCCAATGAAGTTAAAGTTTGAAAAATATTGGGATGAATGTTGCTTGGTTTTATCGGGTGTTGTTGTATTACTACAATAAGACCATTCTTCTCTTGCTACTCCATATATTGAAAATGTTCGCAATGTTGTCTTTGACCTCTTTAATGAGTATAAAGATTGTATATCTCATTCAAAAGTAGAATCAAGCCAAGAAGTTCATGGTTCTTCAAATAAGGTACATTCCAATGATGATGAATTAAGTGGGTTTGATTCTTGGTATGAGAAGAAATCGAATGTAGTTACCACACGTAAAACCGAGTTAGAGATGTATTTAGAAGAACCTCTCTTTCTAAGAAGCGAGTCATTTAATATTCTAAATTGGTGGAAAGTTAATAATGTCAAACATCCTACTTTAGCTAAGATTGCACGAGACATTTTAGCTGTTCCAACAACTAGTGTTGCATACGAGGATGCATTTAGCGTTGGAGGAAGAATAATTGATGAATTTCGTTTGTCCATGCCACCTGAAACTGTGGAGGCTTTGGTGACTACACAAGATTGGCTACCAACAAGGAAACAAAAAAGTATTTAACTCGATGTCTAAGTAAAATGTAATCTGCATTGTATTTTATTTTGAGTATTAAGTATTGTTTGTCGTATTGGATTTTGAGTTTTAGTAATGTAATTCTTGTTTTGATTGACTTTTTTTTATTGAAAACTATTACTTTATGACACACATCAAAATTATGTAATTTAATGGTAAAAGAGTCGGATATTCGTTGATTCGGTGAATACAAATATGAATTTGATTATTTAAAACCCAGAGGGTTAATGGGTCGGGACGGATCATGTTTTCAAAATTTTTAAAAAGTTTGGATCAAGGTGATTCGCTCTAAACCTATCCTATTGAGAGATCTATGATGAGGAAGTACTTTGAAATACCAAAAATTGCAAAAAGCCCAAATGAAAAAGTAACGAAGAACACCAATAAGAAAATCCACTAGTTTTTAAAAGTGAAGGTTAAAGATAATCATCGTTATGGTATTTTAACAAATAGCTCAAATAATTCAATCAAATAGAATAATCATATGATAATTATGTGTTTTTTGTTCAAAATGAAAAAAAAAAAAAAAAGATTCCGTTGCCGGGACTTGAACCCGGGTCTCTCGGGTGAGAGCCGAGTATCCTAACCAACTAGACTACAACGGATTTGTTTACTTTGCATTCATAAATCTTATTTGAATGTCTAGAGATTTAGGGTTCAGAAGGCATCTTCAATCGGACAAAAACCCTTGCCTGCTGTGGTGCTGCTCCTAATCCGTTGCTTGCTTCAAAATCGTCGTCTGAATTTCCATGGAGATTACGCATAATTACTTCTGAAAGAACATACAGCGTTCTTCCATTCTCATTCTCTTCATTCTTCAGGTAAGTCCACTTTTAAAAGTTTGTACTTTTGTGGGTTTAACGATGCTATGCTCATGTAAACTTTCATCAATTGACCCTAAAAAAACTTATAGTAATTTGTCGCAAGGTGTGATTTGCGTTGATACAATGAGAATTTGTCATTACAATTGATACGCAATTCTGATTTACCCCAACTCCAGCGACACCCGTAGCTATAGCATATAGCTTTACCAGAAATCTCAATGAAAAGGAATTAATTTATATCGGGCCCCTTCTTCAATCCTGCTCTGTTCACGAGTAGCAGGGATAAGTTAATTGAGTGCCAATGGAGAAACGATTCTCTTGTTTCTGAACCTACTAAGAACTGCATTTGTTATAGGATTAGATGAATACTCTTTAGGTTAACTGAAATAGATCTTATTTTTGAGTTCTTCATAGCGTTTCATGCTCTAACAATCGTCTTCTTGTTTCCGTTTTGAAGCCCTTGTGATAAAATTCAGCTCTTTTTATAAAAGAAGATGAATTTATCTGGATTAACCGGAAGCCCCACAAAGTATCGGTTCCACCTCCATTCAAGAGGTCCAGCTTTACCATGTAAGCACACTCCAGTTTTCCAAGATCATGGTAAACGTAAAGAGTTCATTTGTCTTGAAAGGTAATTTATGCTAATCACCTCTTAAAAGTTTATATCTGCTAAAACTACCATTTGGTTAGGATTAATTTTCTGATTTCATCATCTAAGCAGACGAAATAATTGGTCTGGTTCTTCACAAAGATACACCCCAAGAAGAACTCCTTTGGTAAAATCTGCCATGGATGCTTCTTTTGGTGATGCTAGAGATGAATCATCCGGTAATCCTTACTTCCATTACTCCATATCTTTCATAAAAATGGTCAATTTCTTTGTTCTAATTGAACCCAATCCATCTAACTGCAGTTATCTTTCCTAGAATCAACATAAAGGATCCATATAAAAGACTTGGAATCAGCAAAGAAGCTTCTGAAGATGAAATCCAAAGTGCTAGAAACTTCTTGGTTCAAAAATACGCAGGTCACAAACCAAGTGTTGATGCAATCGAATCTGCACATGACAAAATCATTATGCAGAAATTTTACGAGAGAAAAAACCCTAAAATCAATGTCAAGAAAAAGATGAGGGAAGTAAGTCAGTCTCGTGTAGTCCAGACTATCACAAGCAGGTTTAGAACCCCAGCTACCAATTTCATCATCAAAACATCCATAGCCTTTTTGATACTTGCAGCTCTTACAATCATCTTTCCAACTGAAGAAGGGCCCACTCTTCAAGTAGCCATATCACTCATTACCACAATATATTTCATACATGATCGCCTCAAGAGCAAACTCAGAGCTTTTCTTTATGGGTATGCAATCTTGGATTATGCTTGAAGAATTCAAGATTCTTGCTTTTTTAATCATTGGGAAGTTGTTGGTGTTTATGTTGATGTATTTGAACTTGCAGGGTTGGGACTTTTATCGTTTCATGGCTGTTGGGAACATTCTTGATGGTGTCTGTAATTCCACCAATACTCAAAGGGCCAAGGAATTTAGAAGTGACAACTTCATTGGTAACTTATGTGCTTTTGTGGGTTTCTTCTACTTATCTTAAATAGAGTCAACTGAGTGAGTGAAGTTCAAAATTTTGGTCATAAGAATTAAGAAGGTGGTAGATTTGTTGGAGAGGTCAAAATTTCGGGGTAGTTTTTTGCCATTTAATGTGTTGTATCAAGGGTTCTCATAATAACATTACTTTTGTCATGTGACTTGTTTATTTGAGCCTTTTTGTTGGGGCAAGTATCGTGTGGCCTTAGAACAGAGGATTTAAATGATTTTGTTATGTCCCTAAGCTTATAGTGTCAAATTCATGTTCAGAAAAAAGTAACAATTTCATTACCATTATGATTGAAGAGTTATGTGGATTCAAAGGCTATATTTTGGTTATTGTGTCATGTTGGAAACATTTTTTCTTTAGTTTTAGCGTTTTGAACAAATTATGGGAGTTGCAATAATGTTTTATTTTGATCTCCTTTATGAATGGTGTAATGTTCATATTTTGAGACTTTTTGTTTGTTTCACATTGCAACCAACATGGACATCTATTTTGTAGCTAGTTCGTTGCATTCGAGCATGTTAAAAATAAGAGGCTCTTTATGCTTCCTTGTGAAGTGAAAAGTGCGTTTACATGTGCCACTCGTGCATTTCAATTCCATGTACATGTACACATGTCTATTGTATCCCTCCCTAATTGGACCTTCATCATTCGTTTAGATAGTAACGAAGTCCCTTACTTATAATTCCTCAATTCCACTTCCAATGATGAGCATATATGGTAATGTATTCACATTAATTGTAATAATTCTTGTATTCCAATCCATTTGGCTAATATGGAGGTTCCTAATCTAACAACTAACTAGGAGGTCTTGTATTCAATTCCAGACAGACGAGATATTTAAATTATTTGCTGTTTCAAAAAAAAAAAAAAATCGATAAAGTTGACTAAGTAATTAACTACTAATTCACACATTAATTATCTAAAGTAGGTTTTTAAATTTGTTTAACACATTTTATCGGTTAGACACTATTCCCAAGTGCACAAAAGAATAATGGAAGCAATTAGGACTTAAAAACATCAAAGTGAGGAAGCTATAAAATACATGCATTTCATAGAATTACATGGTTGTTTAAATTTGCTCTTGAAAATGTTTTTTTATAACTGTATTTGGTGTGTGACAAATAGGGCAAAGGCTGTCTAGGTTGGGTGTGGTGCGACCATATGCGGTAGAGGTAGAAGGCAAATACCATCGACATCTTCAATGGGTGGCAGGGTGGGTATAGATCCATCAATGTAGCCAATGAGTTTTTGATATGATAGTAAGGGGATAATTTGGTTTTGCTAAAGAAGATAGTTGGATAAGGAGGATTTGATAGTTAGGATGTGAAGAATGGTGGGAAGAGGGAGAGAGGTATCAATGGTAATGTTGGGTATAGGGTCATCGGCAGCCATGAGAGTGGGAGGAGAGAAAGACGACGACAAATATAAGATCAGTTACAAAGTTGATACCATATAAAAAATATTATTTCCCCTCAAATATTCGATTTCATCATTAAGTATTTATATATACATACAAAAGGTAACAACAACAAACTAGCCATATTTATATGATTGAAAATCAAAACCCCTAATAGGCACCCGTTGACCTCATCATTTGCTATGTTCGATATTAAACTAGTTTTATACAAACATGCACTACAAGCTACAAGACTCGTATTAGACAAAAGTTTAAAATCCTTTTTGATACCTATAAAAATTCTAATCACCAAAACTAGTTCATGAGCCTAAATGAACAACATTAAACTTTCAAATAGTTTTCTTATTAATAATTGTACTTTATATTGTTTTTTATTTAATATTTTCTTTTTTCTGTTATAAGGGATAACTCATACGACAATCTATTCTCAAATCCATAGTTACAACCCAAACAAACCATTTTTGATACCGTTTAGTCAAAGACAATTTGGATTATTGTTCTTATTTATCATTATACTTTATATTTTCTTATTAATCATTGTACTTTAAAAATTGGGATATATACACTAAAGTCTTAATATTTTAACGATTTGACAAGAAAGTTCTAAACTTTATTTTTTTGACAGTAAAGTCCTAACTACCGGTAGTTTTTGATACACTTACTTTTTTTGCCGGTTAGCCAGTAATTACGACTTTACTGTCAAAAAAATAAAGTTTAGGATTTTTTTGTCAAATTGTTGAAAATATTGAGACTTTAGTGTGTAGTCTTGGTTTCCCCAGAAACAAATAATTTTTATCAGTGAGACCCAATTCGTAGCCCAAGAACTTTTAATTGTGATTTTCGTCGCATCACCACTGTTTTTCTTACCATCATCATCTTTACCCTGCTACAATCACAATATGGGGAAACAGATGCAAAAGAGAGAGCGAGAGAGGCTGAGAAGACTTGTAGAGCTTTGTTCTTGGTTCTCCGTCAAATCTTGAATTGAAAAGACGGGACAAATTGTACAAACACACACAACGCCTAGTCAAAAGGGTGTGAATGTAGAGAAGGGGTAAGAAAGCTGTTTCATCTTTTTCGGTTTCTTAGTTCTCCATTTTTAGGACTTCAAAAAGCCAACACAATCCTGGTTCTTTATTTCTTTCTTGATTATCTCTATTTTTTTTCAATGCCGGTTTGTTGAGATTAAAAAAAACTATTTAACAAGAAACAAACGTTAAAGATTTCAATAGGATCTAGCTGACCAGAGCAGGTTGCAATAACTCTTGTGCTTAAAGACTATCATATTATTAAATTTCTAACAAAAAAAGAGACATATACATTAAAGTCCCAATATTTTCAACGATTTGATAAGAAAGTCCTAAACTTTATTTTTTGACAGCAAAGTTCTAATTCATGATTTGACAAGAAAGTCTTAATTTTTTTTTACAGTAAAGTCCTTATTACCGATTGACCGGCAAAAAAGGGTAAGCGTATAATTGTCGGTAGTTAGGACTTTACAGTAAAAAAAATAAAGTTTAGGACATTTTTGTTAAATCGTTGAAAATATTGAGACTTATATCCTTTAAAAATTACATAGTTATAATATTGTAATTGTAATTTTTTTGTTATTAGGGTATATTGTGTTGTATTTGGATGTTATTTCATTAAATGAATAGATTCTTCATAATACAATATTGTAGTAGAAATAATTCAAATATGATGTTATAACAAAAAAAGCAATAAAAATAAGTTTCTTTGTATTTCACCTTTTACAAATAGTTGTTAGAAAAAAACATAGTGAATAGATGAAAACAGACAAAAAAAAGGTGCAAAACCAAGAGCCAGTGTAACATTAGCGCAAGTCCAGGGACCATTTATGTGAAATTCATTCCAAATCATCCTTTTCAACTAAAGGCAATCATAAGGACTCCCATCGAGGACAAATTTCGTCCCTTCATCACATATCATCTCATAACCTCCTGCTCAATTCCCAACGCCATGTCAGCAAAGTTATCAACCCACGTGGCAACATTCTACTGGAAAACACATTTTGGCCTCAAAAAGCATATCGCCAGTGACACCAAACAGAAGTATAAAACCAGTGAACCCAAACACACAATGAGTGGTGTTTAATTCCATCAAAAGGATAGAAGTTGAGCTCATAGAAACCAACCATGGCCTCAGCATCTCTCTTCAAGACATCTCCAGCAACCATCCTTGATAAGTCTGAATGGGTCAAGGGTCAGACCCTTCGCCAGTCACCCGTCTCTGTGGTCCGTTTCAACTCGACTGCACCCTCTGCACTCGCTGTTCGTGCCAGTTACGCCGATGAACTCGTCAAAACAGCGGTTCGTGTTTTTGCTGTTTCTTTCTTATGTTTATACAACTGATTTTTGAACTTTGGATCGGATATAAATCAGAAAAAAAGTCAGTCGTTATCGAATGAGAATCAAATCGACTATGACTCAATTTGGGACCATTATTGACCCGTGATGAGAATTTTTAAAAGCTTTAGAGATGTTTAGATGTCTGTTATAATAGTTGTAGATAATTAGTTTTTTCTGATGAGTTTATGTGGTAATGTAGAAAACTATTGCCACCCCTGGCCGAGGAATCCTGGCCATGGATGAGTCGAACGCTACTTGTGGAAAACGGTTAGCCTCGATCGGTCTAGAGAACACCGAGGCTAACCGCCAGGCTTACCGAACCCTCCTGGTTAGCGCACCCGGTCTAGGCAACTACATCTCTGGTGCCATCCTCTTCGAGGAAACTTTGTACCAATCCACAGTCGATGGTAAGAAGATCGTCGATGTCCTAGTGGAACAGGGCATCGTTCCCGGTATCAAAACGGACAAGGTAATATTATACAACCCATAGACGTCGATAGCCTCTGAGGCTGTAACAAAAATTTGTTAGCTAATGGAATCTTTGTAACAGGGTTTGGTTCCGTTGGCCGGTTCAAACGATGAGTCATGGTGCCAAGGTCTTGACGGGCTCGCCTCTCGCTCTGCTGCTTACTACCAGCAGGGTGCCCGTTTCGCGAAATGGTAAGTTTGAATTGTCGGTCAAAATAGGGATTAATTCGGTCAACGCTAATTTGGTTTGTTGATTAGGCGTACTGTTGTGAGCATTCCCAATGGTCCATCAGCACTTGCAGTCAAGGAAGCAGCTTGGGGTCTAGCCCGTTATGCTGCTATTTCTCAGGTAAGAAACTAAACTATTAGTAACCAATGCACCATGGTTGGATCATGGATGTGGTTTATCAGGTCTTAATGTGGTGCGTTTGTAGGACAATGGTCTGGTTCCAATTGTTGAGCCGGAGATCTTGCTAGACGGAGAACACGGAATTGATCGGACCTTCGAGGTTGCTCAGGCAGTGTGGGCGGAGGTGTTCTTTTACCTTGCTTCAAACAACGTGTTGTTCGAAGGAATTCTTCTGAAACCAAGCATGGTTACACCGGGAGCCGAATGCAAAGAACGGGCCACACCTGAACAGGTCGCCGATTATACTCTCAAGCTTCTCCAAAGAAGAATCCCACCTGCAGTTCCCGGAATCATGGCAAGTATCCCTAAAAATAGTGTAAATTAGCGGAAAATTCATGATGATTTACAACATAACTTATTGATGTGATCAATTGCAGTTTTTGTCGGGAGGGCAATCGGAGGTGGAGGCTACATTGAACTTGAATGCGATGAACCAAAGCCCTAACCCGTGGCACGTGTCGTTTTCGTATGCGCGTGCCCTTCAGAACACTTGTTTGAAGACATGGGGAGGAAGGCCGGAGAATGTGAAGGCGGCTCAGGATGCTTTGCTTCAGCGGGCGAGTTCTAACTCGCTGGCTCAGCTCGGTAAGTACACCGGCGAGGGTGAGTCCGAGGAGGCGAAGAAGGGGATGTTTGTGAAGGGGTATGTGTACTAATAAGAAGGCCTAAGGGTATGAAAGTATTGAATGTGTTACTTTTATTGTGTTTTAGCCCTTTGGAGAATGCTACTTTTGTTGATAGCGTTTACTTCTTCTAGCAATGTTATATTGAGATGGAATCATGGATTCTTATTCTTATATCTTGTAGTTTCAAGAAACAATCTATAAGATGAGTTTGATGAAATTATGCAACATATTTGCTTCGATCTATAATACGATGATTAAAAGTTAAAACTCTTTGGTTTTGGTTTTAGAAACCGTTCGAAATGCTATGAAAATGTTGGAGCATAATGCATTGTTAGGATGGAGACTATCCCTTCCACCATTCCCAACTCATTTGCCATCTCACTCTTTTTACTTCAACACACAAAACTAATTCACAAAATATTCAAAACATACAAAACTAATTCACAAATTATTCAAAACATACAAAACTAATTCACAAATTAATTAAAAACATCTAAAACTATATATAATACGCGTATTCAAGTATAATGTACAAGTAATTAGACCTGACAAAACATGACACGACACGAGAACCCGACACGAAATTAGCGGGTTAGGGTTAGAGATTTCGACACGTTTATGTAAACGGGTTGACATGACACGACACGATAATTAAACGGGTAGGGTTAGGGTCAAAACTTTCAACTCGAAGATGACCCGTTTAATTATATATTATTTATTATAAATTTCATATTTTTATAAATATATTATATGTTATAGACTTATAGTGGGTCAAACTCAAGAATTAGAAGTAATATTCAAATTTTCAAAGTTACTTAATTTTAGTCATCCTCACCACCTATCCCTTTGCTCCCCAACTTTAACTTTTTTTATTTTTCTTTCTAAACTTACTATAAATTTTGTCATTCCATCTCATAACTCCATTGTTTTACTTTTTCCTTTTCGCCTCCACAACTCCTACTTTCCAACCTTTAAAATATTTCAACCCGACATTACACAACATATTTACAAGGTCTAACCCTTAACCCGAAACCCGGCACGAAACCGACACGAAAATAAATGGGTTGACACGGCACGACACGATAATTAAACGGGTCGGGTTAGGGTCAAGCCCTTTCAACTCATTTAATGTCTTGACACGACACAAACCCGACACGACACGACACGTTTGTCAGGTCTACAAGTAATGCAAAGTCTCAAAATAATGGAGTGCCTTGGGGGTTGTTTGATAATTGTTGATCGTGTTATATTTATGACTGAGCCTACTTCAAACTTGGTTGTTTGATTTTGCATCTCCTCTAAATTATAAAAATGATCATATCAATCTTCTTTTTAATACTTCATGTGTGGTGGTTGGTACTCATGCTTCTTGAACCAATAGTCTTTCCCCCGAAGCATATCAATTTATAATGATTTTTTCTTATTAATTGTTGTCACAATAAAGTATGTCTCAAAAATGAGGTATATAGGAGAAATCAATTAAATTTTAAATAAAAAATGGTCAATTTATGACTATCGAATAAAAAAGGGATCTCTTTCTTTCGCATGGATTTAATGATATATAATCCCAATCATCATGACTAATGCAAAGTGTAAGTTCTTTAAATGTTCAACCATATAGAAAAGGAAAACTACAACATCAAGGATACATAGTCTAAGCACAATTAAACGATTACAATACCTTTTTAATTCTAGATTTTCACAAGGAAATAGGGATGGCAAAAAGCCCCATACCCGATGAGGAACCCGAAACTCGCACCCGTTTTGACCGAGGAATCCCCAAGTTGACCAGGGATGGGGACGGGGATGGGGAATCACCGAATAAAAAAGTGGGGAAGGGGATGGGGATGGGGATACCCCTAATCCCCGACCCTGGACCCGCCCCCGATATATATTAATATATAAAAGTAATACAAAACATATATTTATAGTACAATTTACAATACATAGAATTTTATCCAAGTAACCTAACTCATTAATATTAATTACTTGGTTGAAATTATACTTTGTTTTTCTTTTTATCTTATTTAAACTCATGTATAATTTTTTTGTATTTTGTTCATCTATTTTACCTCAAATATCACTCTGATAATTTTTTCTACTTGATTTCTCATTTATGTATTTAAATATGGTAGAAAATTTATTTATATTTTTTATGCAATCTATATATTTTTTTATATTTTGTAAAATCTTTAAACTTATGCTGGTAAAATTGAAATTTAGATGTTTTCTTTACATAAAATTTTTCATATTAAAAGAGAAAAAGAAATCCCCGATTCCCCGTTGGGGATCCCCAATCCCCGTTGGGGGTGGGGATGGGGGTTTATCTATATTCCTCGGTGGGGATGGGGATTGGAATGAGGATTCGGGGATGGAGATGGGGATTGGGGTCCCCTGTAAAACCCGCCCCCGTTGCCATCTCTACAAGGAAACATTTCTCACTTCTCGCCCTCTCCGTTTGCTATCCGTCATCTCATTCACGGATTCCATTCCATTTCTCAACCCAACATGTGATAGAAGCATCCATCGTGATAACAACAAACACGTTTGAACAACAAATTTCATATCCAAACAAGACACATCGTCTGATAAGTTGCTCAATCTAATATTCTTTCTACGGTTCTACCACTTTTCTAGGTATATTGTGATCAAACTCCATTTTCTAATCATGTATATTTCCATATTGGTTTTTTTTATTATGTGTGTAACTAATGATCATTAAAGTCCAAACAACATTTTTATCGGGCATTTCATCAAATATTCGCCTAGAATCATCTACATTAGAGCATTTTCAGTACATCTCAAGCAAAGACGTACACACCACAACTTTTAAAAAGAAACTGGGAAAATGACTTTTGAGGGTAACAAACTGTTGCATTTGTTCTCATTTGGTCCCTTTCCTTTTTTTTTGTACTCAATATACCATCGAACTTGTTGTTTGTGTTCACCATAACCCTTTTGATCGACTTTTGACCTGTGATAGTCAGTTAAAGGGTTATGCTGAACACAAACAACAAGTTCGATGATATATTGAGTACAAAAAAAATGGAAAAGGACCAAATGAGAACAAACTCAACAGTTGGTTACCCTCCTGATTCATTTTCCCTTTACTCATTTACAGCAAATCCCACGTCATCTCCTGCTGATATTAATGACTTTATGAGATTCATTCTTGCTTCTCTTCAAAACATAACCCACGAAAGAACATTATTCATACATGTACAACTTTGTAATGCACTTGAATATTTATTAGGGGAATCTTGACTAAGCAGGTGCATTTCATGACTACATTTACATTTCCAATCAAATGATTTATCGTATCATGGATTCTAGACAAGTCTACAAACGAGTGGAATCACAAGTGCTGTGATTTTTGAGTTTACTAAGCTTTAAGATCGAATTCATGGGATAAGATACAACATCAATATGTACAATATCATGCAGCTTTTGCAGACATATCAACATAATATACCTTGAGGTAAACGTTTATGCTGATAAATATACCTCTCATACACAATTATATCCTTTTGCAGAAAAGGTGTTGACAGCTAACCACAGTAAGCATAACATAGACAATGTTTTAATGAAGTTACCCCTCCGAAACGCTCTTCATGTGCGTTATGGCCAAAGAAGGTTGCAGTCTTTGATAATTTTGCAACTTTAATTTCATGTAACTTTTCAGAGAAAATGACTCAGGAGGATAACCAACTGTTGAGTTTGTTCTCATTTGGTCACTTTCCTTTTTTTTTTTTGTACTCAATGTACCATCGAACTTGTTGTTTGTTTTCACCATAACCCTTTGACCGACTATCACAGGTCAAAAGCCGGTCAAAAGGGTTATGGTGAACACAAGCAACAAGTTCGATGGTATATTGAGTATAAAAAAAAGTGACAAAATGAAAACAAACGCAACAGTTAGTTACCCTCAAGAGTCATTTTCCCAAAGAAACTCAAATTATGTACTTAAGCCATGCACTTGTTCCCCTAACTCAGAGTGTTTTCAACCGTGAACACCCAACAAGAATAGTCGAAATAGTAATTAATTCCAACGAGATTAAAATTTGGTTAATTTTCGTAACTGGTCGCTAGGGTTGGTTTCTCTTTTTTCTGAAACAACCTTAAAAGCAACTAATTCCAACCGCGACATCAAAATTGAACATTAAATTGAAACTAAAAGTGATTGATATGCGTGAGATATGACAAATGAGGAGAATGAAAATTACAACCTACAGGCGTATCGGGAACGATATATTTGCCAACTAGTAAACCCATATCGAAGCGGAGACAAAGAGAGGATGTGACATAGCGGGGGGAAGGAGTGACGATGAATATTGTTCTTGTTTGAGCGACCAGAGAAAGAGGAGAAGGTGTGAATGCTATTTAGGCTCAAAGGGAAGGGCAAATACGTGAAAGTAAAAAAAGAAAAAAGAAAAAATAAGACCGAGTCAGTGTAATTTTGTTGAGGGATCGAGTCAATAGGTTGCTGGCTGGGTTTAGGGTCAGAAGAAATTCGTAATGTATCAGACAGTTAGCCAAAAAATGTTGATCGAACCGAGTCAGCACCATATTAAACAACCCATTAAGTAACCCACAAAACTTGAATTTATGCAGTATTGATACCTCCCAGAAATACTTCAAACCACCGACCACACCACCCTTCTAGAGTTCTAGGTACCAACAAGAATATATCTTTTAACTAATTCTAGAATATTTTTATATCATGTCTAATGCATCATATCATGAGCTTCCAATAAGTTGTTTTCACATTCCAATCTAATTCAACTTTTTCGAAGTATGAAATTTTCCATTGTTGGTAATCAATAATGAAATGAAATAAGCATTAAACACATAATTTAAACAATGCAACTTATGTCCATATATATATTTTTTTCTTTTTTCTAATACTCGAACGATCATTATGGTTTCGTGTTGTCACGGTTTTCTTTTCTCCTGATCATAAAATACTATATTATCTTTATAAACTTATTTATTATATATTAATTGTGAGACTCATATATTACATGAGTTGATTAAAACAAAAAAGTTATATATACGAAGGTTTAAACATTAATCATTTTTAAAATAAAAATCTACCAATAATAAAATAATATTTTATATTTAATAATTAATAATATATTTTAAATTAATACATTAAGTATATTAAGTTGAAAATTAAATATGAAAATTTTGAATTTCGAATGAAAATGAATCAATTATTCCATTTTTAAAATTAAAATCTATTTATTACATCAAGAAAGAAAAGTCTCATTTGACCTATAAATACTATGTCATATGTGTAATTAATAAAATTAAAAAAAAACCACTATGGAAAAATATTTAACTGAATATAAACACAAAATGAAATATGAAATGCGGCCAAATCAATAAAAATATGACATGCGTTAATTTTTATTTATTTATTTATTAGAATAGATTATATATAACATAATAATTTAATAAAATTAATAGGGCCTTAGATCAAAATGCGTTTTTTCAGCTAAGCTAAATAAAAGGAAACCCAAGCCCAATAAATATGCATCTTTTAGGCCAAATCAAACCCAAAACACAATATCTAAAGAACCAAACCAGATTTCAACCCTCGATGATAACAAGAAGAAAAAAACATGCATCACATTTTAACCCTAACACATATTATTAAATTCAAACAAAAAATGAACTCGGAAATATGATCTCCCTCAAATAACTGAACCCTTATATCTGTGATGTTTGAATTTAATGAAGCAGGCAAAAGGAAATAAGAAGGGTGACAAAATTGTTGCAATTTACACACCAACGCCTTATCTGCATCATCATGATGATGCATAGCATTGCATACTATCTCATCAAAAACAAATAAGATCATGAACCAGAAAAATATTCAACATCATTCATACATACTATAATTATAAAGACACATGACACTGGTTAGATTGAAGACTTACCAATTGCATGACACTCAGGCCTCAGCCAGCCATAAATCTATCTCCATAAATCTATCTGTTGTATCATATCATGTCTTACTTTCTCAACCGCATCAGGTGAACTGCAGTTCTTCGAGCTCCCTGCAATGTATAGTTTTAGATTTATAATGTTACAAACAAATGGGACAGATGAAGTTGAAAAATATAGATATACTAACAACCTTCAGGGGCTGAAGGAAACTGTAGGCATCCTCTTAAATCACTTCCATGACCACAATTATGGCAACTAATTATATAAGATGGCACTACAATTAAAAACACACAAATTAAGTCACAGAAACAAAAATCCAAAGAAAATAAAATAAAATATTAGGGTTAGAGACTTACTGCTTTCAGATGACACTTGCTTTGATGCACATCGCCATGGATCTTGTGACCCATTTGTAAAAATTATTTTTGATCCTACATATTTCAAGAAAATTCACCAAAAAATATTAACCCTGAAATTTACATATAAATAGTAATGTTCATAGTTCATACCAGCAATGTTTTTGTCCCCATAGTAAACATTTGTTGCATCAACAACCGGATACACACCTTCTCCAAATACATTTTTGCATAGATCTAAATGATACCTGTTAATTAAAATAATAGAATCATGAAACTTGGATTTTATATTAATGATTAAAATGTGACATATGTTGATATGTACATGCCTTATGTCAATCTTTGAAGAACGGATGCTATCATTTGAAGGTGCCACCTGGAAATATGCAACTTCACTACAAACTTGAAACCACTATAACCCATCACCAGATTCATACACACTTGGGTTTGTCTTTTTAAGATTTTCTTGGTTATATGATTCAACATTTGCTCCATAACTTCCTATATAATATTCCTTCACGTATTTTGCATACGCTTTCTGCATAAAGATTGCTTCTTTGTTATTATAAAAAAGTTTGAGAAGAAGATTTTCAAAGAGATTTGTAAGTCAATTACAACTAGATCCTCTCCAGCCTTCTTAGCTTTAGTCATTGGGGTGCAAAGTTTATCTGGATTCCCATATTGAAACTATAAAGATTCAAATATCATGTCACATTAATATACATCAGCGAAGAGATTAAATACATGTGTAAAAAAACACTTACAACTATGGATGCATCCTCTGCTAGAAAATATATAAAATCACCATCTATTTTCAGCAGAAAAAGGACATTTTAGTAGTCAAACATGACAGTTCATAAAGTCAAACACCATTTCTGTAAGTCCCCAAATTTGCTTGACGTATCAATCTGATCCACTTGATGGTGCGGAATCCCAATCAAGTGGATGATGCAAGATAGAATGGAAAAGAAGAAGAAGAACTTGATGAATTTTCAATGTATTCAATGATTTGAATAATGAACAATATACAAGATCTAAAACATACACAAGTTCTCTCTCACTTTCTCTCTCTAGCACATGCTCCTCCACTAATGGCTTCCCTTTTTGCAATATGGCCAACACTTACACTCCTCACCCTTACTTCTATATATAGGTATGGACCCAAAGTACAAGGCCCAAACCGAAAACCCAATACGCAGACCGAAATCACATGAGATTTCGGTTCAAGCTACAATTAAACCCAAGATAGTTTTCGGCCCAAGACCGAAAAAAATAAATGCTTATAAAAACAAAGTATAAACCATATTTTTGACCCAACAATCTCCCCCTTGGTTTATAGCTTTCTTTTCTTTTGACCTAACAAGCCCCCATAGGTTTGTAGCTTGCTTTTCTTGTCAATCTTCACTTTGTGCTTGGCTTCAGCGTTAATCTTCGATTTCTTCACAACTTCAAGATGAACATATGAATCTTCTATGTGAATAACTTCATCTTGAATAGTTGGAATTTTCTTCAAAATTTGACTTTGAACGCACGTTGGGTGTGGAGGCTTCTTGTATGGATTCTTGAAAATCTGTACTTTCAGCTTGAGAATCTTCAGAGAGAATAACAGAGAGACCGATTCTTCGGGATCACTTCAGCAGATACATAGATAGCAGCAAATTGATTGAGGATGCTTCAATGCAATCTACCACGTAATCTTCAAGTACAACTTCACCTTGCTTCTGGGGTTGAAAGATTGAATGTTGAAAAATAATCCTCATTTCTTGTTCCTTCGAATGAGTATTGTTTAATGATCATTGTTGTACCACAGTTGTTCAATGATGTAACCTTGGCTCAGAAAGATCCGATACAGTCTCCTTGAGTCTCTTCTTCCTTTGAGTTCGCTTTTTAAGACAAACGAAACTTTGAGATAAAAACAAAACTAAAAGAAAGCTTAGCACACAGAAGAAATCACTAAGAAGTAAAAAATACTCGAAAGAAAAAAAAATATTTTTTTTGGATTTTTGATTTTTCTGAAAAAGAAATAAAAACAGAAATAAACATATTTTTGTATTTTTTTTATTTTCTGATTTTTGTTTGATTTTAAAAATTTTTAATTCTCCCTCTTAAATTTGTGCATAGAGGAAAACTATGAATAAATTTAACAAAAACAAAAATGATAACTAAATTTAAGACTGATTTGGGATCAAAGTTGTCAGACAATTCAATATCGTTTATCAGCACACACCTGCATGCTTAGATCTGGTCAATCACTGGTATTGTGGTCCATTTAAACACAAAGGATATGGACAAATTTGACAGATTATAAGTGACCAGACATTGTGATCTTATTCCTAAATGGACCATTTAGCTGACGACGACCAATGATATTGTTGTCCACTTAAATTCAGCAGCAAGATCTACAGACAACCTATTAAATGATTCAATTTTAGATGAACTAGAATGTGTTTCCCACTTCCTGATATACCCTGGCAATTAAGTGCTTCCAAAGAATTCCTTACTTTAGACGAGTAGACAATTATTAGGAGATAAGATAGATTTAGAAGTGCATATGTTGTGTCCCAGGTCGGATCTTCCGATCACGCTGAGGAGACAGCATGTGACTAACACAGATAGAGGGATTGAGAGGTAGAATGTTGCATATGTTGTGTTCCAGGTCGGATCTCTTTCAATCACGCAGAGGAGACAACATATGACTAACAGATAGAAAGAATTGCATAGATAAGGAGATGCATAGAGACTGAGTTGCATATGTTGCATTCCAGGTCGGATATATTCCAATCACGCAAAGGAAGCAACATATGACTGACAGATAGAAAGCAACAAAATAATTTCCTACATACCTACTTTATCAGAACCCCCCAGTTGCCCTATCAGTACCGGAATTAAGGACACGAGTCCATATATCGAGGAAATGTTAAGCCACAATTCTAGATACATATGATTTTTTAGTGTATCCTGCAGGTTCCCATGTTTATCTCACTGCTCAATCTACCTGAGCGTCGTATTGTCAGTCCAAATAGAACCATCTAAGTCCATACTGTCAAGTCCTTTCATTGTCAATCTATGTCTAGTCATTTTGAATCCTTTATGCCTACCAGCACATTGAACACAGAGTCTAAACAATTCGGCTTTAGTGCATTATACGATTCAAGCTCTGATACCACCTGTAAGTCCCTAAAAACGCTTGATGTATCAATCTGATCCACTTGATGGTGAGGAATCCCAATCAAGTGGGAAAGATAGAATGGAGAAGAAGGAGAAGAAGAAGAAGAAGAACTTGATGAATCTTCAATGTATTCAATGATTTGAATGATGATCCAACATAAGATTCACACACACACACACACTTCTTCTCTCTAACTTTCTCTCTCTAGAACATGATATGAATGAATGAATGCTCTTCTAGAACGCCCCTCCCCTCCTAGACACCCACTAAACACTCCCCTAATGACTATTTATACAAATGGACCGAAAACCCAAGCCCACAACTCAAAGGCTGGACCGAAAACACATGAGTTTTCGGTCCAAGCTACAAATAATCCCAATAATATTTTCGTCCAATACTAAAAACAATAAATGCTTAGAAAAGCAAAGTATAAACCAATTGAATTAAAAATTTTAAAATCAAACAAAAATCAGAAAAATTAAAAATCCAAAAATAGTGTTATTTCTTTTTCAAAAAATTCAAAAAATCCAAAAACATTTTTGTTTATGTTTTATTTTTTCAGAAAATATGAAAAATCCAAAAATATTGTGTGCTAAGTTTTCTTTTAGTTTTGTTTTTATCTCAAAATTTTCTGTCTTGAAAAGTGAACTCAGATGTAGATGAGACTCATGGAGACTGTATCGAGATTTTCTAAGCCAAAGCTTCATCCGTGATTGTCGAAGAATATTCATTCGAAGGAACAAGAAATGAAGATTATTCTTTCAACATTCAATCTTTCAACCCCAAAAGCAAGGTAAAGCTGTACTTGAAGATTATGTGACAGATTGCATTGAAGCCTCCTCAATCAATTTGCTGCTATCTATGTACCTGCTGAAGTGATCCAGAAGATTCGTTCTCTTTGTTATTCTCTCTGAAGATTCTCAAGCTGAAAGTGCTGATTTTCAAGAATCCCTACATGAAGCCTCCACATCCAACGTGCGTTTAAAGCCAAATTTTGAAGAAAATCCCAACTGTTCAAGATGAAGTCATTCATATAGAAGATTCATATGTTCATCTTGAAGTTGTGAAGAAATTGAAGTTTAACGTTGAACCCAAGCTCAATGTGAAGATTGAGAAGAAAAGCAAGCTACAATTTTAGGGGGAGTTTGTTGGGTCAAAAGAAAAGAAAGCTATAAACCAAGGGGGAGATTGTTGGGTCTAAAAATTGGTTTATACTTTGCTTTTCTAAGGATTTATTGTTTTTAGTCTTGGGCGAAAATATTATTGGGTTTATTTGTAGCTTGGACCGAAAACTCATATGTTTTCGGTCCAACCTTTGAGTTGTGGGCTTGGGTTTTAGGTCCATTTGTATGAATAGTCATTAGGGGAGTGTTTAGTGGGTGTCTAGGAGGGGAGGGGCGTTCTAGAGGAGCATTCATTCATTCATATCATGTTCTAGAGAGAGAAAGTTAGAGAGAAGAAGTATGTGTGTGTGAATCTTATGTTGGATCATCATTCATATCATCAATACATTAAAGATTCATCAAGTTCTTCTTCTCTATTCTATCTTGCATCATCCACTTGATTGGGATTCCGCACCATCAAGTGGATCGGATTGATACATCACACGTTTTTTGGGGACTTACAGTCTCCATATATATTACATGAGTAGCACCAAATGTGGTCTTCAATGCTTTGCCATTTGATGCAAGTTTTTGTTCAACAAGTTGAGTAACTTCTTGTAATACAGCTTTACATTCAGGTCTTGCTGAGTCACCAACCTGCCATAGTGCCATTATGTATGTAATCACAAAAATGGTGAAATGAGTCTTAAAATAAAGAAATATGTTTAAAAATTTTCATCACCTGTTGATCGAATTTAGTGAAATTGTAAACATCATTAACTATAGCAGAGCTTGCAAGACTCCCACATGTGAGATGAGGGAACTTCAAACGAAACCATGGATTTTCAATATTTGTTCTGTTGAGTTTTGAGTTTAATGATTCCTACATGATCATGGAGGCTAAAATGTTAGGAAACTATACCCAATATTTGAATTACTCAAAATAAATTCATCTATAAACCTGATAGAATTGACGGAAAGCAGCTAAGTCAAACAGTGCTTGCTTAGATGAAAGAAATTTTAGGTTTTTGGTTGTTAGAGATTTGAATGGAGAACTCTTTCCGTAGTATCGAAGCTCAAGTGTAACTAAAGCAGCTCCAAACTTCTTTGCCAAAATCTGTATGGAATTAAAAGGTTACGTAGTCACAATTGCTACATATGAACACAAAATTCATATATAGAGGCTAGATATGAATGATGTATGAAGATTTCGGTAATATACGCTCATATAATCGTTTGATATCCCACCACATGTTTCTTCACCACATATTTTTAAGAAAATTGGACCATGGGGAAGCTTGAATTCTTCCAAGTACTCATAATACCGCTGCCCAAATTGACGATGATCCTACAAATGCAAAAACATAGTAACTCATCGATGTTAAATTTCCATAAACAACTACAGAAACAGTAGAAGTAAAATTTCCATAAAATTTGTGGTAAATGATAGGAAGGAGAGAAGAACGCATAGATAAGGGGAAAAATGGTCGAGCATCTGATTGAACCAGAGCTCGTCTGTTGTTAAATAATTGTTGTTGTTGTTGTTGCTGCTGCTGTGAATGCGTTCAATGATTCGAGTAGATAACCCATTACAAGCACTGAAGATCAAGATCATGAACATGAATTTAACAAAAATCACCAGCACCCTCATTTTTTTCCTCCTTTGTCAAGTATGCAATCCTTCAGAGTTTAAAAATTAGGGGAGTACAGGAAGGGAACCTTTATTTCCTTTCTTTCTATTTTCTTGAGGGGAATCCTCTACTTTATTTGTTTCCTTTCGTTTCCTTCCCAGACATTTTGATTTTTGGCGAATAGATTTTAACTCTATTTTATTCCATTTTCTTTCATTTTGTTTTTTTAATAAAGTTCAAGAACATATTTTATTACTTTTTATTTCTTTTCTTTTTTAAAGAAAAACTCAAGAAGACATATTATTCAAAATTTTACAATCTCCTATCACAAATTGTTGTGATGAAAAGCAACCAATTTGATGTGTTATATCATTTTATGATGTTGCTAACTTGTGGTCAGTCTTTTATTGTTGGTCGAAAATTAGTGATATCGAAAGCTTTCACAACTTGACCTGTGGAAATATACAGACTGTAGCTAGGGATGATCATCGATCCGGACTAGGATCGGGAACCGAAGAACCGGACCGAATACCTCGGTTCCGGTTTGGTTCTACAAGTGTGCTTTTAGGGATCGATTTTGGACCCGGCCCGAACCAGACCGAGAATCGAGAACCAATTAGTGGGAAATGGAGAACTGAGAACCGAACTAAATACCTCGTTTTCATGTCCGATCCTTTTTTTCAAGTCAAATGCTCATCCCTTCTTGTAGTCGTTTGAGGCCATTTTTGGCTTTTTGACCATTTTCCCATATATGTTGTATCTAAAGGGAGGGCAAGTTGTTTTGGTTTCAATACACCTGAATAAATGCTCTTTAATGTTGTAGTTTTTGTAATTTTTTGTCAACAACTTTCATAATTTGGCTTTCTCATTTCGTATTCTTAGTTTTCATGTATTTTGTCTGAGTTTGTTTATAACTTTTATTTTATCTTTGTATTTATATTCTTACTTATTCGTATGAAAATATCGTTAAATCAATATGTTATTGGGATTTGGGAGTTCTCAGTCTCAACCTTTGGTCCAAGTGGGGATACTTGAACTGATCACATTGTCAAACTCTTGTCATCCAACCATGTGGAATAGGTTTGAGATCGTTACGACTTGGTTAAATTACAAGAGGTGTTAAAAGAATGTGATGCAAAAATATGATGTGATACTTATGTCACACTCAAATTCGATGCTCAAAAAGTCACCCCAATATTTTATGTGCTGCAAAAAAGCCGCAATGGATCCAAATAATCCCATAACAATTTGGAAGCATAGACGTGAGCTTTCGACAACAATTTTGGACGAATTGTTTTGTTACTCATATGATTGATTTTCTTATAATCTAGTTAATTATGACAAGATTTACAGTTGGAATTCTATGTTAACATATATGGTTATATTCATAACATTGTGGATGACACTTGTTGGCTTTTATATTTAGAAATGATATGCTTAGCTTGTATATATATAGGTTGCTTGCTTGCTTTTCAAGAACCGTGAGGGCTGTTCCCCTCACATCATCTACAATGCATAGTTTAATGAAATGATTGAATTACGTGGAACGCCTATTTTGTTAACGGATTAAACTCGCCCATAGTGGAATGCCCACCTTGAAGTTCAATGAATATGAAGTTCAAAGTCATTAAACTCTTCGGTAAGAAAAATAAAACTTTTTAGTTCGTAAAAAACATTCATAAATTAGGTTTTGTAATAAATGATTTTTTTAATGTTTCATTGAAATTTGTAGAGTTCAATGCATTGTAGAAAAAAAATGATAGAGTTGTACGCAAATTAGAATGATTATCATCACTTCATTAAAATTCTATAGAGTTCAATGCATTATAGATGTTTTATTGTCTATTTTTGCTTGAAGATAGCACCCTCAACCACAATCATTAGGGTTAACTATCTTTCTTAGACATCCCATTCGCAAAACTACAAGTACAAAAAACAATATTCACAAAAGAATACAAGTTGCAATTCACGCCAAAACGATTGTTTTTTTGCACAATGTATGACAAGAATCATGTTGTGTTTTGTACGGTTTGCGGAAAATTAGAAATACAAAGAGCAATGTCTTTATTAATTAATATTTGACAATTAAAATGTCATGTTTTTTTTATCACTTGGCAATTCAAGTTTTTTCACCCCTATTCACCAGCAACTCAACTTTTTTTTACCCCTATTAACTTGAAATGCAATACAATTGTGATTTGCGAACTTCTATAACTTAATGTCTAAGTTAGTTATTTGTTTGCGTTGATTAATGATCTACGAGACCGTTTTTTGAATTGTTTCGTAGATATAACAACATTTAAATTTTAATCCCCTAATCTAATAAATAAGTACCTTATATGCCACCTGACATTCTCTAAGGACCCCTAATTCGAATTTTCCCGCTTTTTTCATTCAAGTGAAACACTAAAAATGCCTTTCACTTCCGTTTTATCTCATCTCTTCAATCTTCTTGCATTAATTTAAAAATTTCTTATTATATCGTTTGACCGAAACAAAAAAACCCCTTTAAATAAGGTGAGCATATCCCATTTTAATATTCAAAATATATTATACTCTTTTGAGCAAACATATTTTTCCAGAATGTAATTATCTATTTACTGCATGTATATCTAACAAGGAAACTCATTAATCGACTTTTACTCTAAAATACGTAATTAATTATTTCAATCTGATCACAACCTTATTTAACGTAATATTAGGAAGTTTATATATCTTTGATTGGTTTTCTTGGATAAATATTCTTACCTTTCTCCATATCATCTTCACACTTCCATTCTTTCATAGATCCATTGTAGGAGCAGAGGAAAAAAACGTTTTATTAGCCATCTCTTCAATACATGTAAGTTAAAAAGCTTTCAATAAACAATCGTTAAAAAATGTCAAAATCGTCATCTTAATATAATAACATCCTACTTTTTCGTGTATCTGATACTTATTAGTTCATATATGTGTTTCAAAAATTTATGTGTGTGTATGTGCTTTCTTTACTCTATTCTTCTTTGTTTACAGGTTCTTTCTTTATCTCATCAAAGGTAAGAACTTTTATTAAACATATTGATGGATTTGAAAAAAGTTTTGTATATGGATGAAAATGCTTTTTTCGGAGACTTTCTAAAGTACAACCGAATATGGGCTAAATAGTCTAACACAATTAAAATTGAAACATAAATTGTTTATCTTATACTCATTAGTTCATATATTTGTTTCAAAAATTTATGTGTGTGTATGTGCTTTCTTTACTCTATTCTTCTTTGTTTACAAGCTCTTTCTTTATATTGTTTAAAGTACCAATAATATCAACAAAGTACATAACTTTTCTGTATACAAAAACTGTTTTTATTTTTCTGCTTATTTTGTTACAATGTTTTCGTTTCTACTTATTTTGCTACACAAAGTGCATAATTTACTACTTTATTGTTTGACCATAATTTAACCACATTAATATTTACGTCTTTGCCCCTATTACAGATTCATGGTTGTTTTGACAAAATTTTCTAACTTACGGGGCTGTTTTGTCTAACCACATACCTATTTTCCACAATTTACACAAAAAGGTAAAAGGTTTTTTTGTACTTCACTAAGAACAATTAGTAATATACATTCAATTATTTATCTCTAATAGCATTGTACTTAACTTTTCTGTATACAAAAAACTGTTTTTCAATTTCTGCTTATTCTGTTACACTGTTTACGTTTTATGCCTATTCTGTTACACAAACTATTCAGATTTAAACCTTTGGTGGATCTTCATTGTTTCAATATTATCTTTAATGGATTTAATCCCTTATGATTCTTCAAAACAAAGATATCCATCTCAAACTAAGAACAAATAGCAATATACTTTCATTTAACAAAAAAATTACATTTTAAATTAATAAAGTACCATATTACATCTACTATTTGCTTACTTATATTATTCATGTTACCACTGGATCCTTTTTTTTATGGATGCATCATTTGTCAATGTGGATAAAAATAATGATGATAAGTAAAGGTATAAAATCTCATATGAAAGTCAAAGATTGGTGTAATTTTAAGTAGGATCCTATTTTCCAAATTATTAAACTGAAACTCGACATTTTATTTCTTTTAACAATGGAATATATACTTAACTTTGAATTTCAATATGCTTTCAATTGTTTGCAGGAAATGAATATAGGTAATAAAGTATACCTCAAAAACATTGAACAGATTGATTATGATTCACATATCAAAGTGCGGGTGGTAAAAATGTGGAACTTTATAAAGAATAATGTGGTTTTATCAATTGAAATGATCCTAATGGATGAGGAGGTTTGTTGTAGTATCTTTTTAATATCCCATTCAATATTACATATGTTTCAAACAATAAAATAATTGTTATTTATTTGATTTAACAGGGTACAAAATACCATTATCGTGTTTTCAATCAAATTTTTTCCAGATTTGATGATCTTTTAAAGGAAGGTCAAACTTATATCATTTTAAAACCCAACATGACAGTTGTGAATAATGGTTTTAGTGCTACGGGTCATAAACAAACCATAACTTTGAATTGGAAAAGTATTCTAAAAAAATGTGAGGATTTTTCAGGTCCGGTGAGTGGATTTGTGTTTGTTGATTTTAATTCTATTATCGAACAAACATGCCCAAGAGACTCATTATTTGGTTAGTTATTTAATTTTATTCCAACCACTTTTATAACTTGTGTAATTTATTATACATTTTAGTATTTAACTTAATCTTAGTTATTATATTTTGTTATACTTGTGTAGATGTTATTGGACAAATTGTCTCATTTCGGGCACTTGAAACATCAAATCCTAACCCATCCAAGCATTACATAAAGATGACTATTAGCAACCTACTGTGAGATTATATTTCTTTTATTTCTTTATTATTTGTAATCACAATTTTTTCGTAATAACTAATTTCATTTTTTATTTAGGTCTGTACACCTGAAGGTCACTATATTTGGAACTTAAACATACCAAATGTCACAATACCTCAAAACTAACCCCACGGTTACTTGTGTTGTTATAGTGATGCGGTTTGTTAAACTTAACATTTGGGATGGTTTGTATTCACGCTTTGTATATATATATATTTTTGAATTTACTTTTATTGACTAATTTATTTTTACAGGAATTGGTCAAACCAAAAGTTATTTTGATGTAACCAAATTGTTCATTAATTCTGACATTGTTGAAATTAATGAGTTCAAGAAAGAGTTAGTTTCTTTTTGTTTTTTATTTTTTTTATATTGTTTTTAATTTAAACCAACACAATTTCTTATATGTAATAAAATAATTTTAAGCATTACATGTTGAAAGCTGATAACAATGGAAGTATGTAAGTGTAACTACACTCCCAAGCTACTCTTCTTCTTATATAGATGATTTTAAAAGGAATTTCCCTTTAAAATATAAATATAAACTTATTAATTTTATTATCATCAAAATTATCATGTATCCTTAAAATATAAATACAATTGATATAATCTTCAAAACATTCGGAAATAACAATTGTGGTTTAAAATTATAGTACAACGCATCTGTTCAAAATACAAAGATTATGAATTTATTATTGTTATCTTTTACGTAGCTTAGTTTATAAACTAATTATTGTTATAGGTTTACCTGGCAGACATATAATGCATTCATTTAAGTCTAAAAATAATACAAAATTAAATAATTTCTACTTAGATAATACAAGTAACATTAATTTACATACTACATCAAACCATCCATCTTTAACCACTACAACTGTAATATTTCTGCTTACAAAGGTACGTTCTTTCTTAAAGGTTATCTTTTAAATTATATTACAATTCATAAATTTTATAAATTAATGATATATTACTTTATTACATAATTAATTAAATTTTTAATTCTATTTAAAATTAACACCCGTGGGTTCCACGGGTTTTAACCTAGTTTCATGAATGAAAGTATATGTGAGCCAATAACCATCTTACAGCTAACCTAGCCTCTATCCCTCTCATTGAAGCAACAAGGGGTACTACATGAATATTCACATGTTCTACATCGATCACTATGATCTATTTTTGTAATACCGTCGATAGTTTTATAAGAAAGTGCCGTAATACCTTTTTTAATTATTAAAGCTACATACAAAACAAAACATGTATGATTATTAAAATTTGAGTAATCTAATCTCTTACAAGGATGGATATACATAGGATGATCCCTTAAATGATTGCCTAACAATCATCCCTATTTTCACCTCAACCTCGTCACCACGCCTCAAAAGATAACAGGAGTAAATTTGAGTAGTAAAATCTCTTAAAGATCTTTCTTTCATTGGCCAAACATAAAAAAAGAACTTCGTTGAAAGTATTTGTTGATGCCCTTCATGGGGGCGCATAAACACATTATATGTGTTTAAGCTTGAATTGTTTTGATCACTTAGATGTATAATACTTGATAATACTTTCACAATAGTATCTTTCACACAAACAAAGAAATTGTTAAATAACCATATGATCTTGGTTCAATGTTGTTATCATTAAAACCAAAGTGGGAATCTCAAGTTATCAACATTCTACTCTCATATGTTTTTATAGTAACCAAACACGACATGATCATAAAACATGACATTCATTTTACTAGCTAACAGCTTAATCCAAGAAGAACAAACATCAATATTCACAAAAGAATACAAGGTAATGAGTATCAAAAATGTTTGCAATTTACATGCAACAAAGGTTTTGATACATTGCATGTCTTATTTGCATCATCATCTCTCAATCTCACTAAAAACAGATAATTAAGATCATGAATGAAGCAACTATCCACATGTTCTTCTGAAGACTTATTGGCTTGAACACTTACCAAAATCATGACACTCAGCCAACCATAAGTCTATCTGTTCTACAATCTCATGTCTTACTTTGTCAACCACATCCGGTGAACTACACCCCTTTGAGCTTCCTGAAATTATAATTTCATTATTCAGTCACGAATTGTTATATAATAATTAATAATTAATAATTAATATTACGCACACATGAAAAATATATACAATTTACAAACCTTCAGGAGGCGAAGGAGACTGTGGGCAACCTCTTAAATCACTTCCATGACCACATTTATGACAACTAATTATATATGATGGCACTACAAATAAAATTATAAAAAAAACACAAATTAAGTGATAGAAACAAAAAATAAAATATTAGGGTTGGAGACTTACTGCTTTCAGATGACACTTGCTTTGATGCTCGTCTCCATGGATCTTGTGACCCATTTGTAAAAACTATTTTTGATCCTACATTTTACATATTTCAACAAAATTCATCAAAAAGAAATTAACCCTGAAATTTACATGTAAATAGTAATGTTCATAGTTCATAGTTCATACCAGCAATGTTTTTGCCCCCATAGTAAAGATTTGTAGCATTAACAAGTGGATACACACCTTCTCCAAATACATTTTTACATAGATCCAAATGATACCTGTTAAATTTTAATAACAGAATCATGAAACTTGGATTTTATATTAATGATTAAAATGTGTCATAATGTTGATATGTCACATGCCTTATGTCAATCTTTGAAGAGCGAATGCTATCATTTGAAGGTGCCACCTGGAAATATGCAACTTCACTACAAACTTGAAACCACCATAATCGATCACCAGATTCATACATACTTGGGTTTGTCTTTTTAAGATTTTCTTGGTTATATGATTCAACTTCAGCTCCAAAACTTCCTACATAATATTCCTTCACGTATTTTGCATATGCATTCTGCATAAAGGTTGTTACTTTTTTTTAGTTTCAAGATTGTATTAAGAAAAAGAATTCAAGAACAAGAAACTTGGAAATTGGAAATTGGAATTACCACTAGATCTTCTCCCGCCTTTTTAGCTTTAGTCATTGGTGTGCAAAGTTTATCCGGATTCCCATATTGAAACTACAAAGATTCATATATGATATATCATGAATTCATGATTCATGTCAGCTATGGAAAAGGTATATATAAATATATATGTGAAAAAACTTACAGCTATGGCTGCAGCATCCGCTAGAAAATACAAGAAGTCACCATCTATTTTTAGCTGAAAAAAGGATATTATAGTAGTCAAACATGACAGGTTCATAAAGTCAAATAGTCAATCACTTCATATATATTACCTGAGTAGCACCAAATGTGGTCTTCAATGCGTTACTATTAGATGCAAGCTTTTCTTCAACAAGTTGAGTAACTTCTTGTAATACAGCTTTACATTCAGGTCCTGCTGACTCACCAACCTGTCATAACAGAAAAGATTTGTGAACAAAAACGTCCCTTAAATAAAGATAAATGTTTTTTTTTTTTTTTTAAACATTGTTCATCACCTGTTGGTCGAATTCAGTGAAGTTGTAAACAGCATTAACTACAGCAGAGCTTGCAAGACTCCCACATGTGAGATGAGGGAACTTCAAACGAAACCATGCGCTAAGAGCTCCAGCATAAGAAACACCAAACACAAACCATGGATTTTCAATATTTGTTCTGTTGAGTTTTGAGTTTAATGATTCCTACAAGATCATGGAGAATAATATGTTATGAAACTAAAAGTACCAATATTTGAATTATTCCAAATAAATTCATCTATAAACCTGATAGAATTGATGGAAAGCAGCTAAGTCAAACAGTGCCTGCTTAGATGAAAGAAATTTTAGGTTTTTGGTTGTTAGAGATTTGAATGGAGAACTCTTTCCGTAGTATCGATGCTCAAGTGTAACTAAAGCAGCTCCAAACTTCTTTGCCAAAATCTGTATGGAATTAGAAGATTATGATCCATCAGGGACAATTGCTTTCACGTATAAACATAAAATTCATGAATAAAGGCTATAGATATATGATCATGTATGAAGATTTTGGTATTGTACGCTCATATAGTCATTTGATATCCCGTTACATGCAGCTTCACCACATATTTTTAAGAAGATTGGACCATGGGGAAGCTTGAATTCGTTCAAGTACTCGTAATACCGCTGCCCAAACTTACGATGATCCTGTAAATGCCAAAACACAATGACTCATCATACATACCGATTGGGAATTCATGAACAATTTCACAAAATTAGATGTCTAATCTTCATAAAATTAATGGTAAATGACATAAAGATTAAAGGGGGAGAGAATGCATACGTAAGGGGAAAAATGATCGAGCGTCTGATTGAACCAGAGCTCATCCTTGGTCAAATAACTGCTGTTGCTGCTACCACTACTGCTGATGTGCATGCGTTCAATGATTCGAGGAGTAGATAGCCCGTTACAAGCACTGAACATCGAAATCATGAACAAAAGCCCAAGTGAATCTACCAACGCCCTCATTTTTTATCTCCTTTTGTCAAATCTGCAATCCTCAATCGAAAATTCGATCTCTTTTAACAAACTGTTGCTCTAATAAACGATGAATTTGATGTTTTTTTGTCACGTAATCTTGTTGATGTGTGATTAAGCTCTACTTCTACTATGTATGTAGATTAGAGTGAATTTATTGTCTTCCCTTGTGACGTCAAAGGCGATCTTCCATTGCTGGTGGAGAATCTAGTTGTATCGCGGCTTCTACAACTCGACCCGTATACATAAACCCGGCCCAATCACTTAGGTATGGCCATTCTGTCCCAATGATTTAAAGACTTCGGATTATTGAGCCTTCTTACACTAAGCCCAATTGGTAAGGGTTGTTTGGTATTTAGTCTAGTACTCTAGTAAATTTTTATTAAATAAGGTATGTGACATTTTTTGTTAATAGACACGAATACGTAAGAAATTAACTTGAGGATTTGTTTATCTAGTTTAAATGCAAAAGAAAAAAAAAAACAGGGATGTAATACTTGTAATTACTAAAACGTTAGTAATGATATTGTAATTTTAATAGAAAAATATTTGAAAAGGTTAAAGTAAAATTACATAGCTGCTTCCTAGGAACCCAACTATATATGATTCTATTCGTACATAAAAGAATCATGTTGCTTGCTTGGGATAAAATGATGGCTGATGGATGACGATCTTAATTTCGTAATTTCGTAAATTTAATAACTAAAATAATGTTAAAAATACCCATTAAAATATCGAAAAAAGTTGTTTTAAAAGATAAATAATATAAATCGTACCAAAAACAGAAATTCTAAATGTATTTCAGCCCAAAACTCCCAGGCTCCCAGCATACCAAGCCCGGGTCCAGTAGGCAACAATGGCCCAATTTTGCCAGACTTCGATATTTAGCTCGTTTTTCTACCGATTTACCTCATTCTCTTTGAAATAATTTCTAAGCATAAATCATAACTAAATCTTGGAATAAAAGTTGTTTTCTAATTCCGAATATATAGGGATCAAATTTTATGATTCGTGTTTGGTTAATTTAGTTTAAAAATAAAGTATAATTTTACCTGTCATTTTTTATGTTATTTTATATTCCTCAAGCTAGTTTTATCAAATTATATATTTTTTTATTAACTAAGATAGCTTTTCATGCAATATGATAACCTTTTAGTTAATGTATCAAACATAGCTTTAACTTCATATAGATTTCAAAGATTCACATAGGATTATTAGATATGTATGTGACTATGACCGATAATTTCAGTAATGATTATCCTAGACACTACTGTTTTCTAATTTCACTTTTGACCTTATTTTTTATTTTTTTATTATTATTATTTTTTTAACATTTATAACTCAGTAGAAAGTAATTAATAATTTCAATTTATTTTATTCTTATTTAATTTTTTCTTCAAGAATTACAATCCATTCTCTGTACCTTAATCAAATAATGGTATACAATAAATTACATACATAAAAACGGTGTAAGCGAAAACTTTTTTGTGAATAAGTTGTAAATGGAAGGGTCGTAAATGAATTTCTGTGTGTAAATTAGCTAGCTTAACAAATCTTAAGAAATTTATCCCAACTAACTTTGAGATATTTTTCTCAAAGAGTTGGTGTACAAAAAATATATACAATTAACTACTTAAGTTTTTATTTGATGTTATTCCTGATTTATAAAATTTTTATTTGTAATCTTTAATTTTGCTAGTTTTTTAAAACTATTAAAAGGTATTCTAGAAATTTTGTAGATAATCAAATAAGCCATTAGATTGTATACAAACTCAAGCATTGTACTGTTAAAATAAAATAAAATGTGAATATCTTTTATAAAGAAAAATTATGATAAACGTTGCTCATGTTTCAAATATGAAAAATAGTACATTTTTTTCTTCAATTAGAGATATATTGAATGCTTTGGTTGAAAGGATTTGGTGATAAATCACAATCAATCCAATATATCATCATAATTCATAAAATGCAAAAAATTGTAAAAAATTAAAAAAAAAAAAAAACATGGCACGTGGATAAAAGTGTAATACTTAAATGAGATATAAGAATGCCTGTTTTTGTCTCTTTATAAAGTAATTTCGTAGGAGAATGTTTTGTATAATTTTTTTATTTGTTTATTTAAACACTAGTTTATAACCCGTGGAAACGCACGGTTACAAAGATAATTAAACTTTAATAGTAAAAACTCAAAATTATTAATCAATTATTTTAAATAAATTATTAATTAAGAGATTTTTTAGTTATATAAAATTATAATCATTGTTTTAAATAAATGTGTAAAATTATATATCACTTTATAATTTGTGTTAATTTTATGTTAAATTTTATTCTAATGTTATTAATTTAATATAATTAGAGTGAAAAATTTTAAATTTTGAAATTTGAAATGGAGAATCAATAGGTTGACAAGTGGCATACATTAATTAGGAGACATAATAGAGATACATAACAAAAAAAATGCATTAATTATGAAGCCTAATATGGTGACAAATGTCAAAATGAGAATAAAAATATTCTTTTATTACAATAACTAGGCGAATGTCCGCGCTTTGCGCAGAAGCATCTATATAGCTGAAATTTTTACAAATATATGTTTTTAAATATAACAATAATGTTGTTGTTAAATTTGATATAATAATTCATATACTAAGTTGATATAATATATTGATTATTTTGAATTATATGATAATATATACATCTATTAAAACTGCATAATCTTAATCTTTTGAACGACCTCTACCCGCAGGTTACTCATGAATAAAATGAAATATAATATATGCTTTAATGTTATATATAGTTGTTTTTATTGATAATTAATTTTTGAAAATTTATTTGCTTAACTTTTTAATTTTTGTCATTGTAATTATTTAAAACATCAAATAATTTTTTTAAAGGTGACAATATAAACATTTATATAGAGTTATTTTTAACTATTGTTATTGTAAGTTATTTTAAGCTACTTATTTGAAAACTTTTAACGATTATAAAAATATCTTTAGGAAATATTTTAGTTAAATTGATATTACAATTTAGTTTCTACATTTAGCATTATAATTTATCACTTTTAAGTATTCACAAAATATCCTTTGTGTTTTTTAAGTGGAAGTAAAATTTGTATTTAAGTTGACATTGTAATGTTATATTTAAATTAACAGTTTAAGTATTTAGTCAAAACTGTTCAAAAATTGTAGTTTTAAATTGATAATGGTTTACATACAACAACATATTAAATCTAATAAATTAAGTATAATATGTTAAAAGTTAAAGACATAACTTTATAAGTAGAAGTAAATATATTATTTTAAAATTGAAATTTAGTTTATTTATGATTACACTTTTGGTTTGATATTTATCTAACCTTATTAACCAAATTATAATCATTATTAGAAATACACTACAATTTATCACTTTTAACTATTTACAAAATATTATTTGGGTTGCTTAAGTTGAACTAAAATTTATATTTAAGTTGGTCCTGTAATGTTATATTTAAATTTATAATTTAAATATTTTATACAAATTGTTCAAAAGTTGTAGTTTTAAAATGATAATGGTTACATCCAACAATATATTAAAACTAATAAATTAAGTATAATATGTAAAGATTTACAAAAATATAACTTTATAAGTAGAAGTAAAGATATTTTTTTAATATTGAAATTTAGTTTATATATGATTACACTTTAAATTTGATATTTAATCTTATTAACCAACTTATAATCATTATTAGAAAGAAATTGAAAAGTCATAGGAGTTTCAAATGAATGTGGTCAAAGGAAAAATGCATGGAAGTTTCAAATGAATGTGATGAAAGAAAAATGTTTCCTTTATAATATAGTATGAAATGATAAGGAGATTTTATTAGTTTTTATTAAAATAATTATTAAAATAATTCATCCGTTCGTTAAAAAAATACCAATCTGAATTGAAATTAATATCTTCGATTTACTCGTACGAGTATAATTTCCAAATGTTTAATTCTAAGATTAAATTTTGGATCAATTTATTTTAGAATAATAAAGTATTTATATGAAACAGAATTACATGAGGGTGGACATGATTATCAATTATAGTTGTTATTATTATTATTGAATATTGAATTAGACACTCTAACCATGCATGTCTTTATCCTACTTGCTACAAGTTCAACCAATCCACTTCGCCCATAATTATGTATTTTAATAATTGTGCAAAGCTAACAAACAACGTACACTAAAAAAATTATATAAATATAGTGACCACAAAATTGTTTGGCACGTCGACAAATTATACATATAACATTAATATAAATTAGAAAAGGGCCCATGTGCCCATGTTTTGCATGGGTTCAAGATTTTTCTTAGTGATATATAAATTGCTAAAATCATAGGAAATAACAATCTATTTTATCTTTAAATAACATTCTATTAAGCAAACCAAAAAAATATCAATAAACATTAAATATATGAATAAACAATAATTAATCACACATGAATACTCTGTTGTTGTGATGGTTTCTATCAGAAAGTGACTATAGATCTAAGAAGAAAATCATATACGAAAATGAAAATTAGACATGGATCGAAATCAAACACCAAAAATTAGGCATGTAATCTAGATCTATTTCCAAAACCTTTTATCCACAACTGTAAGCATAAAGCTTTGTGAGTTCCCCTTATACTACATATATATATATATATATATATATATATATATATATATATATATATATATATATATATATATATATATATATATATATATATATATATATATATCTACACAAAGTTCTCGGCTCTAGAGCCGACCTGCCAAATCTCCTATCAACATGTATATGAAATACATAACAACCATGCGTTCCCAAACCTATCATGTGAATGTTGTAGTCCTCCACAACCTGATAATCACTTCCGATCTGTTTCAGCCAACGGGCCTATTTTATCCCAAGTGAATGCTACATACCAAATCTAATCTTATAACACTCCTACAAGTGTGAGGGGACAAATCCTAGTCTTACATACAATACATGAAGTCATATGAAGTCAGAGATCAAATAGACAGTCGAACAAATGATCCACCCGAGAGCGAACAATCAGACAAGAACATCGTAATAACATATTAAACCAAGAGTTCTTAAGCTATCCAACTTAGACTACATAGAACCATTACCAACATTACAACATAATCATGTAACATAAACATATAATACATATACTAACATATCACATACCTTTCGTAACTAGCCTTCCCTAATTACCCTACCATTGACCACTTCTCAATAAAGTCTTTCGCTGGTCAACCATGCATAATCCTGATAACTAGCATAACTCCTAAAAGTAGCATACGATCAACAAGCAAGACCCTACCAGTCTAGCATACCAAGACATCAAGTGTTCTAAACTACACATGTATAACAAAGAGTTATCGTAGTTAACTAGTATACTCGTACTCTCACACCTTGCACTGCCCAATCCCGCAAACCGACTAAAACCAAAAGAGATAAATCCTCAATTAACAACCTAAATCTGCCAAGTTTAACCCTAAGTCAAACGAGCTAAAATCCAGCGGTCAACGATCTACAAAAGTCAACGGTCAACCAAGTCAACAACCACCACGACATGGAGACCTCTTGGCTACGTCGTGGGCGTGTCATGACAAATAGACGATATGCAGGACCTCGCCATGTCGTAGACCCTCCTTGGCCACGTCGTGGACATGTTCGAACAAAACAATCACGAAGCTGGACTCCACCACATCGTGGTCATTCCTTGGACACACCGTGGTTACTGGCAGATTCTATAATTCTTCATTAAGAGCTTAATCCTTATAGATCTAAGCTCAACACTTCAGATCTAGTCTTTATCAATGACTTAATGGATAAAGTTTCCAAGTTTATCCATTAGGAACTCACCCCAAAGCAAGATCTACAACCCTACGTCCATTAAGTCGTTAATATGTCCAAAGCTTGCTGAAGAACACAAGATAGACCTAA
Organism: Lactuca virosa; assembly: GCF_052849685.1. Taxonomy (NCBI): domain Eukaryota; kingdom Viridiplantae; phylum Streptophyta; class Magnoliopsida; order Asterales; family Asteraceae; genus Lactuca; species Lactuca virosa. Next base: position 212,082,263 of record NC_136427.1, on the reverse strand, counting down.
ACATGACTCTTTTCTCATTCTAAGAAAACTAATGACCATTTGGGATCCACAAGAAACACTAGAGTTCCTCAAACTCCAAGAACATCCATGGAAGGGACCAAAATCATCCAAAATGAACTCAAAATTGAAATAAGAAGAACAAAGGTCAAGGTATGAGCTTTATACCTTCAATAACTCAAAAATCATAAAAGGGTAATGGATCCAAGCTAGATCCTTTCTTCCTTGCACCAATACAAACTTCCTCCTTCCTTAAGCTTGACCAAAATCCAAGAACAAGCTCTACAATCAAGCAAAAAAGCTCTCAATCAAGCATGGAGGCTAGGGTTCCAAAATGAAGAGATGGAGAAGACATAATCCTTGAATTAAGATGCTTAAATATGGGAGAAACCCTAAAAATCATGGGATTGGGCTGCTACAACCACCACATCATGGCACACTTCTTGCCACGTCATGGCGTCCGTCAGAACATGCATACAAAACAACTATTCCACGTCGTAGCATTCCATGCACCACGTCATGGCATATGGTTTTCCTAAAAAACCATACTTTTGTCTCCTTTAGGTTACCAACTGGTCTTTTATGGAAAACGGGTGTTACAAGTATAGATGTGGGCAATGTTGTAACATCCGTGGTTCGAAGTAATGCTAAATTATTTAATTTTTGTAATTAATTGTTGGATTATGAAAGTAATGTTTGACTATTTCAGTTGGGCCGTTAGTGAGTGGGCCGACTGAGGACGTACGTTGGGCATAAGCGGGGCGTAGTGGCAGCATTGGATGCGGGGGGTTGATGTGCGTACGCGCAACGTATGCGAGCTGACCCAAAACCCTAATTTTTAGGGTTTAAGTCATATAAATACATCATTATGTCCCAAACCCTAGCCTCCTTACCAGACTCTCAAACTCAGAAACCCTAACATTCCTCATCCTTGTGTGATTTTTGATCTTGTGAAGCCCATTTTGGTAGTTTGGAGCTTGGAAGGAGAAAGAAGAAGTTGGTGAAGAAGGACTTGTGTAGCTTATGCTCAAGGATCTGAGATATCATCATCATTTAGTACTCATTTGAGGTAAAAAAAGCTCACAACTTGCCTCATGTATGCTTAGATCTATGGTAATGGTGTTTGGACCTTTTTCGTCCTTATAATGGATTTTTTGTGGTCCAAATCCGTTTCTAGACTTAGGATTGCCACCCTTACTGCTATATGAGTCCCAATGTCAGAAACATTACCATCTTGAAGGTCTTATTGTGGCCATGCATGCGTTTTACTCATTTCTATGGAAGTTGGTTGCTATATTTCAAGCTTAAGGTCCTAAGGGATTAAGCCTTTTTGGAATTTACGGATTAACAGGTTAGTACGTTGGGCGTACAAGCCCGTACGCGCAACGTACAAGCCATGCAAGCTGTACGCTTAGCGTACAGAGGAGTACGCCCCGCGTACTCACTGGATATGGGTTTTCATCATTTGGGCCTCGGTTTGGGACAATCCATGGACTTTATTATTATGGGCCATAATGGGCCATTAGAACTCAGTTATTGGGTTAAGGCATGTTGGGCTTAAGGGAAGGCCCATGTGAGGAGTTTGGCCCAATTTAGAAAATTGGGCCATAAATGGGCCATTAGTGGGCTTGGAAAGGCTATATAGAATTGGACCATTGATGTTATGGATTTGGGCCTAGGTTATGGTGTGAATTAGATCAGGGGTAAAATGGTCATTTTACCCTAAGAAGGATTATTGAGTTTTGACTAAGTGTTATTTTCTACTGATAGCTCGGGGAGTCGTTAGAGCAGCCGCTAGAGATTTATTACCATGAGATTCTGCATTCAGATTTGCAAGGTGAGTTTCCTCCTGTATGAACAGGTCGAAGGCACCAATGTCGGCCCGTATATGTATGCTAGTATGTTCCGAACCAAGGTCCGATGTTGGGCGGTACCCGAGGAATGTTTGTATGCTTGATGTCCTCGTGATTCTTGCATGTGTCTATATTGTATGTTTCTGGATTATGGTCCGATGCCAGGCAATGCCCGAGGAATGTTTATATGCTTCCGGATTTTAGTCCGATGCTGGACGGGGCCCGAGGAATGTTTATATGTTTATGTTATGTGATTATTTATGAGTATTTGTCGATATGTTTATATGTATACCGAGCTTTGCTCGATGCCGGGCGGGGCCCGATGCCAGATTCTGTCCGATGTCGGGCGGGGCACAATGAAGCGGGCGGGGCCCATGATATGTTATTATGTGATTATGTGTTTATGTGTATGGTATGCGGTAGCTTAGGGAGACTCACTAAGCTTCGTGCTTACAGTTTTTAGCTTTGGTTTCAGGTACTTCCGGTAGCAAGAGCTCGGGATGACTGCATTGCACACACCATGATGTTAGCATGGGATGTTACTTTGATATTGATTTAACATGTGTCTTGATATGGATATACTGATTTTGATGTTTTGAGATAATATGGTTCCTGTTTTGAATAATGATTTTTGGTAACTATGGTTTATTTAATGATTAAAAAATTAAATTTTTGTCATTATTTTTGGGATGTTATTATGTGTTTATGTGATTATGTGATTATGTGTTTATGTGTATGGTATGCGGTATCTTAGGGAGACTCACTAAGCTTCGTGCTTACAATTTTTAGTTTTGGTTTCAGGTACTTCCGGTAGCAAGGGGAAGAGCTCGGGATGACTGCATTGCACACACCATGATGTTAGCATGGGATGTTACTTTGATATTGATTTAACATGTGTCTTGATATGGATATACTGATTTTGATGTTTTGAGATAATATGGTTCCTGTTTTGAATAATGATTTTTGGTAACTATGGTTTATTTAATGATTAAAAAATTAAATTTTTGTCATTATTTTTGGGATGTTTCAAGTTGGTATTAGAACCTTGGTTTGAGTGATTTGGGCATGCTCTCGGGTGTGTCTGAACTCAAACTGAGGACTTGGTATAAGTTTTTTCAAAAGAAAACCATTTTTATAAAAAAGGATTTTGAAAAGAGAAAAAGGGTGTGCTGCATGCAATCAGTCGAGCTCAAGTAAGTTCTCCCAGATTACCCATACATGTTTGTTATGATATGATATGATTATGAGAACTGCATGCTAGATTAGGGATAAGGATCTAGGAAGGATGTCTTGTATGCCTGTTGTATGTGTATACGAACTGCATGCTAGATTAGGGCTAAGGATCTAGGAAGGATGCCTTATATGCCTACTGTATGAGCTTAATGAACTGCATGCTAGTACTGATTAGTCAGTGATATGATAGCCTGATTAGGATATGTTTGGTTTTGTTTACTCGATGCCCGGATACTACTTGCTTTGTGCTTTTAGGAGTTCTAGCTATCTTTAACTAACTAGTAAATGAATATGTTAAGTTACATATTACGAGGACTAAATAATTTCAGAAGGTTAGGTTTAGCCCTATTTTGCAGCTCTCGTCTGAGTCTAACCGTTGTAGGGAGAAACCTCTCATTCAAAGAATTATCTGGTCTTAGTGATATGTAATGGTATTTGCGAGCTAGTTAGGGAAAGATAGCAGGGACTTCTTATGCAGCTGATGGCGGAGAGTGGGTCGGAGATTACCCTAAGGCAAGCCTAGGATGAGATTAGCACGGAAAGCAGTAGTAGTGAAAGGGACTTGGGAGAGTCAAGGAAGTTCTTGAGGAAAGTACGGATATATGTGTAAGGTAGTATGGGCCCGTACTACTGAAAGCATGGGATCTGTACTCGAATCAAGGAAGGCTAAGATGAACCCATGGAACTTGTAGTATGTGAGATCCCTTGAGTTATGATGAGTATTCTGATGATTTTTATGGTGTATTTTCAGTATGGTGACGCTACACACTAGGTCAGTTGGCAGTTCTGGCGCATGCAAAGGATCAGGCTCGGGTTTTGGAGTTGGAGAGCTCGATGACCAGATGAGGGAGTTCATCTCATATGAGATCATACACATTATCATTGACCAGAATCCTATGATCTTCGGTACGGTCAAGGAGGGCATTTTGGAGATTTTGGATGAAAGACTGGGTGCATTCCACACTGAGATAGCGGCCATGATGGGGGCGCGCACAATGACATTGAGTGAGTTCCGAGCTTGTGGGGCCCCAGACTACCATGGGGCTAGGGACCCCATTGCTAGTAGCAGGTGGTTGGCGGATGTTGCCAACGCCTTTCGCACCAGCGAATGTACCGAGGGGGACAAGGTCCAACTTGCTTCCTGTCTCCTGAAGGACATGGCACGCGACTGGTGGGAAGAGATTGGGTATGAAGTTGGTGATGATGCCCTTGATACTATGACATGGAACGACTTCTCGACCATGTTCAGGGCCAAGTTCGCACCTGTGATTGAGGTGCAGCAACTTGCGTGGGAGTTCCAGGATCTCCAGCAGACGGCTGAGATGGTGACTGAGATCACCGCCATGTTCAGGGAGAAGGCCCTTCTCATTCCGCAGTATGTGGCAGACGAGGTGATGAAAAAGGCCCGATACCATGTGATGCTGTGGAGCGATATCCGACAGTTTGTTAGCCGCTCCAGCTACAAGACGCTGGAGGATATGATAGCGAGGGCTCGGGAAAGGGAGCTGGATTTGGAGATGGAGAAGAAGAGGAAACTAGAGGGTGTTCAGACAGGGAGCTCGGGAAAAAAGCCCAAGGTTTCGGATCACAGATCGAGGATACAACAGGGTCACAGCTGCTGTGGCAAGTGCGGCAAGATGCATGAGGGGGCGTGCAGGGCGGGTAGTTCGGGCTGCTTTAAGTGCGGCCGAACTGGTCATGTCAGCAGGGACTGTACTGCTACCACCACCACCACCACCATAGTATTTGATCTGATTTGCTTCCAATGCAATCAGATGGGCCACAAGAGGTCCCAATGCCCGATTTTAGCAACAACAAGATAGGTAGCGGCACCCGCTCCTACTACACTGAGGATTACCGATGGTTGTCAGGGCCGGACAGAGGCACCTACAGTGAGGAGCAGGGTTTATCAGCTGACTGTGTAGGAGGCACGTGCAACTCCTGATGTTGTGACGGGTATGTATCTTCTCCTTATCTCTTTATTTACATTGATTATTTCTTATGTTTATGTGTTTTATTACAGGATCGTTCCTTGTGAACGATATATCTGCTGTGGTATTATTTGATTCAGGGGCTACCCGATCTTTTGTATCGCTCGCGTCGAGCAAGCGATTTGTTGGAGCTCCAGGAGAGATGGACTGTCCACTGGATGTAGAGATAACGGATGATAGGGTCGTTTGGGTTGTGAGGGTTCACCGAGGATGTACACTACAGTTGTTTGATGAGCAGTTTTCCATGGATTTAGTCCCTATTCCCCTGTGAGGGAATAAAGTTATCATGGGTATGGACTGGTTGAGCCCCAATGGGGAAGTGATCGACTGCGAGCAACCGCTAGTACAAGTTAGGACCCCAAGTGGGGGAGGGTTGGTGATTCAGGGCGAGAGGCCGCAACATGGGCCGACTTTGTGTTCAACAGTGAGAGCTAGGCGCTACCTTCAGCAGGGTTGCGCAGGTTATGTCGCCTATGTTATGGATACCCATGATAAGGGTAAGGCGATCGTGGATGATGTACCGAACGTACGGGAGTACCCGGACGTGTTCCCGGAGGATTTGCCTGAGGTACCTCCGGAGAGGCAGGTAGAGTTCAGGATTGACCTAGTTCTTAGTGCGGCTCTGATAGCCAAGGCACCATATCGGTTGGCTCCTCCCAAGATGCAGGAGTTGTCTACACAGCTTCAAGAGCTGTTAGACAAGGGATTTATCAGGCCGAGCAGTTCGCCATGGGGAGCCCCGATTCTGTTTGTGAAGAAGAAGGACGGGTCACATCGGATGTGTATAGTTTACCGGGAGTTGAATAAGGTAACAATGAAGAACCGTTATCCCCTCCCGAGGACTGATGACTTATTTGACCAACTTCAGGGTGCATCTTGGTTCTCCAAGATTGATTTGCGATCGGGTTATCACCAGATGCGAGTCAGGGATGACGATGTGAAGAAGACAGCCTTTCGGACTCGCTATGGTCATTACGAGTTCGTGGTGATGCCGTTTGGGCTCACCAATGCTCTTGCCGCGTTCATGGATCTCATGAACCGTGTGTGCAGACTGATGCTGGACCATTCTGTGATAGTATTCATCGATGATATCTTGGTTTACTCCAAGACTCAGGAGCAGCACGAGGAGAACCTAAGGGAGGTGCTGGAGACACCAAGGAGGGATAAATTTTTTGCGAAGTTCTCAAAGTGTGAGTTCTGGTTGCGCGAGGTGCAGTTTCTGGGGCACCCTGTCAACCAGAAGGGTATTCTGGTCGATCCGGCCAAGGTAGAGGACGTAATGCAGTGGGAGGTTCCAAGGTCTCCATCTAAGATTCGAAGTTTTCTTGGTCTAGCAGGTTATTATCGGAGATTTATCTAGGATTTCTCCAAGATCGCTGTTCCTCTGACCCGACTAACCAAGAAGTCGGTGACATTCCATTGGGGGTCTAAGCAGCAGGCAACTTTCGAGACTCTCAGACAGCGATTTTGCGAGGCACCATTTCTGACCTTGCTGGAGGGTGTCGACGATTTTGTGGTTTACTGTGACGCTTCGATCATGGGTATGGGTGCAGTACTGATGCAGCGGGGTCACGTGATTGCGTATGCATCGAGGCAGCTGAATCCTCATGAGGCGAACTATCCGACGTTTGATTTGGAGCTGGGGGCTGTGGTTTTTGCCCTCATGATTTGGCGACACGACCTCTATGGGGTTCGTTGTACCATTTACACGGACCACAAGAGCTTGAGGTACCTGATGGATCAACCGAATCTGAACATGCGACAACGTCGTTGGTTGGACGTGGTAAAGGATTACGACTGTGAGATCCTTTATCACCCGGGGAAGGCTAATATGGTGGCCGATGCTCTTAGCCACAGGGTAGTGGCGACTCCGATTCGAGACATATGTTTGAGGATGACAGTGATTACTCCATTGTTGGAACGAATCTGGGAGGCGTAGGTCGAGGGTATGAAAGAGGAGCGCCGAAAGTGTGAGCGGATCATAGGCCAAGTGGCCTCATTCGATTATGACAGTTGTGGGTTGTTGACTCTGCATCGGAGGGTCTGGGTTCGTTACTGGGGTGGAGTGCGTCAGATTCTTATGGAGGAGGCGCACAAGTTGAGATTCTCCATTCACCCCGGGGCGACGAAGATGTACCAGGATCTTCGTCATGATTATTGGTGGCCCTACATGAATTGAGACATGACATGGTATGTGGAGTGGTGCTTGACTTGCAGGAAAGTCAAGGCTGAATACCAGCGACCTCACGACAAGATGCAACCGTTAGATATTCCCGTGTGGAAATGGGAAGATATCACTATGGATTTCATCACAAAGCTTCCCAGGACCGCTCGTGGAGTGGATTCGATTTGGCTCATTGTGGATCAGTTGACCACGAGTGCTCATTTCATCTCGATCTAGGAGAGTATATCGGCTGAGAAGCTAGCCGAGATCTATGTACGCGAGGTGGTGGCACGTCATAGAGTGCCGGTGTCGGTTGTGTCAGACCGAGATGTGCATTTCACTTTCAGGTTTTGGAACCGGTTTCATGACGAGATGGGTACTCGTCTTCACATCAGTACAACTTTTCACCCTCAGACTAATGGGTAGAGTGAGAGGACGATTCAGACTCTAGAGGACATGTTGCGTGCGTGGGTGTTAGATTTTGGAGGGAGTCGGGATACGTATCTTCCGTTAGCAGAATTTTCGTATAACAACAACTATCACGCTAGCATAGATCGACCTTCCTTCGAGATGCTCTACGGGAGGAAGTGTAGAACCCCAATCTGTTGGGGTGAGGTCGGCCAGAGAGTCATGGGGAGTACTGATGTAACACTCCAATTCAGGTATTACTCTTTAGACCCTTGAAAAGGAAAAGACGGCATAAAAGGTCCCTTTGTACGCGGGGCGTACTCCAGGAGTACGCTTAACGTACTATGGACGCATGATCGCGGAAGGTGGTCGCGTATGCAGGGCGTACGCATAGGTATGCGGGGCGTACGAGACAGAGGGCCAAAACCCTAATTCTCGAACTTGACACCTATTTAAACACCCTTAAGCCTCTTGAACTAATCCCTAGTCAGCCTCCCGAGTCTTATTTCACCCTTCTACACCAGAGATACCTTGTGATAGTGTTTTTGAGCTTAAGGAGTGTATTTGTGGCCATTTTAGTGTCCATTCAAGAAGAAGGAGTTGCTAAGCAAGCTTGGAGTGGCATTGGGCTTCAAGAATCTGCATCTAGTTCACCTTGAAGAGCTTTTGGAGGTATAAAGCTTTGATCTTGCCATCTTATTCATTATATCTATCTAGGGTTTTCTATTTTGTCCCTTTAGTTGGTTTTGGGCCTTCTCTTGAGAGTTGAGCAACTCCAGAGGCTGAAATGGTTAGATCTGAACTTTGTGAGCATGCTAGATGCATAAAGGTGCTTGCTTAAAGAGTATCTAGACTCCATGCATGAGTTTGAAGCTTCCTATGAAGTCCTAATGTGAAGAATGAAGTTTTTAAGTCCCATATAGCATGCAAGGACATAAAGTTGCCAACTTTATGCCCTAGGACGTCTTAATGAGCTCATATCGGATATTGGACGTTAGAATATCAAGTATTAAGCACTTAATGGAAGAAAGTGGTTAATCTGTTTGTACGTTGGGCATAAGTTAGAGCACGCCGTGCATACAACTCAGAGAATCAGTACGCTGTGTGTGCTAGGGTGGTACGCAAGGCGTACGCACCTCAGATGGGCTCGGACTTGTTTTGGGCTTGTAAGCTTTTGGGCATTAATTAATCATTGGGCCTGGTCATGTTTTGGAGTTGGTAGGCCAACTTATCTGTTTTGGCCCATGGATACTATGGTTGGGCTTTATTGGGCCATGAGGCCCATTAATTATTTTGGACATGGACTTTGGGCCCATTAGCAAAGGAAGATTTTTTGTTCCATTGTGAAAGGACTTGGGGTTTGGGTTCTTCAATTGGATTGTGTTCAGTCCTAACCTTGGGTAATGTTATTATTGTTCAGCATGGGTGGTTACAGACTGTTAGGAGAGCAACTTTCAGATTCAGCAGACAAAGGTGAGTCTTCTCACCATACCAATGGGTCTAAGGCACCAAGGCAGGCCCATTTTATGATATGTGGATTGTCGATTGATTATGCGTTATGTGTCACAACTAGGAAATTCTATATCCTTGTAACTATAACAATGATAGCCATTGTAACCAAAATTTTGAAAGCATGCTTGATGTTTATTCAATAACAACATAAGTCCATCAAAAACTCTATACAAACACTTCCATTGGTCAACGAAAGATTGGAAACACTAAAAATCCCAACATAAGTCCGTTTTGGACTAGGATTTCCTTATTGGGCCAAATGGACCAATAAGTTTCCAATTTGACTATTTTGGGCTTAGAACCCTTAAATGGGCCCTAATTGGACCCACTTTCATTAAACCTAACATTTTGAGCCATAATGGATCCAAAATGAATTGAATTATCCTTAATGGGCCTTGTTGGGCCATAACAAAACAAATTAACCCTAATGGATCATAAACCCATTCTTTTATACTAATTGGGTCGTGAACTATCCAAAGGATCCCAATGGGTCGAAAACCTTCTCTATGAACCTCATAGTTTCGAACCAAGGCCAGAAGTGGGCCAAATTAATCCATATCTTCTTTCATTAGGCCCATTTCGGCCCAAGATAAAAAAAAAGAGAAATGAGATTAATGGGAGATTAAGGGGGGGGGGGTGACACCTCAAAATTGTATGTAGGATAACAATGCACCATTCTCACATCCCCATGCATCTATCACCTCACTCTCTCTCTTCTTCCCTCTTCTTTTCTACCCTCGGCCGAACACACACACCCTCACCACCTTCAACTTTCATTTCAAACTCTCTCAAACCTTTCAAGAACATCTTCTTACCTCCCTCAAAATCTCGAAAATTAGTGTGGCTCCAAGAAGATCTTTCACTTATATCACCATCATTGGTAAGTTATTGTTATACATAAGTCTTGGTTTCCATTCTTAAGCTAAGAACAACTCCTTATATGACTTCATTTGGTGATCATACTTCCTAGAAAACCTCTAAGTTCGAAAGTTCTCTTCAAGGAAGTGTCTAAGGCCAAAAACCACACCATCTTCTTCCATTCTTCTTCAAAACCGAAACCACAAACCCAAGGTGAGTTCATACCCCCTTGTTTTCGGTTTTTACTTGTTTTTGGGGGGAGAATACAAGTGTTATGTGTTGATCTATGTGTGTTTGCATGTTATATGTGATTTTCTTTGGTTTGTGTTGTGAAAATGTGATATTATTTGTTATATCTCGAGATCTATGGCTAAAACGTGAAGGATACATAAACAAAAACATAATAAACAACATACTTCAAAGATCTAAGAGTCTTTATGTTCAAGAAGTGAAAAACAAGGCCAAAGATTTTCATAAGTGTCATTTTTGCAAAATAACAAAGATTTGGTTAAAAGATGACATTTTCGGTTTTTACAAGGATAATATGGTATATATCTATATAAAATATGAATTCTATGGAAATAATGTTTCTCAAGGGACCAAAAACATAAATTTTTGCTTATTGGGCTTATATTTGGGCCCCAACGGTTTTTGGGCCCAAATTTGCGAAAAGGATGAAACTTGAGGCTGAAATTGTAAATTTATCAAAGTATAAATAAAAAACGTGAATAAATTAAATTTAGGGGTTGAAAATGACCCTTTTTGCTAAATTGGACTAATAATGCAAAGTTTTTAGATTTTGGGCCAAATTTGTAAAACTTACGGCAAATGGGCCAATAATGTAAATTTTTAGCAAATAAGGGCTGAAAATGTCAAAAGTTGTATTTTGGGCTGAAATTATAATTTAAGATTTTATTTGGGCCGAAAATGCCAAGTTAAATAATCTAATGGACTAAAATGTCATTTTTCATCAAAAAGGACTAAAAGTGTCATTTTGCACCATTAAGGGCTGAAAATGTAAATTTTGTATGAAAAAGGGACTGAAATGGTCAAATAAACATTTTGGGCCAAATATGTAAATTCCTTAACAATTGGATCAAAGATATAAATTTTTACAACATGAAGGTTTAAAAATGGTATTTTTATAAAAACTAAGAATATCGTTATAAACCAACATTGAGTATTTTAACATCGAAAGTAAACACTAAGTGTAAACCAAATCCAATACTACAACTTATAACGACAAACAGATAAACGATTCAATGGTTGGGTCCAATATTTCCTATTCGTGCTTATTGGGCCTTCGTGACCCAATTATACGATTATTGGGCCCAATATAATCAAAACATGTTTATTGGGCCTTGGTGACCCAATTACATGCCTAGTGGGCCTTCATCAGTTTAAACATGCTATTGGGCCTTAGTGGCCCATTTGCATTGCTAATATGGCCTTAAACTTTTATCATATGCTCAATGGGCTATAATGTGTCCGTAGCATACTCGACAGCCTATAATAACATACATGATTAATGGGCCACCGTTGTCCTTTTTCGTGTCTGTTTGGCTTACTTCATATTCACGTAAACATCAATCGGGTTGTAAAACAAAGTTATTCAATTTCATTGGGATTTAGTGAGAAATAACGGGTGGTACCAATAAGTGTCGGCCGTAGCCTGTAGTTATAATCAGAGTCTCCTGGAGGGAGAGCGAGAGTTTTTTGTATAGATCTATACAGGGGTGACTTCCCCACACCTGAGTTGTTCGCTACAGTTAGACTCGGCCAGTCTAAGGTGACAAAATCTTGATCAAAATCGGCGTTAGGAAAAATGCCAAGACAGACGAATTAGTCACTATTATTAATAGTTATAACGACTCACATAGAGATCCATTACCATCTAAGTACTCATGGGAAATCATATTCATACACCGTGACGATGCAAAGTGATTTATACAATAATACAAAACTATCATACTATTTTAAATTGGAAAACATCGGGTTTTCCGGGGAACGACATTAATCACTTCTACATACAACAACTACAATACAAGGAACAATTACGAAAGGCAATCACTTTTACATGTTTTGAAATCACATACATATACACTTATGGGATCATCACATCTTTTTTGTAACCAATTTTTGTTGCAGAAAATATCGGATTTTCTGGGTTTTACAAACAATACAAACTATTTTTTTTATCAAACATGCTTATGAACTCACCAACATTATATATGTTGACCGTTTTCAAAATAACTTGTATTCTCAGGTAACCGTTAGAATGAAGAATCATCAAGCGTGTTTCTGAAATTTCTTTTGTGCAATGTCAATCGTTAAACAATTTATGTTCTGTGATGTTGTAATGTAAACAATGTACTTGATGTGAACAAGGTCAGTTGTAATGTATTAATGCATGGTGATGTTTATGTTATGTTTCATGTATATTCATTGTGATGATATTTCAATTTAAGTCACACGAGCCCTCAGACGTTTCCGCCGTCTGGTTCGGGGGTGTGACATTATGTTAGTATGACATTTGCATGGAAGACCCCAGGGGGATTCTCGTGGCAGTAGACTGAGACCACGTGGGGGTTCCCGTGGCATTTGGTATAAGACCTTGGAGGGTTTCCATGGCATCCTAGTATATTTGCATGATTAGTTTGTATGATATTTGCTTGGTAGTGAAGACCATGTGGGGGTTCCCATGACAGGAAGACCATGTGGGGTTCTTATGGCAGGTAGTTAAGACCACGTGGGGGTTCCAGTGGCACTAGGTGTAAGACCCTGGAGGGTTTCCATGGCTTCCGTATATGTTGTATGCATGGCTTATGTGATATATGTAGCTTTTATAGCTAATATGATATGTGTTATGTGGATTGTGTGTGGGGTATGCTCTGGGGAACTCACTAAGCATTAGCTTACATTTTGTGGATTTGTGTCAGGTATATCTGAGCCCAAGGGCAAGGGAAAGGCTTGATGGTGCGGTGTGCACTCTCTCTCAGGCGTTTTTATGGGATACTCTGATGATTTGAAATGAAATTGTATTTGTTATGAATTTTGAAAACAAATTTATTTAGGATTTCATTGTTTGTGGAAAGTATTTTGGTTAATCAAAAATGAAAAATTTCTTTTGAAAATTGGGTCGTTACAACTGAGGTGGTACTCAAGACCACGGTGAAGATCCGACAGGTCCGGAGCGGGCTCCAGACTGCTCAGAGTCGGCAGAAAAGCTATGCCGACAAGCGCCGTTCAGACCTAGAGTTTCAGGTAGGGGATATGTTCCTACTGAAGGTGTCACCTTGGAAAGGTGTCATCCGGTTCAGGAAGCCGGGCAAGCTGGGCCCCAGGTACATCGGTCCATTCAAGGTTTTGGCTCGGGTGGGCCAGGTTGCGTATTGACTGGATCTGCCAGCCGAGCTTAGTCAGATCCACAATACTTTTCATGTCTCCCAGCTGCGGAAGTGCTTAGTAGATGACTCTGCAGTCTTTAGAGGATATTCAGGTGGATGACAGCCTGAACTACATCGAAAGACCAGTAGCCATTCTTGACAGAAAGACAAAGGAGCTGAGGAACAAGAGGGTAGAGCAGGTAAAGGTGCAGTGGCTGCACCGCAAGGGGTCTGAGTGGACTTGGGAGCCCGAGGAGGAGATGAGGGAGAACTATCCGAAGTTGTTCAAGGCAGCGGGCTTCGAGGACGAAGTGTGATTCAAGTGGGGGAGAATTGTAACATCCGTGGTTCGAGGTAATGCTAAATTATTTAATTTTTGTAATTGATTGTTGGATTATGAAAGTAATGTTGGACTATTTGAGTTGGGTCGTTAGTGAGTGGGGCGACTGAGGACGTATGTCGGGCGTAAGCAGTGCGTAGTGGCAGCATTGGATGCAGGGGGTTGATATGTGTACGCGCAGCGTACGCGAGCCGACCCAAAACCCTAATTTTTAGGGTTTAAGTCATATAAATACATCATTATGTCCCAAAACCTAGCCTCCTTACCAGCCTCTCAAACTCAGAAACCCTAAAAAGCCTAACATTCCTCATCCTTGTGTGATTTTTGATCTTGTGAAGCCCATCTTGGTGGTTTGGAGCTTGGAAGGAGAAATAAGAAGTTGGTGAAGAAGAACTTGTGTTGCTTGAGCTCAAGGATCTGAGATATCATCATCATTTAGTACTCATTTGAGGTAAAAAGCTCACAACTTGCCTCATTTATGCTTAGATCTATGGTAATGGTGTTTTGGACCTTTTTGGTCCCAAGAATGGATTTTTATGGTCCAAATCCATTTCTAGACTTAGGGTTGCCACCCTTAGTGCTATATGAGTCCCAAGGCCAGAAAAGTTACCATATTGAAGGTCTTATTGTGGCCATGCATGAGTTTTAGTCATTTCTATGGAAGTTGGTTGCCATATTTCAAGTTTGGGTCCATTTGGAGGTTTGCAAGGCACCATGTAATTGACTATATGGGATAAGACACTTTATTGGACTCAGATCTGTGTTTGAAGCTTAAGGTCTTAAGGGATTAATCCTTTTTGGAGTTTACGGCTTAACATGTTAGTACGTTGGGCGTACAAGCCCGTACACACAGCGTACAAGCCATGCATGTTGTATGCTTAGCGTATAGAGGAGTACGCCCCGCGTACTCACTGGATGTGGGTTTTTGTCATTTGGGCCTCAGTTTGGGCCGAACCATGGACTTTGTTATTATGGGCCATAATGGGCCATCAGAAGTCAGTTATTGGGCTAAGGCATGTTGGGCTTAAGGGAAGGCCCACTTGAGGAGTTGGGCCCAATTTAGAAAATTGGGCCATAAATGGGCCATTAGTGGGCTTGGAAAGGCTATATAAAATTAGACCATTGATGTTATGGATTTGGGCCTAGGTTATGGTCTGAATTAGATCAGGGGTAAAATGGTCATTTTACCCTTAGAAGGATGATTGAGTTTTGACTAAGTGTTATTTTCTACTGATAGCTTGGGGAGTCGTCAGAGCAGCTGCTAGATATCTATTACCGTGAGATTCTGCATTTAGATTTGCGAGGTGAGTTTCCTCCTGTATGAACGGGTCGAAGGCACCAATACCGGCCCGTATATGTATGCTAGTATGTTCCGGACCAAGGTCCGATGTTGGGCGGTGCCCGAGGAATGTTTATATGCTTGATGTATTCGTGATTCTTGCATGTGTATGTATTGTATGTTTCCGGATTACGGTCTGATGTCGGGTAATGCCCGATGAATGTTTGTATGCTTCCAGATTTCGGTCCGATGTCGGGCGGGGCCCGAGGAATGTTTATATGTTTATTTTATGTGATTATTTATGAGTATTTGTCGATATGTTTATATGTATACTGAGCTTTTCTCGATGCCGGGCGGGGCCCATGATATGTTATTATGTGTTTATATGTGTGGTATGTGGTAGTTTGGGAAGACTCACTAAGCTTCGTGCTTACAGTTTTCAATTTTGGTTTCAGGTACTTCCGGTAGCAAGTGGAAGAGCTCGGGATGACTGCATTGCACACACCATGATGTTAGCATGGGTTGTTACTCTGATGCGTTTTGATATGGATATACTGATTTTGATGTTTTGAGATAATATGGTTCCTGTTTTGGATAATTATTTTTTGGTAACTATGCTTTATTTAATGATTTAAAAATGAAATTTTTGGTCATGATTTTTGGGATGTTTCAACTGTTATGAATCCTTGTCTCTTAATCTCCTAGGAATCATCATGTTGCCATTAAAAATGAACAAAAATTACAAAAGTTTAATAAGGTACTTACAGAACAGAAAGGGTAGTGATTTTAATGCAATAAATGTTTGTTACTATTTTTTGTATATATTAAGGAGTTTAAGAAAATGAAAGTAAAATGGTATATTGGGTAGATTTTCCAAAAAAAAAAATGAAAATGCAATAATATATGAGGGTAGTTTGAAAAAAAAGTACAATGCTGGATTTGGGTAGTTTTAAAAAAAATGCAATAGTAAATCTAGGTAGTTTTACAAAAGCAAAAGTACAATGTTATATTTGTTAAATCTTCTACTTAAAAAATGTAAGTACAATGTTATATTTGTGTACAGTTTAAAAAAAACATGATAATACAATGCTATATTTTTGTAGATTTTCAAAGGAAATGAAAATGCAAAGGTAAATCATGATAGTAAAAATAGTACAATGCTATATTTAAATAGATTTTCAAAAAAGATGAAAATGCAATCCTATATTAGGGTAGTTTTTAAAAAATAAAAGTACAATACAATAAGGTATATTTTCAGAAAAAGATGAGAAGAAATGATTTACCTTTGTAGTTTTACAAAAAATATGTTTTCTTGTTTTAAAAGAATAAAAAGTACATTGCTATATTTGGGTAGATTTCCAAAAAAATGAAAATGCAATGCTGTATGATGATAATTTTGAAAAAAAAATGAAGATAAAATGCTAAATTTGGGTAGATTTTCCAAAATAAAATTTAAGCTACAATGTTATATCAATAAAGTTTAAATAAAATCAAAGTACAATGTTATATTATGGTAGATTAAAAAATGATGATGCAATTCTATGTCATAGTAGTTTTAAAAAAAGTGAAAGTAAAATGCTGTATTTTATAGATTTTCAGAAAATAGTCAAAATGGAATGGTATATGAAGGTACTTTTGAAAGTACGATGTTATATTTGTGTATTTTTGTTTTCAAAATAAAAAATCAAAATGAAAAGGCTAAGTGTTGGTAGTTTTCAAAAGAGATGAATATACAAAAAAAAATATTAAATATCTAAGAAATATTACCCGCAAAGCCATGAAATCATCAGGGAAATCACATGGAACAACTTCCCTATGGAGATGAAGCTCTTAATAACATGGGCTCTGCAGACAGATCTGACCATTCCAAAGCATGTGCCATTATTTAAATCAACAAGGACCCCAAATAAAACATAAAAAAATGTTTTATGTAAATGTTTATTGTTATTTTTCCAAATCTCCAAGAAATGAAAGTAGGATTCTGTAAGAGGGAGTCTTTATATATCATTTCATTTTGAAAATTTTAGCCAGTTATAGAAATCTGATCCAAATACAAAGTATGTTCATTTTTATAATTGGTAATAAAGTAATTTAAAAGAAATGAAAGTAGGATGCTATAATTGAAATATCTGACCATGCTACTTCTATTAGAGAAGTCCTCATAAGCCTATTGTTTTTTTTCCATGCTTTTGTCTTCAGATTACGTATGAATCGAAAAAACTGACCATGTTATATGATTAATGCATGTTAGAATTTTTATATGCGTCTGAAATAGCACCAAGTAGCAACAAATAACAACCTAGTTTGATATGTTTCCCTCAAGCATTGGTTTTTTAAAAGTTTGGCAAATTATGACAATGTACTTTCATTTTTTTTCCTTATTAGGACATTGTAATTAGTAAAATCCAATCAATTACAGTAGTGAAAATTGTTGTGTTTGGATGACATTGTTATAACTTGGTAGATTTTTCAATGAGTAATGTTGTATAAGGAAAAATGGAAGTATAATGTTATAATAAACAAATAAATGAATATGTTGTTATTTCTTGGATTTCAAAGTACAATACTATAAATGAATACATTGCAAAAAAATAGTACAACAAAAAAGAAAAAAAAAACATCTACAGGAAATAAAAACTTTATTTTATTTTCTGTGGTATATCATCCTAATTACATTTTTTTTCAAGTACAACATTGTAATACCAAATTGTCCTTAGTTAATTATATTTTACTTGAATGATATGTATATTAAGTACGTTTTATAAAATACCAATCAAATAACATATCATCAGTTGAAATGCCTACATACCTTTTCAAATCTCTCGGGTGTAATTGTCATTCATCCTCTCCTTGTAACATTCCGTTTCAAATAAAATAAATAAAAATTAAATAAATAAATAAATAAAATAAATGAATTATACCCTAAAACCCCGAGATGTAATTTATGTTTTTATTTTATCTTAGCCCTAAATCCGTAACAATTTATTAGTGTTAGCCATAAGGAGTTAAATTTTACAATTTCTGAAAATTAGGATTTATATTGTAACTTTTGGACTTGAATTGTAATGAAATCTGAAAGCTAAGGGCTGTTTGGTAAATTGTAGGCTTGAATTGAAAGGAATAGAGGGGGAAGAGCTGGAATTGTCAAAATGGTATGAAGTTTGAAATTGGACGGGGTCTAAAACCCGTCACCTCCCTTTCCCTTGCATATCATCCAAATTCTAACCCTACATCTTTTTCCCAGCCGCCACCTTATCACCCCTCACCTCACCTCTAGTCACCGCTACCTCCACCTTCGAGATCGTAAGCCACCGAGTCGATACCGCCGTTGCTGCTGCCGACGTAAGCAGAGACAGACGAGACAATGTCATGGCAGTGAGAAGTCGGAAGAGCAGAGCTCGTTGCTGCTGCTATCTCTCTCTGATAAAGGCACACCCCTTCCCACCTTCTTCGCTCTTCTGTTTCTTCATCCCTCCGTCGCCACGCCGCTCCGGCGGCTGTCACGTTTTGACATCATTTTTCCGACCCCCGCCTACCACCATGAGGGTGGCGGTGTTGTGTGTGTTTTTCGTGTGTGTGGGTGCGTGTTTCAATCTAGGTCAAAGAGTGTGTACGTGTTTCAGTCGATGAGGCATGTGTGGGTGTTTGTTGGCTGGAATCTAGGTTGAAAACCAACATGACAGCCAACCATGATGGATGTCATTGTGCTACCATCGTCTGCCGCCACCACCACTGTGAGGTGGTGGCTGCCACATCCTTCTGCCGTCTGCCACCATCTCGGTGGTTGTATTGGGAATTTCCTTGTTCTTTTGGTTTTAGTGTGGGTATATGTGATGTAAGAACTTTTATGTGTGTTTGGATTGTTGGATTTATCACTTGAAACTGCCACCACCGCCGTGTGTGGGTGGCTGCCGTCTTCGACCGCCACCAACCACCACTTCCCGAGGTGGCAGTGGGTGGTGCCCGACTTTTTAAATATTATATTACCTAAAAAGTTAACTTTAGCCCGAGTGGCACGAGTTTGGGGTTAGAAACCCAAATTAGGGTTTCGAAAACCCTAATATCAGGAAAACCCTAGTTTGGAGTTGGCTGGGACCCGCGTTAAAGCTGTTAATTAAACTTCAAATAATACTTAGTAATGACCCTATAATTAACTTAATACAATATTGGACTTAATGGATTAAGTCCTTAAGGGGTTAAGTGTGGAACACTAACCCTAGTTATAATTTTATGTGAAAAACCCTAGAATCGGGGAGCTCTATTTTGGGCAATGATCGGATACGTATTTGGGATATTGATTGGATTATTATTACACCCAAGAATGACTAATTCAAACCTTAATCAGTCCTACCCTTAGGTGATTAGGTCCTTAATGGGTTAAGTGTTCTCACTTAACCCTAATCGTCATTTTATATGAAATGGTGGTCACTATTGCAAGTGACTATGACCTGTGATTGGGTATTGACTCAAGTATCTTCCTGTAGGTGATTGGAAGTGATTTGAAGCTGGTAGAGTCCTTCATTGCTACAGTGGTTATCTATGTGCATATTGAGGTGAGTTTCACCTCACTATACCCATGGGTCGAAGGAACCAATACCGGCCCACTAGTTTTGGTTATCTGTTAGTAGAGGGAAGCCTTAGGGACTGTGTAGAGTCATGTAGCATAGACTGAGGAATCTTGATCCCAGCTCTCTTACATGTTCCTCGTTTGGTTGTGGTTCTAGAGTGGGATCATCTGTCCGAGTGACTATCTCACTTCTGAGTATATACAACCATGCATTCCTTGGATTGTTGATATTGAGTATGATGCTATGCTGTAGTGATATGTTAGATATGTGTTCTGGCATTGAGTATGCTACTATGCTGTAGTGATCTGTTAGATATGTGTTCTGGTATCGAGTATGCTGCTATGATGCAGTGATCTGTTAGATCTGTCTCCTAGTATTGAGTATGTTGCTTTATGGTAATAATCTATAGAACTATATGTTATCTGTGCTTGCTGGTTATCATCTATGGAGTGCCCTTAGGGACTTTCGATGGTCATGTAGGTTAGCCTAAGAACTCTTGGTCTAGGCTCTCTTGCCTGTTCCTTGTTTGGTTGTGGCTCTAGAGTAGGACCATCTGTTCGGGTGGCTATCTCACCTCTTGTCACACCCCCAAACCAGAACGGCGGAAACGTCTGGGGGCGGATGACTTCATGTATAGTATTATAACAGTTGAATTGTAGTAAAGAAAGAAAACACAATCATCATTGATATAATTTAAAAGGTTACATTGTTGATAGTGTTACATGTTTCCCAATAAATTACAATATGGTGACAAAATGAGTTTTGAACTAACGCCTTAGCGTCCCGTCCTCAAAAGTGGTTGATTACCTGTTCATTGATTCCCTGAGAATACAAGTAATTTCGAAAAGAGTGTCAACAATTAAGTTGGTGAGTTCATAAGAGTTTTGTTTGAGAAATACGTCGTTTTTCCTTGTAAAAAATGATAGAGTGTGATTTCCAGAAAATCCAATATTTTCTTATAAAATGAATTGTAGTCTTAGTTACCCTAAGACCAGAAAATGTATGAATGCTCATGTACTTGTAATAGTATATTGTAGTTTTGTATGAATAAAACTCCTTTTGTGTGTTTGTTAATCCCCGTAAACTGTATTTATTGTTAATACCCCATGTGAGTTATTATAACCATGCTATGACCCAGTCGGTCTGTAACGACGTTCGTCAGGCGTCAGAAATGTTATGATATTTGTCACCCCAGACCTGCCGGTCTAACTGTAGCTAACAGTTTAGGTGTGGGATTGTCAGTCCCGTATAGATCTATACACAACTATCACGCTCTCCCTACAAGATATTTTGGTTACAATTGTAGGACTTTAATGCGGTACTTTAAAGGTACCGTGAAGCCGAACGTCTCACAAATTCATTCATTAACAGGTTTACGTCAAATGAAATGAAAACTCCTTTTTGTTGTAAATGTAAATATTACCCTTTCATAGTGTTTGTATAGTATGAAAATAATTATACTTTTATAATTATTTCTAAATCCCGAAAGGGTAAAATAATGTCAACGATCCTCAAACTATACCTATTATAGTTTGAAATGTATGTAGAAATAAAATGAACGCCTTTGTATTTTGACAATTTGCATGTAAACGTTTATAAATTTGGTAGTAATGTCGTTTCGTATATTTGATATTTTTACGTAAAAAGGTACATAAAATGTAAGAAAAACATAAATAATAGTTTGTATTTTAACACAACTTTTCCTTGTGCTATACTTGTATCCCCCCCCCCCCCCCCCGAAAATATAGAAAAATCGTTGAAAAGTATAGGTGTATGAACTCACCTTATGTTTGTTTGCGGGTTGATAACGAGACGACGGTGACAATCTTTAACCTACGAACACTTGAAGATGATTGAATCCTAAGAGTTTTTAAACACATACTAATGTGTGAATAAGATGAACTAACATGAACATGTTTGCATAAACACTTAGATTATAGATGAATACTTACCAAAAATCCTTAAGAGTTTTGATTGAAAGGAAATATGATCTCCTGGGAATTATTTGATGAAGAAAAAGGAAAGCTTGGTTTTGAGAGGAAGTAGGAAGAAATGTTGACTGGGAATGGGTTTGGGTATTGTCTCAAATTCGTGAGTGTATAGATATATGAAGGAAATATAGGATGAGTAAATGAGAAGTGACATTTACCTGGGTATGTGAGATATCACTTTGGGAAGGTAAGTTTCAACCAATCAAGTGACAACACAAGTGGCAAGTGGTTGATTAAAATAATATAACTTTAGATATTATTTTATGAAAATGTGATATAAAGCTTCAAATTTGGCATAAAATAGAAGTTTTGAGGGTTTAAGTCATGAAAATTACGAGTTGGAGGAAATTTACGGCGTCAAAAACTCCTAAAATTACAAAAAGGTCCGAAATTGTCAAAAATCCGGAATGGGGTTCGGATCTGCGAGGGTTCCGGAGTCAAATAGCCATTTCCGGAGCCAAAAGGGGAATTCCGAAGCTAAACTCCAAGTTCCGGAGTCACACAACATCTTTCGAAGTCGATTAGTAGGTTCCGGAGTAGCGGTGCGGAGTCAGCATGTACGAAGTCGGCCTTGTCTTCCGAGATTGTGAGACTTCTGGAATGCGAGAATGTTCGGAGCATCAGGAGATTCCGGGGCGAAAATGTCCGGTGCGAAGAGTTCCCGAGCGAAACCTTTCGGAGTGAGGGAGTTCAGAAGCCAAGGGAGGGTTTCCGGAGCATGCGAGATTTCCCGGTTTTTCTTAGAAGGTCTGAAGTTAATCAATGTTCCGGAGTCAGAAGTTTCGTAGTAGATTAGAAGGTCCGGAGCGAAATTGACCGGTTCTTGAGAAGGTGTTCCGGATTAAGAGGGTTCCAGACTGAGAGGGTTCTGGACCAAGAAGAGAGGCTCCGTAAATGAATAGTGTATTCTGAAATGAGCTTGTTCTTTTGGGTTTTCTAGCCCTGTTTTGGGATGTTTTCAACATAGGAAGGGATAGAATGATGTTGGTGTTTATGAAAAAGTTTGAGAGAGATCTGGGAAAGATTTTGCCGAGATTTAGGAGAGATCTGGAATAGAGGTTTGTAGAGAGATTTTAGACATACAAAGAGATTTTTAGAGAGAGAGAGAGAGTTTAGAGAGATGGATTTTGTGTTTGTAGCCTTTGTTTACCAAGTTGTTATGTTTCTCACCTTATTTAGGGTTTAGGTGTTTGATCATATGAAACTTCCAAGTGATACTTTGTATTAAAAGGGCAAGTTATACATTAGGAAACATAGTGAAAGCCCTAATATACAAGTACTCCTGAGTTGACTTGTTGACTTAACTTGACCAAAATTTGACGGTTGTCACAGCATCCCCCGCTAGAAGGAATTTCGTCCCGGAATTAGCATTTTGATTGGGACTTCAAGGGTTGGGGAAAAGATGTGGGTACTTTTGTTCCATTTGATCTTCTCGTTCCCAAGTGTATTCAGGTCCTAGCTTTGCGTTCCAGCGGACCTTTACAATGGGTATGCGGCTTTGTTTCGTCCTTTTGATCTCCATATCAATGATTTCTATAGGTTCTTCTACAAAGTGGAGACTTTCGTAGATTTCAATTTCTTCAAGTGGGATGATGAGTGTCTCATCGGACAAACATTTTTTTAAGTTGGACACATGAAAGGTAGGATGTACGTTATTAAGTTACTACGGTAGACGAAGCTTGTAAGCTATCGGGCCGATTCTAGCGAGAACCTCGAATGGCCCAATGTACCGTGGATTTAGTTTCCCGCATTTTCCAAAACGTATCATTCCCTTCCAGGGTGAGACCTTCAATAACACATGGTTACCAACCTGGAATTTCAAGGGTTTGCGTCGCTTATCTGCATAGCTCTTTTGTCGGTCTCTAGAAGCTTTCAGTCGTCCCCGAATTTGGACTATCTTCTCTGTTGTCTCTCTTATGATTTCGGGGACCGTGAGATCACTGTCAGGAACTTGCCCCTTATCTAGTTGCGTATCACCCACTTCAGCCTAGCACATGGGTGATCTGTACTTACGGCCATAGAGGGCTTCGAATGGAGCGACTTTGATGCTAGTGTCATAGCTGTTATTGTATGAGAACTCGAGAAGTGGCAAATGGGTATCCCATGCTTTACCAAAGTCTATTACGCAAGCTCTCAACATGTCTTCCAATGTTTGAATGGTTCTTTCACTCTGCCCGTCGGTCTGTGGGTGATAGGCTGTACTTATGTCTAATCTAGTCCCCAAGGATTTTTGTAGAGATTTCCAGAACCGTGAAGTGAATCTACTATCTCTTTCGGAGATAATGGATATCGGCACACCATGTAGTCGTACTATCTCTTTAATGTAAGTTTTGGTCAGTTTCTCCATCTTGTCGGTTTCCCTTATTGGTAGAAAGTGCGCGGACTTGGTCAACTTGTCGACGATCACACAGATGGTGTCAAGTCCACCCGTCGACTTGGGTAACTTGGTTATGAAATCCATGCTTATCTGCTCCCACTTCCACTTGGGTATCTCTGATTGTTGTAATAAACCCGAGGGCTTCTGGTATTCTACCTTGACCTTGGCGCAAGTCAGACACTTGCCCACATAGGTAGCGATTTCTGCTTTCATGTTCGGCCACCAATAAAGTTTCTTGAGGTCCAGATACATATTGTCTGAACCGGGATGCACGGAGTATCGAGTCTTGTGTGCTTCGTTCATGACAACGTCTCTGAATCCACCGAAATTCGGCGTCCAGATCCGATTCATGAGATAACGAACTCCGTCACCCTTGACTTCTAGGTTTTTATCCATCCCTCTTAAGGCATCAGCTGTTACATTCTCTGGTTTCAAGGCTTCCAGCCGAGCCTCTTTGATTTGGGTGAACAGGTGTGAATGGATTGTCATGGTTAATGACTTTACTCGGCGGCCCGAGTATTCCTGTCTGCTCAGTGCATCTGCGACTACATTGGCTTTTCCTGGATGATAACGAGTCTCGCATGCGTAGTCATTCAGTAGCTCTACCCATCGCCTTTTCCTCATGTTGAGCTCTTTCTGGTTGAGGATGTGTTAAAGGCTTTTATGATCGGTGAAGATAGTGCATTTTGTGTCGTAAAGGTAGTGTCTCCAGAACTTCAGGGCAAACACTACTGCTCCCAGATCGAGGTCATGAGTAGTGTAGTTGACATCATGTGTCTTAAGCTGTCTTGAGGCATAGACAATGACCTTTCCTCGTTGCATAAGTACACAACCTAGCCCTTGATTGGATGCATCGCAGTATACTACGAAATCTTCTGTCCCTTCTGGGAGGGACAAGATCGGTGCGCTGCACAAGGCTTGCTTTAGTGTTTGGAATGCGGCTTCTTGTTTCTCTTCCCAGTTGAAGGTTACACCTTTCTGTGTCAAGGTGGTGAGCGGTTTGGCGATCTTGGAGAAGTTTTGAATGAACCTTCGGTAGTAGCCAGTGAGGCCTAAGAATTGACGGATTTATGTAGGCGTCCTCGGTGCTGACCAGTTCTCGATCGCCTTGATTTTGGAGGGGTCCACATGTATTCCATCTTTGCTAACCACATTTCCCAAGAAGTCCACTTCCCGGATCCAAAACTCGCATTTCGAGAATTTTGCGTACAACTTCTCTGCCCTTAATGTTTCCAAGACCTGCCGTAGGTGTTCACTGTGTTCTTCCTTACTCCACGAGTATACCAGAATGTTGTCTATGAAAACGATCACGAATTTGTCTAAGTAATGTCGACACACATGATTCATCATATCCATGAATATCGCGGGCGCATTTGTTAACCCGAAGGGCATCGCTACAAACTCATAGTGACCATAACGAGTTCTGAATGCAGTCTTAGGAATATCCTCCTCCTAGACTCGTAGTTGATGGTATCCCGACCTCAGGTCGATTTTTGAGAAATAGCTTGCTCCCTGAAGTTGGTCGAATAGATCGTCAATTCGTGGTAGGGGATATCGGTTTTTGATGATTAGTTTATTCAGCTCTCGGTAGTCGATACACATTCGGAATGATCCATCCTTCTTCTTTACGAACAGGACCGGTGCTCCCCAAGGCGAGAAGCTTGGTCTTATGAACCCTTTGCTCAGTAGTTCGTTTAGTTGGATGGATAATTCCTGCATTTCGGTTGGTGCTAAGCGATATGGGGCTTTGGCTACATGGGTGGCTCCAGGAATTAGGTCGATTCGGAATTCGACTTGTCGTGCGGGAGGTACTCATGGAAGGTCTTCTGGGAATACGTCGAGGAAATTACAGACCTCTGGAATGTCTTTGATGCACTTCTCTTCTTGTTTCGTATCCACTACGTGGGCTAGGAAGGCATGGTATTCCTTGCGGAGATACTTTTGAGCCTTAACGCAAGAGATGACTTGTAAGCTTGTACTGGGTTTGTCGCCATAAATGACGAGAGTTTCGCCACTTGGTAGATTAAGGCGAATGGCCCTTTCGTAACACAAGATATCAACATGGTGAAGGCTTAACCAATCCATACCGATGATGACATCAAAAATCCTTATAGCGATCGGCATTAGATCGATTTGGAAGGAGTGTTCATTTAGAGCTAGTGTGCACCCTATGTACATATCATTTGTGCTTTCTGTTTTACCGTTTTCCATTTCTACTGTGAACGTATCTTTTAGTGATTGGGGATTTTGTTTCGGTAAGTGTTTGAATTGGTGGCTTACGAAACTCCTCTCCGCTCCACTATAGAAAAGTACGCATGCATATGTGTTATTGAGAAGAAACGTACCGGTAACCACCGTGAGGTCTTCAACTGCTTCCCCGTGTCCTATTGCCAGGACTCTTCCCACACCACTAGTATTGGTGTTCCGTGCCTTTGGTCAATCCCTTTTAAAATGCTCGGTCTCCCCACAACTGTAGCAGGCTCGACTCACCCCGGTATTGGCAGCCTAGGCATTTTGTTGGGCCGACGCTTTACAGAAACGGGCATTATGCCCTTTTCTGTTGCACTTGGGTAGGTTTCCGGCATATTGTCGTAATGGTGTTGGAGCGGAAAGGGTAGTGGCAGCGTGAACAACCACAATTTGTTGTTTCTTGGTGGGGTCCTGAGCCGGTTGGTTCTTCTTTTTGTCCCAAAACTTTCTTTTGTTTGCTCGGGGGTGGCTGTCACAGTGCCATGGCTGGTCCTATGGTCAATGAGTCTTTGTGCCAAATGTTTGGCATTGTCAAAAGTAATCGGTTTTGAAGCTAATACGTTCCCTTGAATCTGGGGGGATAGTCCCCAGATGTATTTCTCCACCTTTTTAATCTCCGGGGTGACCATCCCGGGACATAGTATGGCCAGATCGCTGAACCTGGCAGTATAAGATGTGATGTCGGAGCCGATCATTTTGAGGCTCCAGAGTTCCTGTTCTAATTTCTGAACTTCTCCTATTGTGCAATATTCTTCCAGCATTAAGATCTTCAAGTCCTCCCAGCTCATTGAATTAGCCACTGGAATAGTTAATGACTTGACATGGCCGTTCCACCAGGTAAGGGACCTATCAGAGAAAGTGCAAGCTGCAAATTTAACTTTACTTGCTTCGGGGCACGCACAGATTTCGAAGACTGATTCAGTCTTCTCGAACCATTGCATCAGAGTGATGACACCTCTGCTCCCATTGAAGGGTTTAGGTTTTCCATTCGTAAAGTCCTTGTAGGAACATTCCCTTGAGCGTCCCTGACTGTCTCCTTGGTTAGAGTTCATAGTACCATTTCCCGTTCCACTAGCACCATTTGTGCTAATATGTGACATTGCGGCTGCTACAGCTGCTGTTACGACAGCTTGGAAAATGGTGGGGTCAAATTATAGAGGTGGTGACGGTGGAGGATTTGTTGACGTGTTGTTGACACGCCTGATTGATCTACGAGTTGGCATCTTTCTGGCACAATGTTTACAAGTGAAAAGACGGTAAGTCTTTGGTAGTGGTTATCAGTCGGGTGTGAATAAACTAATTATATTAGTTTCTACGTGCATTATGATCCGACTTGTAATGTACTTTGTAATCAATTCATAACAGAGGTTTATGCAACATTAAACTTATGAATTTTCTAGTAGTGTCTCAATGAAATCCTGTGTTTTGATCCATACCAGGTCCTTCTAAAATCACTTGGTGTATACGAGTTGTATGTAATTTTGATTTTAATAGGCCGTTGAACTTAATGGGTATGCCTTAAGCCCACAAACAAACAAGGAACAGGACCTACGGCGGGCCCACCATTTCTAAGTCGATTTGAGTCTTAATTACATATAACTTTAATGTATACACAAAACAATCATAGATTTACCATGAGTAAATAATTTGTACAAACAATGTTATGAAACCTGTAGTAATACCCCAAATGAAATAAAAAATCTTGCCAATTTCATTGATATAATCTTAGTACATAATGTTTTGGAAAATTTGACCTTGATATAGGTCTACATTACATCAATAAAGGAAAATTTTGACAGTATTACGACCCTCAAGTAGTGTAGTCACTTAAGCGCAGGGTCGAATATGTATATAGAGAAGAGCAGTACTGACGACTACTCGGAACACCTAGTCTATAGCAAAACATGAGTAGTATATGAAACTACTCGTGGCGGTCGATCCTCCGTGAGCCATGAGGTGAAGTCATGAAAGTATGCATCTCTTTCACTCGATGCTCAGCCTCAAATACACGCCTTTCCATTATGGCTTGAGGTTCTCGATATTCCCTCATCTCAGCCCATGTTGCGGTAACTTCCCTCTAAGGGCTTCAGTATGATCCCGCGTTCGATCATGATCTTCATCCAAACGATGAAGACGGACTGCGTTGACCTCGGTGTTGGCACCAATCTCCATGATATGGTTAGCGGATGCCCTTGCCTGCTCGCCCTGTTTGGCGATGCGACAGACCATGACAGGAAGAGCCATGTCTGCTGATCCCCCTCGACTGAGGTTGTAGAAACCTCATTCCATGTCAAAAGGAGGGCGTTGTCCCTGCTCCTGGCTCCATCTCCTTAAGTCTACTGCCCATCGAGGCGTCGGGCCATGAAAGTGCTGCCTGGGAGCGGGGCCTTGGTCAGCTCGTGGTGGGTTGTAGACCTCTAGTTCTGAGTCGGTGTATTCCTGATCCTCCTCCTCGTCTTCTTCCTCTGTATCGTTTTCTTCCTCTGAATCGTCTTCTTCCATTATTTCTTCTGGATCCTCTTCGAGATCCTCTATGATCCAACCAGCATTCCCCCGGGGAGGGATATAGGGGTCTCCTAGTAAATGGAATCCTGCCATTGCTTCTGTGCGAGAATAGGGATATGTTGGGTCTAAAATATGGTTTACACTTTATTTTTCTATGCAATTGTAATTTCCCGTCTAAGACCGAAATTTGTTCACGACCCAGGTGGGTGTTTACGGCCGTGAACTGGTTCATGGCCATGAACCTGTTCACGACCCATGTGCACCATATAAATAGATGTCAAGTCAAGGGAGAGTGTACGGCCGAGAAGAGAGATAGAGTGGAGAGCATATTGTAGAGAGAGAAAGTTAGAGAGAAGAAGAGTGTGTGTGAGAGAATCTTATGTGTTGGAGCATCAATCTTATTGAATACATCATAGATTCATATTATTCTTCTTCTCATTCTTCTCTATTTTGATCCAATTGATTGGGATTCCGCATCATCAATTGGATTTGATTGATACATCAAGTAAATTCGGGACTTTACAGTTGGTATCAGAGCTTGGATTTTATCAATCAATTTGGCTAGATCTGGAGCGTTTTTGATCTTATTTTTGAAGGATTTTTGCGTTTTTGGATAGTTCTTGGCAAAATAGTGGGGGTTTGTTCTTTGTGTTTTTCATAAAAACAAGTTTTTGATCGAGTTTTGGAGCAAAAAGGGTGAAAAAACGCTGTTTTTTCGCGAACCAAAGAAGGGTTCACGGCCTCCGAAGAAGGGTTCACGGCCGAAGAAGCTTTCACGGCCCGAAGGAGCTTTCACGGCCCGAAGAAGCTTTCAGGGCCCAACTCATTTGCGGCCCACGGACAGTTCACGTCCCAACAGGAGTTCTCGGCCAGCAGGTTCACGGCCCAGTTGCTCGTTCAGCAACCTCCTTCTCATTCAGCAGTCTCGTTCAGCGTACACTCAATTTTTTTGGGGTTGCCAGGTTTTGAACCTGGGTCCCGTGGTTCCTCAACCCTCCGCCTTTCAAACTGATCTAGCTTGCTAGATGGTATTTTCCTTCCGGATTTAATTCCAAAGGCTTCGCTGCTTCAACCAATTTCACATTTTTAACACTTTCAACCCAAAAATCAATTTCTTTTATTTTTAAATTTAATTTTCATCCCAAAAATTTTAGTTTTTAATTTTTGAATTTTGACTTACAAATTTGACTTTCTCGTTTAACCTTCAAATTTTCAAATTTAGCTTTTCGGTTTGACTTTTAAGTTTGACTTTTAAGGTTGACTTTTGATTTTTCAGTCAAAGGGCAATTTAAAAAAAAATAAAAAAAATGGAACCAAAAACCTTTCCGGTAAATGAAGTTTCATGCTCAAAATCTTGTGAAACCAGTGTTAAATTTTTACATGTGCAAATTGAATTGATAAAAAAGGAAAATGAGGACGTTAAATATAAGAAGTATACTCTTAAGAAAGACCAGAGACCATTGAAAGAGAAATTAGAGGCCAAGACTAGGGATTTTAGGAAGTTGCAGGAAGATTACAGCAACAAGTGTGAAAATTACAATTACATTAAGAAACAACTTGCTGTTGTAACTGAAGAAACTTGACACTTTGAAAATTAAGTGTGAACAAATAGATGTTAGTTTCAAAAATTATATTGTGTCAAGTAAGACAGTCGAGTCCTTAGTTGAAAAACAATTGAGTTTTAAAGATAATCAAACCATGGGTCTAGGGTATCACAGTGTTCCACCGCCTTTTAATGACAACTATAACCCACCCCTTGAGACCAATGAGGAAGAAATGCCTGCTCAGTATGGCCAAACCCCTATTCCAGCTTTAGTTAAGACTGAACCATCTGGGCCTACTAAGGCTATTCAGGTGAACGTTTATGATGCTTCTACTTCATGTGCAGGTAAAGTGGTAGAAGATGAGAACAAGGAGAGCACTATTGAACAAACACATGACTCCTTGAACTCTGAATCTGTTGCTTCTAATCAACCTGCTGTTGGTAAATACAGGCCACCAATTCAAGCTAAACAGAGTGCCTGTTGCAAGTGTGCTTGTGGGAACAATAAGAGACAAGGCAAGGACCCGCCACCAGGGGCAGGAAGAAACAACTTCCCAGTGAAGAAAAAGACATGTTTTCACTGTGGAAGACCTGGACACATTGCCAGAAATTATCCTAATCGCGCATACGTTCCCTACTACGCACAAGGGTGGCAAAATGCGCCAAGAGGGATATTCTCCAAAGGAAATCATTCGAGATCACAATCGCGAAATGGCGAATGGAACATACAAAAGGCCAAGAATCAAAATCCCAAGGGCAAGAAGGGAATGCCAGCAAAGAAGTCCAATCCAAGAGATGCTCCAGTGAAGCCAAGACCGGTTAGGTCAAAGTCATCTCGAAGATCAGCTTCAAGTTCAAAATCAAGAGACGAGGCACCCATCCGCTTGAACAAGAAATGGGTTAAACCCGACTACAGATGGGTACCAAAGGTTCAATCTCCCAAATCTTCTAATGATTCTAATATTTCTACATCTTCTGTTTGTGATAAGCAGGATATGTATTGGGAGAGAGTACCGTGTGTAGATGACAAATGTCAACCCAGTTTTAAAATGGACTGGGTTCCAAAGACCAACTAATCCCGCACTCTGTGCCGGAGCAGCTATGGAGGAATATCATCAGACTTCGGTTTGTTGATAGTGACTATTCCAAGTACACGGTAGGGAACATCTCTTAACTGTACAACACTAAGAACTTCAAGTGAGAGTATGTGTCCTTTGCGGGAAAGGGAAGAAAAGGAGAGGATCACAAATGGGGTTTGTGCTTAATGATGAGAATTTTTTTTTGGATCTGTTCCGAGATTGAAACATAGCTAAGGCTGAATTTGTTGCTGCTTTTGTCTTCAATTGCTGACTTTCGGTTTGAATTCTTTCGATACTCCTGAGTTTTTCTTAAAATGATTCGTTTCAAAGACAAATTTCTTTTAATTTTGCGCATTTATTTTATTTCTTCCCCGTGCTCAATTTAAGGGGGAGAAATCAAAATACAAAAAATTAGAAAAATCAAAATTTTAAAAAAAAATTACATTTTGTATTTTACTTTTGTTTTTGGTTAAATTTGTTCATATTTTCTTATATGCACAAATTTGGGGGGGGGGGGGGGGGATTAAAAAAAGCAAAACAAAAAAAAATTATAAAATTTCAAAAATACAAAAATATTTTCATTTATGTTTTTTATTTCTTTTTCAGAAAAATCAAAAATCCAAAAATAGTGTTTTTGAACGTATTTTACTTTTATTTTTATCTCTTAGTGTGCTAAGTTTACTTTTATTTTTTATGTTTATCTCAAAAATTTTCTTTTGTCTTGAAAAGTGAATTCAGGAGAAGATGAGACTCAAGGAGACTGTATCGAAATATTCTGAGCAAGGAGAAGAAACCTGAAAGTAGAAAGGAATTGACGGTCATTACACTTCACACTACTTTCACAAGGAATTGACGGATGTTTCACATGCGAGTGATAGACTCTTCTATATTGAGACATATACCAGTCTTACTAGGAGTCTTCGCATCAAATGTTAATGATCAAAGGTCATTTTCACCATGACCAATGTGAAACACCCAACCATTCTTCACCCATATCTAAAATTTTCTCCATAAAATCATTTCCACGTACCGGTACCCCTTGAGGTTCGAGTATAAAACAACTCAGTTGACGGTTGCCAAAAAGTCTGTGTTTATGATCTTAGATGTCGTTGTCACCATGACTCTAAGTGAAACCCAAAATCCAAAACCATTTAATTCTGAATTGACGGTGAACATTTTTAATGTTCTAGATTTCACCCATGAATTGACGGATAATGGCTCATACCTGGTGTGAAATTGTACAAAATGCCAGTCAGACAATTTCTTTTTAAGAATTGTCGTATCTAAGGAATTGAAAGTCTGAAACGGTACAAATTGTCATATTGGTCTTGTCAGCTTTCTTTACCTAAGAACTGTCACGGCACCAGGGCGATTCACCCAACAGGGAAACAGGTATCGCTGAACGTCTCGCCAAGGGCCAAGTTAACTCGTTAACTTGATGACTATATTGAGATCTATGATCAAGGATATACAGGGGCTAACATCAAATCTAGCCAAGAGTAGTTCTCCGATACTCAACAAATCGTAGTGCGTTCCTCCGAGTTCACACAGATACTGCGAGAACTCTCTTTCTGAGCCAAGGATTTATCCTTGAACAATTGTGGTGAGAAGGGTCTTTATCATTCTTTCTGTGATCCACAGGGACTTTTTAGTCATGGTTACTTTTCAAGGCGCGACAGAGATCATTCAAGAACATTTATTCGAAGGAACTAGAAGTGAAGATCATTTTTCAACATTCAATCTTTCAACCCCAGAAGCAAGGTGAAGCTGCACTTGAAGATTATGTGACAGATTGCATTGAAGCCTCCTCAATCAATTTGCTGCTATCTATGTACCTGCTGAAGTGATCCAAAAGTTCGTTCTCTATGTTTTTCTCTCTGAATATTCTCAAGCTGAAAGCACTATCTTTCAAGAATCAGTACATGAAGCCTCCTCACCCAACGTTCGTTCTAGGCCAAACTCTGAAGAAATGCCCAACTGCTTAAGATGAAGTCTTTTATTGAAGATTCATCAAGTTCATCTTGATGTCGTGAAGAAATTGAAGACAAAAAGCTGAAGCCAAGCTCCAAATGAAGATTGACAAGAAAAGCCAGCTATATTTTTAGGGGGAGTTTGGTATCAGAGCAGTTGGGCATTTGTTCAGAGTTTGGCTTCAATCAGATCCAATTGACGTATCAATCAGATCCAATTGATGGTGCGGAATCCCAATCAATTGGATCAAAATAGAGAAAAAGGAGAAGAAGAATAATATGAATCTATGATGTATTCAACAAGATTGATGCTCGAACACATAAGATTCTCTCACACACACTCTTATTCTCTCTAACTTTCTCTCTCTACAATATGTTCTCCACTCTATCTCTCCTCTCGACCATCCACTCTCCCTTGACTTGACATCTATTTATATGGTGCACGTTGGCCGTGAACAGGTTCACGGCCGTAAACACCTGTAACACCCGAGTCCTGGTACACATCTAATTTAAGTATTCTTGTGTTTTTCTCCGGGACTCGACGAGTGGGATGCCCAACTCGTCGAGTAGAGTCGAGATCCGCGGACAGTTTAAGTGACCTACTCGGAGAGTCGGAGACGGACTCGGCGAGTAGGTGCTGTTTGAGTGAAACCCTAAATTTGAGGGTTTGCACCCTATTTAAACACTTTATCTCAGCCTCCATTGTCCTTATCACTCCCTGAGAGCTGTATATCGAAACCCTAGCCGTTTTTGTGTGTTCTAAGGCCATTTTGGTGCTTTTGGTGGATTGTGAAGCTTGTGAAGAAGAAAGAAGCTTGAGAGTTCGAGTTGAGGCTTGGAGATCCAAAGATTTTGGTCCATTTCCAGCTCAATAAGGTAAAATTCCCCTGTCTTGGTCTTCCATGTGTTTATTCATCCTTAGAAGCTTGGACTTTGGGTACATTTAGGGCTTTCCAAGCCATTTTCGGATTTGTGAGGTGTATATGGAATCTTGACTTCAAATCTGAGTCATTGGAGGGGTCTCATGGCATAAAGGTGCCAACTTTAAGGCCATGAGAGCCCCATGCTTCTTGTAGAACACCTTTTATGGCTTTTTGAGCCAAAGACCCCGTGCATGTGCACCAAGTTTGGAGCTTTACGTGTATAATGGACATTAGAAGGCCAGATCTATGGTTTTGAGGTGTTAAGACCCATTTAAATCGACTGTATAGTAATGGTCAAGGTTGGGCTCGACGAGTCGTTCTTGGGACTCGGCGAGCCGGGGTGTTTTGACCACCAAATCCCTTCTGTGGATGAACCAGTTGTTAGGATGGGAAGTCCCTTAGTTGTTTAGACGCGTAAAGGGACCTGGGAATCATAGGACTCGGCGAGTGTATGAACAGACTCGGCGAGTCCAAGGCAATCTCCCAAACCTTGAAGACGGACTCGACGAGTTGTTCATATAACTCGGCGAGTCATAGACTGAACACATTCGTATGAGGGAGATGAACTCGACGAGTTCAAAGGGAACTCGGCGAGTCGGTTGAAGATGGTCCCGATGCTATGGATGAAGGCGAACTCATCGCGTTCTTGCTAGACTCGACGAGTAGAGTCGGGGGTTGTATCACACACACGCATGATTTCCGCATTGAGTTTTCTGGGATTGTACTATGATATTTACTATTATCCGATGATATGTTTTGAGACACGACGTAATGGTTTTATGAATTAATATAATATTAACAATGTTTGATAAATGATTTCCTACGATTACTTAATTAAAAATGAAATTTTTAGCCTTGAAAATTGGGATGTTATAAGTTGGTATCAGAGCCTTAGTTTGAGGGATTCGGATACACTCTCGGGTGTGTCTGAACTCAAACTGAGGACTTGGTAAGAAAATTGTCAAAAGAAAATCGCTTTATAAAAAGAAGTTTGAAAAGAGAAAAAGGAACTTTGAAAAAGAACAAGATGTGTGATGTGCGCGACCGGCCGAGCTCAAGTAAGTTTTCCCCAAGATACCCATACATGTTATGTTATGTTATGATATGATATGATTATGAGAATTTCATGCTAGATTAGGGCTAGATGATCTAGGAAGGATGCCTTATATGCCTACTGTATATGTGTGAGAACTGCATGCTAGATTACGGCTAAGGATCTAGGAAGATGCATGTTATGCTTGCTATATGTGCTTTTGAGCTGCGTGATGTTACTGATCAGTCAATTATATGATAGCTTGGATAAAGTACGATTGGATTGGGTTACTCGATGCCCGAATGTTGTTGCTTTGTGTTTCGGGAGTCCTAGTTATCTTTAGCTAACTAGTAAACGAATACGTTAAGTTACATATTACGAGGACGAAATAATTCCAGAAGGTTAAGTCTAGCCCTACTGCGCAACTCTTGTTTGAGTCCAACCGTTGTGGGGTAGGACCTTTCATTCGAAGAGTTATCTGGTCTTAGTGATATGTAATCCTATTCGCGAGCTAGTTAGGTAAAGGTAGCAGGGGTTCCTTATGCAGCTGATGGCAGAGAGTAGGTCGGAGAGTTACCCTAGGGTAAGCCTAGGACAAGATTGGAAAGGAGTGCAACCATAGTAGAAGGGACTTGGTGAAGTCGAAGCAATCCTTGAGGAAAGTATGTATAGATGTGGAAGGTAGTATGGGCCCGTACTACTGAAAGCAGAGGATCCATACTTGAGTCAAGGAGAGCCGAAATGGAACCAGGAAACTTGTAAAGTGTATGAAACCTCCCGAGGTTTATGTATGATTCTGACGATTATGTGTTATGTTTCAGAATGATGACGATCACACTCCATGGAGGGGGAGGTTCAGGATCAGGATCCGGATTAGGATCAGGTTTGGGAGCGGGTACCGAGCCAGTTGATGAGGGGCTACGTGAGTTCATTGCTTCTGAGATCACGAGAGGTATCCTTGAGTCGACCCCAGTGATTTTCGGGTCGATCAAGGAAGGGATCATAGAGCTGATGGAGGATCGCCTCAGGGCGTTCAGGAGTGACATGGCACACAGCCAGTCAGGGTCACGCACACTGTCCTTCAAGGACTTTAGGGGCAGTGGTGCGCCGGATTTCCATGGGGCTAAGGACCCCATCGCAGCCAGGAGATGGATTGCAGACATTGAGTCTGCACAGTTGACTAGCTGTAAGGTCCTGAAACGGATCTTACCAGTGATCAAATAGCAAACACAATCAATAACAATAAAGAGCAAGTAGAAACAAGAATGATAACAAGCTTGCACACGCTTTCTATTAGGAATAACGTCTGGTACAACTTGTGGTAATAGCAGTCG
Source organism: Lactuca virosa (assembly GCF_052849685.1). Classification (NCBI taxonomy): domain Eukaryota; kingdom Viridiplantae; phylum Streptophyta; class Magnoliopsida; order Asterales; family Asteraceae; genus Lactuca; species Lactuca virosa. The sequence goes on along the minus strand of NC_136427.1, from coordinate 212,045,669 downwards.
TGAACTCTGTGGCATCAACAACTGAAAAAAGACCTAGCACACCTCTATATATACTGGACCTGGGTCGGCCTTGGGTTTACGGCCATAAACAGGCTTACGGCCGTAAACTCATTGTTGGGCCGTAAACTACACACAATCTACCAAAAGCTATAAATTGACTCAAAAGAACCTATTACATAGAAAGCCTAGACCAAACCACTAATTAGACCCTTCAATCTCCCCCTTGGTTTGGTGCTAGCTTGAAGTCAATCTTTGTCCACGATCATCACATCATCCAGCCCCATAGCTCCATTCCACATCCGCTTGTTTATAATCTCAGCAACCATAGTGGTGTATTCTTTCGCAGCAGACTCAAATATCTCCTCAGCAACCTGGATCTGAAAATGACTTAAATGATGAATGTCCCATTTTCTAAACTGGAGCAAATCCCTTCTATCATACAAACGAATGCAACCCTCCTTAAGTTTGATGACAACAGATGCTGTGGTTTCATCAAATACCCAGTAGAGCATAGAGCTTAAGGATCCATCCGAGTAATCTTGAAGCACGGGAATCTGTTTGACCTGATTTGTAGCAGGCCACATCACCACCTGGAGGGGATTACCAGTTTTGGGATCAATGACATCAGGATATTGCTTTATCACAGATTCAGCAGTCTTCATAGATGGAAAACCCTTCTTTACTTGATCTTCCGGAAAGTGTTTGAAGTTAGTTGCTTGCTGATTATCTGTCGGGTTTGAGAATGGAGATTGAGACAGCTCTGAAAGATCCACACTGGTCCAAGAGTTAAAATCATGACAATCCTTGTAGAGCTCCGTCTTGCCGCTCTTTCTGCGAACAATCCACATTTTCTAGGGATCATGAAAACCCCAAGAAACGATTCCTGACCTATCACCATACGTGTCTCTAAACCTTACGACTTCGAGATCAGTAACAGTGATTGTGGATTGATTTCCTGGTGCATTCTTGTCGGAACTCCTCTTAAACAGGAGTTGTCCCTTCTCGGCGGCTTTGTCTTGTTTATCTCGAATAATCTCTGCAACATGTGGGGCATGAGCAGGTTCTTCTTCAAAACGATTCACCACTCGAGAAGTCTGAGCAGTTGGCACGACAATAGGATGAGCCTGAGAGTGAAGATCGATTCTATGCTCATCTGCGAATGTCTTATACGTATCACCAAAGTCTTCTTCAAGCTTCTTCTTGAGATTAAAGTAGCTGGAGGTCAGAAGATTGAAATGATCTTGGAGCTCAGAGATTTGCCTGGACTTGATTGCTTTATCTTCTTGGAGATCAGAAACTTGAATCTTCAAATTTGTATTCTCACTCAAGAGTTCTTCAACACGAATGCTTAGCTGAATATTTTTCTGATCCTGCACATTCACTCTTTTCTGAAGCTCGTCTATCACGGAGTCATCTTCTCTTGACTGACCTTCTCCAAAAGCAATTCCTTTGCCCTTAGAGGAAGGTGCGGCAGCTTGTTCCTGAGCAAGATGCAAGGCCAAACGCACAGAGGCTGCATCGAAATCACTTCTTGGAGGAGAGAATCCTGGTGGAATAGAAGAGCCACCGACTTCAAAAAATATGCTAGTGCCTTCATGTAAAGGTTCCGTAGTTACAATTGCAGGAGTGCTAGTTGGAGTAAATGGCAAGCCCTGAGACAAGTTAGAATCCAGATGCCCGAATCTAGGATCGCGTCGTCTTCTTTTGAACGGAGGCTGCGAAGTCTGGTCTGTTGAGAAATCACCCTGAAGTGGTTCAGATGTAGGTGAGACAACGTCAAGGGGAGGAATCCCTGATACTGTCACCATTGGAATTGTAGAAACAACCACTTGTTCTGTAGTTATGGGTGTTGATTCGAGAACGTCTTCTGTATCCCTACTCTCCGTTGTCGTGTGAGCAACATCACTGAGATTATCTAGCAGCGAGTTGAGGTTGACATTTGACAGAAAGTCATCATTGGTTCCAAAATTAGTTGGGATCTCATCTCTATCGAAACCTGTGAGAGCAAGGTCTTCATATTGATTAGGTTCAGCAGTATTCTTGGAAGACCCTTCATTGTAATCTCCTTCAACTTGGACTGTTTGTAGGTCACGCTCCTCGGCTACTGACACAGCAGGAGCAACAGTCTCTTCTCCTTCTTGATCTGACACAGTGATCACATCTCCTTCCGAGATCACTTTTTCTGACGAAGTGGGCTCCGATGATATCTTATCTGAAGATCCGTGTGACTCGGTTGCTTCATTTGGTTCAGCAAATCGTCCGAACTTAACTAAAGGATACAACCCTTGAAAGATCACCTTCCCCCTGCGATTTTGTTTGATGAGCCCAATGGTGTGAGGGCCCAATGACTTCATATCGAGCGTTTCTCCCTCCTTTACCAAGTTAGGAAATTGTTTATTGATGAAGAGCTGAACGAACCGAGGGTACATTAGGAAGGTATCCCGAGTAGTGGCATTAATGTTGACCACAAATTCGTCCAGGATAAACCTAGAAAAATTGAAGCCGATCCCCGCAGCAAGAGAAACTATAGTGCCAGTGTTTCTCAGGGATATTTCATCAGCACCGGACCTTCTGCCGGAGATGCAGCTCACGAACACGTGGTCTAGAAATCTCTAATAGGGCGGCAGAAGCTTCTTCATTGTAGGTGGAGAATCACCTTCGTACCCCATCTTCTTTAATATCTTCTGAGCATCTTCAATACCAATCTCCGTGGGAAAGCTTGGAAGGTCATTGATTAGCAAGGTCTCTCTCACAAAAGGCTCATCGATAACAATCTTGCATCCTTGAACGATCGCATCCACAGTCACAGCTCCATCATCGTCTCTTGTCATTTTGGCAGTCTGCCAGAATTCCCGAATGATTTTCTGATAGACAACAGTGTTCATAGTGATGGCAGAGGCCAGACAGCATTCTCGTAATCCATGAATCATTAATTTGAAGTCTCCATGAGCAACCGGAGGATCAGCGAGAACCATCGCCAGGTTATGCATATCTGCAAATTTTAATGCTGCCATTTTATCTGCACTAAAATACACCAAGTAAGACAAGAGAAAAATTTGAGCAAATAATATTTTAAATAATTTAATTTCGAGCCCAAAAGTGAAATATTAATTTTTAAAATTAAATTTCAAGTCAATGGGGAGTTTACGGTCAATGGAAGTTTACGGTCAACGGGGAGTTTACGGCCGTAAACTCGTGACCGTAAGCCTGCGGCCGCAAACTGAGTTTACGGTCGTAAGCTCTTCACGGCCGTAAGCTTGGGCCGTAAACTCCGACAAACCCATTTTCGTCGATTTTAGGCTCAAAAATCGTTTAATCTCTGAAATAAACACATATCCACGGTCGAAAACATGATACCTTCGAAGCTATAGGAGCAATTTCACGAAAAAACAAAAAAAAAATTCGAAGAGAGAGAGAGAGAGAGGAGGAGGAGAGTTTGCGGCCGGAAATAGAAAAATGAGGATGATTCCGGCTGTAAACTCCTTAAATACCCAAGAACCCTTTACCTGTTGGCCACACAGTGTAAGACACAGTCCAAGTTTTTCAAAAATTTTAAAAACAAATCTTTTTGAGGATTAAAATTAAAACTGAAATTAAAAATAAAACAAAATAAAATAAAATACAATTAATCTGCAAAATTTAAAAATTAAAAAATAATCGTTAAATTTTAACAGTTAATTAAATAAAAATAAAAATAAGATTAAAAATTAAAAAATAAAAATAAAAATAAAAATAAATAAAAGTAACATCAAATAAAATATATAACTTAAAGAATTTAATTACTGAGAATAAATTTGTGACGCTGGGATCAAAGTTGTTGGACAGCCCTATTCCACTTGTCGGTACCCTTATTTTCACGTCTTCGTCTGATCGATCGCCAGTATTGTGGTCCACTTAAGCACGAAACATTTGTGACATAATTTTGGACAATTTACCAATAACATGGCATTTTTAGCCCTTATTCTTAAATAAATTTCCTAGGGACCATTTAGTTGACGACGACCAGGGATATTGTTGTCCACCTAAATTGAGCAGCGAGATCTACAGTCAATCTGTATGTGTTCAATTTTAATTGTACTAGAACGTGTTTCCCGCTTCCTGATATGCTCCAGCCATCAAGGACTTCCAGAATACTCCTTACACCGGGTGAGCAGACAATTATTAAGAGAGAAAAAAGATTTAGAGTGCATATGCTATACATCCAGGTCGGATCTCTTCCAATCACGCAGAGGATGAAACATATGACTAACTGAAGTTTTAGAGGGATTGAGAAGAGAATGATGCATATACTGTGTACCAGGTCGGATTATGAGTCACGCAGAGGAGACAATATATGGCTAACAGATAGAAAGAATTGCATAGAGAGAAGATGCAGAGAGATAGAATTGCATATGTCACAGTCCAGGTCGGAACTCTCGATCACGCAGAGGAGGCAACATATGACTAACAGACAGAAAGCAAGAAAATAACCTTCTACAGACCTAGTTTATCGGAATTCCCCAGTCACCCCATCAAAACCGGAATTAAGGACAGAATCCACACATCAAGGAAAAGTGAATCCACAGTTCTAGATACAGGTTCTTTAGTGTGACCAGTAGATTCCCGTGTATATCTCCCTGCTCAACCTATCCGAGCGTCGCAATGTCAGGCTAAACGGATCTAACTAGGTCAATGTTTGTCAAGTCCTTGAATTACTTAAGTTCAACTCTCCCTAGTCAAGTCCATTTAAAATATTTCGTGCCTACCAGCGCATCTAGCACAGAGCGTAGACAATTCAATTTAGGTACTTTACGCAGATTTAGATTGCCCGTTATCACTTGCTAATATCATTTCCCGTCACAACACCTGCAAACAAGACTATCAGCAATATTTTTTATATTCTGATTTTTATGTTTTTGGATTTTTGAAATTTTTATTGTTTTTGGATTTTGATATTTCTCCCCCTAAATTTGTGCATGGGTGAGAATAAAAATAAAAGGAAATAAAATGCGCAAATTTAAATTATCAAACCTATAGAAACAGAAATAAATTTAAAAAATTAAGAAGAATTAAGAAAACAGGAAAACAAAACAAAAAAAACTTAATCCTCAAAACGAATCATTTTCAGAAATCCCACAAGCACATCGAAACGAGCTTTGTTAAAAGGCTTAGTGAACAGATCCGCCACATTGTTAGCAATGGGAACCTGTTCCAGCCGGATTAGAGAACGTTCATAACAATCTCTGATGAAATGGATTTTAATATCGATGTGCTTGGTTTTAGAATGTTGTACTGGATTTTTGGCAATTTGAATTGCGGCCTCATTATCACAGTAAATGGGGGTTTCTAAGTAATTCAAACCGTAGTCCAACAGTTGATGTTGGATCCAGATAACTTGAGAACAACAGGCAGATGCAGCAACATATTCCGCCTCCGCTGTTGAGGTTGAGACAGTGTATTGCTTCTTGCACTGCCAAGAGACTAGTCTGTCACCAAGATATTGACACCCTCCTGAAGTAGATTTCCTGTCAAGCTCACAGCCTCCATAATTACTGTCAGCAAAAGCATATAAATCAAATTCAGAATTCTTCGGATACCAAAGACCCAATTTTGGGCTACCTTTGATATACCGAAAAATTCTTTTGACAGCAATAAGATGTGAAAGTTTTGGATTAGCTTGATAACGTGCGCATTGACAAACTGCAAACATAATGTCTGGACGGCTTGCAATAAGATACATCAACGATCCGATCATCGATCTGTAGAGAGTCTGATCTACAGAGTCGCCATCAGTATCTGGAGTCAGAAGAGGTCTTTCAGCCATTGGCGTCGATGCAGATTTAGCGTCGTGAAACCCGAACTTCTCAAGAATATCCTCCACATACTTGGCTTGATGTAGCAGGATGCCGGTTGAATTTTGTTTGACCTGAAGCCCCAAAAACATGGTCATTTCCCCCAATGAACTCATTTCGAACCTCTTTTTCATAACACCTTCGAATTCCTTGCAAAGCTGCGGACTGGTCGACCCAAAGATAATGTCGTCAACATAGATTTGAACCAGAATCTGATCACTACCGACATGCTTGATAAACAAAGTTTGATCGATAGTGCCACGAGAGTAACCATGATCGAGCAAGTGCTTTGTTAGAGTCGCATACCACGCTCGAGGAGCTTGATGTAACCCATACAATGCCTTGTCCAACTTGTAGACATGATTAGGAAATTTCGAGTCAACGAACCCAGGGGTTGATCAACGTAGATTTCTTCCTTCACCTTGCCATACAAGAAGGCAGTCTTGACGTCCATTTGGTAAACGGTGAAGTTCATGTAAGAGGCATATGCAAGGAAGATACGAATAGCCTCCAAGCGAGCTACTGGAGCATAAACTTCAGTGTAATCAAGACCCTCGACTTATCGAAACCCGCGAACCACCAATCTAGCTTTATTTCGCACTATAACCCCTGAATCATCCTGCTTGTTTCGATAGACCCATCGTGTGTCAAGAGACTTTTTGCCCTTTGGCAACTCAACCAACTTCCAAACCCCGAGTTTTTCAAATTGATGTAATTCTTCATGCATTGCATCTACCCAGCTGGGCTCATTCAGAGCCATTTCAAAATTCTTGGGCTCTATTTGAGAGATAAAGCAAGAGTAAAGACAAGTATTGACATCTCCACTCTGACTTCTGGTTTTAACGTCGTCTCCCAGCTGAACAATGATGTTTTCGATCAGATGATCGCGTTAAATCCTGGAGGGTATCTCTTGGCTGATATCATTAAGCGAGACAGGAAGATTGTGAATATTGACACCTCCTTCATTTGCTGATTGAGCCGCGCCAGACGACTCTGCCACAAACTCATTTGAAATATCTTCAGGAAAGAGTAGCTCCATAAAGGTTGAAGTAACAGCGGAAGCATCTTTAGACATGAACTCTCTTTCTATAGGAGTGAGTGGTGTAGTTTCAGCATCAGGAGTATCACTCTGAACTGGAGATTTTGGACTATCATGATGTACAGATGACTCCCCCTCAGGCGAAGCAGAGGACTCCCCCTCAGGCGAAGCAGGAGACTCCCCCTCAGGCGAAGCAGAGGACTCCTCCTCAGGTTGTGAAGAGGATATCGTTGGAGGTCTGTAGACAACTTCTTCGTCTTCGTCTTCAGAAACATTCTTCAAACCGGAGACAGATCCAGATGAGCTACCTGAAAACACATTTATGGACTTGAAAAGATATGTGTAATCAAACAACCAATCCGGACCTACTCGAGCATCCGTCTCATTTTCTTCCAACCAGCGCACGTCATAAGATTCTACAACCTGCTTTGTCTTCTTATTGTAGACCCTATAAGCGGTGCGAGCAGCATACCCTACGAAGTAACAATCATCGACTTTGGCATTAAACTTCGGGTTGGTTTCTAAGTGAAGAAGGGTGCAAGGGCAGCCAAATACACGGAAATGACTGACTGAAGGCTTGTGACCATATAGAATCTCATACGGGGTCTTCATCTGAGCTTTGTTGATCAACACGCGATTCTAAATGTAGCAAGCATTGTTTATCGCCTCGGCCCAAAAGAAAACTGGTAGTTTGGAGTCACACAGCATCGTCCTTGCAGCGTCTTTTAAAGTTTTGTTTCTCCTCTCAGCAACACCATTTTGTTGAGGTGTGTGAGCGGAGTTGTATTGACGCATGATACCCTTTTCTGCGCAAAAATGATCGAGTACAAAGTTCTTGAACTCTGTTCCGTTGTCGGTACGAAGCGCCTTCACCCGGTTGTTAGTTTGGTTCTCAATCAACACAATGAATTTCTTAATTAGATCAGCAACTCCAGCTTTGTTGGACAAAAAGAAAACCCACGTAAAACGAGAGAAATCATCAATCACAACCAGACAATATGAATTTCGGTTAATACTGAGAACGTTGACTGGTCCAAACAGATCCATATGTAGCAATTGAAGCACCTGACTAATTGAGTTGACCTGTTTTGGCAGGTGTGGTTTTCTGTGATGCTTACCTTGGGCACATGACACACACTTTTCAAACGTTATAAAGTCTTTGATAGGCAAACCACGGACCATCTCATTCTTTGCAAGACGATTCAAGTTCTTCGCGTTAGCATGACCGAGTCTTCGGTGCCATAGCATTGCATTTTGTTCTGAGATCTTTGAAAAGAGGCACGTAACTTGTTCTGGAAGATTGCTATTCATATCAATGATGTAAGAATTTCCATCCCTTTTAGATTTTACAAGAATCCACTCTTCTGGGATGACAAATCCTGGCTTGAGAATCATGCATTCCTTTTCAGTGAAATGTGTAGAATAGCCTTTGTCGCATATCTGAGACACACTCAACAAACTATGCTTCAATTCGGGAGCAAAGTTGACATTCTCGAAACTTAACACCCCATTTGTGATGGTTCCTCTTTGAGTGATTTTGCCACCTTCTCCACCCGCAAAGGAAATATATCCCCCATTAAAAGATTGAATGTTATGCAGTTGGGTGATATCTCCTGTCATATGCCGGGAGCAGCCGCTGTCGACGAACCAAGGTCTGACGACATTCCCCCGCAACTGTCCCTGCAAAATGTGCGGGTTTATTTAGATTTGGGAACCCAGGTCATTATTTTCCTGGGTTGTCCCGATGCCTTTTCAGATCTATCATTATTTAATAACCTTTCAGAGGACACAGATGATGGATTGGAGGCTAATTTGGGCAACCACTGATAATTAGGTTTTCTAACAGTCCCGGGTGGTTTTGAAATTGGATTTTTTTCAGTTTGCTTGGAGCACTTGGGTTTTCTACCAGAATTGGTTGAAGACCCATTGCTGCTTCTTGATGAAACCGACCTTGGCTTAGCCATGTTCGGTTTTGGCAAACTGCTTGGGACTTTGTTATGAATAACCTTTATATGCTTTTGAAAAACAGCCCGTTTTCTACTCCGATCATCCTTCCAATCATCATTCCGAGAACGATTTCTAGAGGAATTTCTAGTTAAAGACCTTCCTCTGAATTTGTTCTCTCCTCTTGGTGACCCAAAATGTACAAACATTCGATTAGAACAATTCCTAGCTATATGACCACCAATACCACAATTGAAACAAATTTGTTTGTTATTGTTAAAACTTGTACTGCATTGTTCAGATTTGTTTTCCATACCAACACCCTTGCTTCTCTCACATGAACAAGAACAAGAATTAGGTTGTGAGACAAGTGAGGGTGCATTAGATGGAGAAACTTGTGAAACTGGTGGTTTTTCATTATTAACATCACAAACATTAGAATTTCCAACCACATCATCAAACACTTTAAAACCATTCAAAAAGGTATCAGAAGATGTAGAAACATCACAAGAAACATTGTCACTAGCAACATCAGAAAAATTAAAGTCTTTATTTAAAACTAAAACTTCAGGTTCAGACTCAGTTTTATTTTCAGAATCAGATCCTTCAACTTCGTGCTTTGACTGATTTAAGGATTGATCTGCAGGAGAAGTAGAAATGTTAGTACTTTCAACATTAATAAATCCTCCCGAAACAAAACCGGATGGCTTGCCATAAACCATTGATGGTTCATTGGCAATCTCTTCCTTGAACAAAGGTTGAAACTGATATGAATGATTGAAAGGAGGAGGCACTTGATTATACCCTAGACCCTTTGACTGATTACGTTTAAATTGCATGCAGTGGTCTATCATATTGGCAACTACCTCACTTGATACATCATATTTTCGAAAATCAAAATCAACAGTTTCAAATTTTCCCTTTAATGTTTCAATTTCAGTCACTAACTCAGCGTTCTGTTTCTTTATGAAGTCATAATTTTCACATTTATTACTATAGTTCCTGAAGTTTCCTAAAGTCCTTTATTTTAGATTCTAACTGGGCCTTAAGAGGTTTTTGTCCTTTTCTAAGTTGGTAACCCTCATACCTAAGGTCCTCTACTTCCCTACGTAGTGTCTCAATTTCCTCATGGAGAATTTTAACATAATCAATACAAGCTTGAGAGCATGAGGGTAGACTTACCTCGTTTTTATTTGGTTCATGAGAAGAAGATACCATCAACGCAAACTGCAGCTCCATCATTTGATCTTCAGCTGCAACAATCTCTGCCGGAGCATCATCACCAACATGTGCGAAATGAGCATTTTCAGGTCCTAATATGTTCAGGGCCTGCATCTTATCCTCCCAGTCAAACGATTGCGCAACCATGGTCTTCTCGCTGTTGACCTGAGCACCGCTTCGATTGTTCCCAACTGCAACCATTGTCCGGTCATTATTCAATCTTCTATCCGGCTGCGGACACTCACGAGCAAAATGCCCTGGCTTGTGGCAGTTGAAACAACGCATCTTTCCCTTGCTGAACCCAACCTTCTTGTCAGCACTCATCCCCCAGTTGTTCTTTCCGGTCTTCTTGGCAAACTGTTTTGCCCTGAAAACTGCCATGGCAATTTGCCATGTGATATCCATCTCTTCTACGTCTTCAGGGTGAATCTGATCGAGATCGGCAAATAACAATTGGGGCGGAAGATCTCCCGCTACAAGTGCATTGTAGCAGTTAACAAGCCCTGTAGCAAGAGCGAGATTTTCATCACCCTCCTTTCCTTTTGATGAGGAAGCCACATTGGAGGAAGAAGCAGCTTGAGCAGCCACGAATGATTGGTTCTGAGAGAGAGGCATGACTGATGCAGCAGGAAGAGAAGAAGCTGATGGAGTAGAAAAAGACTGAACCTGAGCTTGCTGAGCAGCAAAGGGTTGACCTGCAGAAGAAAAAGTGAGAGATGAAAGAGCATTGTTAGAGGAGATCCCAAGGTTTGCAGCTGAGTATGAATTCACATGATTTATCTCCCGCTGCTTGTCATTAATATCACAGGCCTTGATGACTGCCATCACTTCAGCAAGAGAGAGTCGGCTTAGATCCTTAGTCTTCTTTATAACAGCCACATTCATGTCCCATGACTTTGGGAGAGCATTCAGTAGCTTCTTGTTTATCTCAGACTTGGTGTAAAAGATCCCGGCTACAGTCATCTCAGTGGTAAGAGTTGTGAATCGCTGCAGCTGTGCTTCAAAAGTTTCTCCAGGAACGTAGTTGAACATGTTAAACCGTTGTCGCAGCATATCTTGGCGACTCTCCTTCATGTCTTCATTCCCTTCATAAACCTCAATTAGGGCTTCCCACAAAGCCTTAGCAGAAGTGTACTCCCTAAAACCTTGAGCTATATCAGGAGATAGGGCCATAGTCAGAGTGGCCAAAGCCCTTTCTTGCCCTTCAACCTTCTCGAAGTCTTCATCTGTGTAATTCTCAATCTTCTTCTCAACCACTTGCCCTGCAACAGTGGTGGTTATTATGACAAGATCTTTTATGATGCTTCTCCAAATTTTGAAGTCCTTCATCTTGATATACTTCTCAATCCTGTACTTCCATTCAGGGAAACCTTCAGCGGACAGCAGTCTTGGAATTCGAGTGGTTGTGCCCATTACAGAATCCAGCTCGTGGTGGTGTGTTTGACTTTGTGAATCCATTAATATTAAATTAATATTAAATAGAAATTAAATTATTAAAAATAAATTAAGTTTCCGGTCAGACACAAGTTCACAGTCAAAGGAGAGTTTGCGGCCGTAAACTATGTTCACGGTCAAAAGAGAGTTTGCGGCCGTAAACTCTGTTCACGGTCAAAAGATGTTTACGGTCGTAAAGGTGTTTGCGGTCTAAGTTTGCGGTCTAAGAATCCAAGTTTCCGGTTGTTGAAAAATCCTTATTCACGGCCCAATAACCAAATTTACGGTTCAAGAACTTATTTGAGTTTGCGGTCGTAATCTAAGTTTACGGCCGTAAGCTATGGCCGTAATCTCCTAGAAACGCAATTTTTTGAATTAAGCTTGAAACCCTTTCGCAGCAAACACCAACTTCAGTCGTAAACAAAGAAGAACACGGTCAAAAATTCGATTGTAGGATGCCTTGACACTGGTTTTGCTCTGATACCAATTGTAAGGTCCTGAAACGGATCTTACCAGTGATCAAATAGCAAACACAATCAATAACAATAAAGAACAAGTAGAAACAAGAATGATAACAAGCTTCCACATGCTTTCTATTAGGAATAACGTCTGGTACAACTTGTGGTAATAGCAGTCGTGAACTCTGTGGCATCAACAACTGACAAAAGACCTAGCACACCTCTATATATACTGGACCTGGGCCAGCCTTGGGTTTACGGCCGTAAACTCATTGTTGGGCCGTCAACTACACACAATCTACCAAAAGCTATAAATTGACTCAAAAGAACCTATTACATAGAAAGCCTAGACCAAACCACTAATTAGACCCTTCACTAGCTTCTGCCCTGAGGGGTCGAAGGTGCGATATGTCGCAGGTTGTTTGAGAGACCGGGCCAGGGACTGGTGAGAGTCGGTTGGTGAATCGTTGGGATCCTCGGCTATTAAGACTATGACCTGGTCGTACTTTGTGACCAGGTTCAGGTCTGAGTTTGCGCCAGCTGTAGAGCTTCAGCAACTGGCCAGGGAGTTCCTGGATATGAGGCAGACGACAGAGATAGTAGCGGAGATTACCGCCAAGTTCCAGGAGAGGGCTTTACTGGTGCCGCAGTATGCAGGCGATGAGGAGATGCGGAGGACTCGCTATCATGACATGTTGCGAGCTGATATCCGGGAGCATGCCAGCTTCTCGGCTTGCCGACCCTGGATTCCATGATTTCCAGGGCGAGGGAGAGGGAGATTGATTTGGAGCACATCCAGAAGAGGAAGGCAGAGGAGGGACAGATGACTGGGGTTTCAGGGAAGAAGCCCAAGGGATCCGACTGTAGGTCGAAGGGCCAGCAGGGCCGGGGCCGCTGTGGAAAGTGCGGCAAGACTCATGAGGGGATTTGTCGGTTTGGATCATCGAGCTGCTACAAGTGTGGCAAGGCGGGGCACTTCAGTAGGGATTGTACCGCCCCTGCACCCACTTTCCAGAAATCGGAGTTGCTGTGCTTTCACTGCAACCAGCGAGGCCATAAAAGGGCCAGTTGCCCTCAGTTGACAGCAGCAGCGCCAGTGAAGGCGCCAGCCCCAGCGACCCTGCGGATCACTGATGATCGGCAGGGCAAGACGGAGACTCTGATGGTAAGGAGTCGTGCCTTCCAGTTGACTACCGAGGAGGCACGTGTTGCACCCGATGTGGGGACGGGTATGATTTCTTCTCCCTAGCTTTTATCTTATGTTGCTTATGATATTGATGTGCCATATGGTATGTCTCGTTTAGGATTGTTCCATGTGAACGGTATCCCAGTTCAGGTGTTGTTTGATTCGGGTGCTACCCGATCATTTGTCTCTCTTGCGCTTAGCAAGAGGTTCCCTGAGACTTCGGGAAGGTTGGATTGCCCTCTAGAGGTTGAGATCGCGAACGACCAGTCAGTGCGAGCATCCGAGGTCTTCAGGGACTACGTTTTGAGATTGTTCGAGGAGCGCTATCTGGTAGACTTGGTTCCCATTCCGTTGTGTAGGAACAAGGTGATTATAGGCATGGATTGGTTGAGCCCCAACGGGGCGGTGATCGACTGCGCGCAACAGTTGGTTCGGATCAGGACCCCGAGTGGGGGAGAGTTGTGATTCAGGGTGAGAGGTCACAGCGCGGACCAGCACTATGTTCAGCAGTGAGGGCTAGGCGCTATCTTCAGCAGGGTTGTGTTGGGTATGTCGCCTATGTTATGGATACCCGAGAGGCGGGCAAGGCGTCGGTGAGCGATGTACCCGTGGTGCGAGATTACGCGGATGTATTCCCAAAGGAGCTACCCGGGATACCTCCGGAGCGACAGGTGGAGTTCAGGATCGACCTAGTTCCTGGTGCGGCTCCGATAGCCAAGGCACTATATCGGTTGGCTCCTCCTGAGATGCAGGAGTTGTCTATGTAGCTGCAGGAGCTGTTAGACAATGGATTTATCAGGCCGAGTAGTTCGCCTTGGGGAGCCCCGATCCTGTTCGTCAAGAAGAAGGACGGGTCGCATCGTATGTGCATAGATTACCGGGAGCTGAACAAGGTAACGGTGAAGAATCGTTACCCACTTCCAAGGATAGATGATTTGTTCGACCAGCTTCAGGGAGTGTCTTGGTTTTCCAAGATAGAATTGCGGTCAGGATACCACCAGATGAGGGTCAGAGAGGAGGATGTACAGAAGACTGCTTTTCGGACTCGGTATGGCCACTACGAGTTCGTGGTGATGCCCTTCGGGCTCACCAATGCTCCTGCCGCGTTCATGGACCTCATGAACAGCGTGTGCAGACCGATGCTAGATCGGTCTGTGATAGTTTTCATTGATGACATCTTGGTTTACTCCAAGACGCAGGAGCAGCATGAGGAGCACTTGCGAGAGGTGTTAGATACCCTGAGGAGGGAGAGCTTGTATGCCAAGTTCTCCAAGTGCGGGTTCTGGTTGCGCGAGGTGTAGTTTCTTGGGCACCTTCTCAACCAGAACGGGATATTGGTTGACCCGGCCAAGGTGGAGGCCGTGATGAGATGGGAGGTTCCGACGTCTCCATCTGAGATTCGGAGTTTCCTCGGACTGGCAGGCTATTATCGGAGATTCATTCAGGACTTCTCCAAAATAGCCGTACCCTTGACACGGCTGACGAAGAAAGCCGTTGTCTTTCGCAGGGGGCCTGAGCAGCAGACAACATTTGAGACGTTGAGACAGAGACTGTGCGAGGCCCCGATTCTCGCCCTGCCCGAGGGCATGGAGGACTTTGTGGTATATTGTGATGCGTCCATTTAAGGTTTGGGCGCAGTATTGATGCAGAGGGGGCATGTCATCGCCTACGCCTTGAGGCAGCTGAAGCCTCACGAGGCGAACTAGCCGACGCATGATATGGAGTTGGGGGTGGTCGTCTTCGCCCTCAAGATTTGGCGACACTACCTCTATGGGGTCCGTTGTACCATCTACACGGACCACATGAGTTTGAGGTACCTCATGGATCAGCTGAATCTAAACATGAGGCAATGTCGGTGGTTAGACGTGGTGAAGGATTACGATTGTGAGATCCTTTACCACCCGGGGAAGGCCAATGGCGTGGCCGATGCACTTAGCCGCAAGGCAGCGCCGATCAGGAACATCTGCATGAGGATGACCGTGGTGACTCCGCTTTTAGAACAGACCCGAGAGGCCCAGCTGGAGGCCATGAAGGAGGAACATCGGAAGAGCGAGCGTATTGTGGGATATGTTTCCTCCTTTGACTATGAAAGTCGTGGGTTATTGACGCTACATCGTAGGATATGGGTTCCCTATCATGGGGGTGTGCGCCAGGTTCTGATGGAGGAGGCGCACAAATCCCGATTTTCGATTCATCCCGGGGCGACGAAGATGTACAGGGATCTTCGGCCTGATTACTTGTGGCCCTGCATGAAGCGGGACGTCGCCTGGTACGTAGAGCGATGCTTGACCTGCAGGAAGGTCAAGGCCGAGCACCAGAGGCCACATGGCAAGATGCAGTCGCTAGACATTCCCATGTGGAAATGGGAAGATATTACTATGGATTTCATCACCAAACTTCCCAGGACTGCTCGGGGAGTGGATTCGATTTGGGTCATCGTGGATCGGTTGACCAAGAGCGCCCACTTCATACCGATCCAGGAGAGCATCTCGGCCGAGAAGTTGGCCGATATTTACATCTGAGAGGTAGTGGCCCGGCACGGAGTGCCAGTTTCGGTGATTTCAGACTGAGACGTGCGGTTTACTTCCAGGTTCTGGAAGAAGTTTCACGATGAGTTGGGTGCTCGTCTGCACTTCAGCACAGCGTTCCACCCGCAGACGGATGGTCAGAGTGAGCGGACCATCCAGACTTTGGAGGATATGCTGCGGGCATGCGTTTTGGACTTCAGTGGTAGCTGGGATACCTACCTTCCATTAGCTGAATTCTCTTATAATAACAACTATCACGCAAGTATTGATCGTCCTCCCTTCGAGATGTTGTACAGGAGGAAGTGCAGGACCCCAATATGTTGGGGTGAAGTCGGACAGCGGGTCATGGGGAGCACTGAAGTGGTGCTCAAGACGACAGAGAGAATTCAGCAGGTTAGGAGCAGGCTTCAGACTGCTCAGAGTCGGCAGAAAAGTTACGCCGACAAGCGCCGATCAGACCTGGAGTTCCAGGTCGGGGATATGGTCCTCCTGAAGGTGTCGCCTTGGAAAGGCGTCATCCGATTCAGGAAGCGGGGCAAGTTGGGCCCCAGATACATTGGACCTTTCCAGGTTATAGCCCGTGTGACCAAGGTGGCATATAGGCTGGATCTGCCAGCCGAACTCAGTCAGATCCATAACACTTTTCACGTATCCCAGTTGCGGAAGTGTCTGGTGGACGATTCGGCAGTGGTTCCTTTAGAGGATATTCAGGTTGATGACAGCCTGAATTACATCGACCGACCAGTGGCGATCCTTGACAGGAAGTCGAAGGACCTGAGAAACAAGAGAGTGGAGCTGGTAAAGGTGCAGTGGCAGCACCGCAAGGGATCGGAATGGACATGGGAGCCAGAGGACGAGATGAGGGAGCATTACCCCGAGCTTTTTCAGTACCCAGTGGAAGACTTCGAGGATGAAATCTAAAATAAGTGGGGGAGATTTGTAACACCCGAATCCTGGTATGCATCTAATTTAAGTATTCTTGTGTTTTTCTCTGGGACTCGACGAATGGGATGCCCAACTCGTCGAGTAGAGTCGAGATCCGCAGACAATTTAAGTGACCTACTCGACGAGTCGGAGACGGACTCGGCGAGTAGGTGCTGTTTGAGTGAAACCCTAAATTTGAGGGTTTGCACCCTATTTAAACACTTTATCTCAGCCTCCATTGTCCTTATCACTCCCAGAGAGCTGTATATCGAAACCCTAGCCGTTTTTGTGTGTTCTAAGGCCATTTTGGTGCTTTTGGTGGATTGTGAAGCTTGAGAAGAAGAAAGAAGCTTGAGAGTTCGAGTTGAGGCTTGGAGATCCAGAGATTTTGGTCCATTTCCAGCTCAATAAGGTAAAATGCCCCTGTCTTGGTCTTCCATGTGTTTATTCATCCTTAGAAGCTTGGACTTTGGGTACATTTAGGGCTTTCCAAGCCATTTTCGGATTTGTGAGGTGTATATGGAATCTTGACTTCAGATCTGAGTCATTGGAGGGGTCTCATGGCATAAAGGTGCCAACTTTAAGGCCATGAGAGCCCCATGCTTCTTGTAGAGCACCTTTTATGGCTTTTTGAGCCAAAGACCCCATGCATGTGCACCAATTTTGGAGCTTTACGTGTGAACTGGACATTAGAAGGCCAGATCTATGGTTTTGAGGTGTTAAGACCCATTTAAATCGACTGTATAGTAATGGTCAAGGTTGGGCTCGATGAGTCGTTCTTGGAACTCGGCGAGCCGGGGTGTTTTGACCACCAAATCCCTTCTGTGGATGAACCAGTTGTTAGGATGGGAAGTGCCTTAGTTGTTTAGACGCGTAAAGGGACCTAGGAATCATAGGACTCGGCGAGTGTATGAACAGACTCGGTGAGTCCAAGGCAATCTCCCAAACCTTGAAGACGGACTCGACGAGTTGTTCATACAACTCGGCGAGTCATAGACTGAACACATTCATATGAGGGAGATGAACTCGACGAGCTCAAAGGGAACTCGGCGAGTCGGTTGAAGATGGTCCCGATGCTATGGATGAAGGCGAACTCGTCGAGTTCTTGCTAGACTCGACGAGTAGAGTCGGGGGTTGTATCACTTGAAAGGATAGGGACTCGACGAGTTGGTGGACTAACTCGGCGAGTCAAGTCAACTGTATGTTGACTTTGACCAGGGTTTGACCTTGACTTGGACTTGGATTTGGATTGACCCTTGTAAGGGTTATGAGTATGCAATAGTAATCGGAAAAGGGTTGTTGTGTAGGGATTGGAGAGTAGAAACGAGTCGATTCCCGTGCCGAGGACCGTGCAGATACTACACGACATCGAGGTGAGTTACCTTCCAGTAGTGGTGGGTCTACGGCCACAATGTCGGCCCACCAGTAGGAGTTATATGTTAGATGATTGTCTTTGTGATATTCATCTAGGTTTGCTACTGCCTGTTATGTTTTATGTGCTAGCATGATATGATGTTACGTGATGATGGTAGTAGTAGGGGGAGATAGTCCCCAAGTTACCGGACGATAGGGCCGAAGGGGTAGTCAAGTACCCAGCTATGTTAGATTATGATTACGTGACTGTATGTGATAGACTGGTCGAGAGGGCCGAAGGGGTAGGCCAGCACCCAAATATGCTAGCAAGGTCACCGGTCCAGAGGACCGAAGGGGTAGTCAAGTACACACACGCATGATTTCCGCATTGAGTTTTCTGGGATTGTACTCTCATATTTACTATTATCCGATGATATGTTTTCAGACACGACGTAATGGTTTTATGAATTAATATAATATTAGCAATGTTTGATAAATGATTTCCTACGATTACTTAAATAAAAATGAAATTTTTAGCCTTGAAAATTGGGATGTTATAACACTCACCTGGGTCGTGAACAGATTTCGGTCTTAGACGGGAAATTACAACTGCATAGAAAAGTAAAGTATAAACCATATTTTAGATCCAACAATCTCCCCCTTGATTTATACCTTTTTTTCCTTATTGACCCAACAGGATATGAGAAATATATGAAAATTTTAAGTGTAAAATTCTAAATTTTTTTTAATAGAAATAATTTTTAATAAATTTTTTGCCCATACTGGGTCCTTCTATAATTACCTAGTGTATACATATTATATATGATCGAGACCGAACAGACCGTCAGATAAGTAGCTCCACTCTAAACCCACAACCAAACAAGGAATAAGATTTAAAGTGGAATCACATATCCTAAGTCTATATAATCTTAATCATATGTAATTTTTAGCGTATACACGCTGCAATTATAGATCTACCAGTAAGGGTCTTTTAGTTTTTATGTGAAGGATTTAATTCATTTTTTTGAGGAGGTTCCTAATGATTAGTAGTTTTAGTAGTTATCAAGGTTTAAGCGTTGTTGTTACAGTTCTTTAGGGTATCATAAAATACTCCTATAGTATTTTAAACTTTTATGTTTGGGTCTAGAGTTTCTTTGGTAAGTTTTAGACTTGTTGTTCACTACCATCATTCCTCGGCATACGTTGGTCACATCCTGGATAAATATAGTTGATCAGGCTATATTCATCCCTGATCTGAATACATACCCCGAGGCCTAATCGTAGCGTCCAACTCGTCTTAATACTTTTTATTTTCTTACTGTTACGACACTGAACTAGTGAGTATGACTGTACTTATACTTTTATAAAAATATTATAATATTTTAAAGTATACTTGTATGAAAACGTTACGTCAGAGAGTTTTAGTCCTATTGTATTTATACTTTGTATATCTTACGTGGTTTGATATACTTAGTTCACTATAAACAATGCTCTGATACCAATTTGTCACACCCCCAAACCAGAAAGGAGGAAACGTCCGGGGGCGGATGACTTCATGTATAGTGTCATAACAGTTGAATTGTAGTAAAGAAAGCAAACACAACCATCATTGATATAATTTAAAAGGTTACATTGTTGATAGTGGTACAAGCCCTAAAATTAGGGTTTCAACTTGCTCACGTACGCTAAGCGTACTCCACATACGCCCAACGTACGTGAATAATCTTCGCGACCACCATCTGCTAGTATGCCCAACGTACTCCATCTTTCCTAAAGTTGACAAATCTACCCCTAAGGACCAATCTGCAAAACATTACACCCCGTATGTCTAAACTAAAAATTACAATGAATCAAGTGTTACAGTGTTATCAATATTACTTCCTAACAAGGGTCATCAGATCTTGGCAAGTGGCACCAGATCTGTTTTGATTATTGACAAGTGTCGTCTGATTTCCTAACAGTTAGAACTTTTTAGCCATTTCCACTAAGAAAGATTGGATGATTCATCAACTAGACGTCAATAATCCATTTTTCATGGCAACTTGGACGAAGAGGTTTACATGAAGGTTCTTTAAGGGTTTTCTACTGAAAATGACACTAGAGTTTGCCGTTTGCGAAAGAATCTTTACGAATTAAAGCAAGCCTCACACAATTGGCATAAAAATTCACCACAATCTTTCTTGGTTTCAGTTTTGGATAATCCAAGTCAGACAACTCTATTTTCATTTACAAAATGGATGAAACATTAATTGTTATTCTCATTTATGTGGATGATGCTATAATTATAGGAACCAATTCTCATAGAATTCAAGAGGTAAAGAAGTGTCTAAATGAGAAGTTTAGCATCAAAGATCTCAGAGTATTAAAGTACTTCCTTAGTATTGAGGTTGCTAGAATTTATGATGGGTTGGTTCTCAGTAAAAGAAGGTTTACACTCGATATTTGAAAGGATAATGATATGCAAGGATGTCGTCCCAATCCTTTTCCCATTGAACAAAAGCTTGAGATTATTAAAGGAGAGTGTTAACTGAGGGACAACGCCAATCAATATTGGCATATGATTAGTCGACTCATATACTTTCAAGAAATTAGACTAGACATCTCGTACTCGGTTAATGTCCTTAACCAGTTCGTTTATGATCCTTGATAAAATCACCTAGATGTTCTTCTCAGAATTCTAAGGTACCTTAAGGCCACCCTTGGACAAGATATCATTTTACCACGCACAGATGAGACTGACCTGATAGCTTATTCAGATTCTGATCGGCTCGGTTGTCCACTAACTCTACGGTCAAGAACAAGTTATCTTCTTCTTGGTGGAGCTCTTGTGGAAAACAAAGAAAAATTTGGTGGTATCTCGATATTCCATTAAATCCGAGTATCGTGCTATGGCTACTACTATGAGCGAAATTATTTGGATGTGATGGTTACTAAAAGAGTTGTATGTTGAACAACATGGACCAACCAATCTTTTATGTGATGACCAAGTTGCCCGTCACATTGCCAATAACCATGTTTTTTCACAAACGAACTAAACATGTGGAGATGGACTGTTATTTTGTTCGTGAAAGGGTTGAGTCTAAATAAATTCAATCTTATGTCGATACAACACTGCAACTTGTTGATCTGTTCACCAAGGGTTTGGGTACACAACGACTACGTTCTCTGCTGGACAAGCTGGGCACTCTGCTCTAGCTTGAGGGAGAGTATTGAAATCGATATCTTATTATTTTCCCTCATATCCTTTCCTTATTTCCTTCCTAGTTTATAGTTTATAGATGATGTATTTCTCTTTGACTTTGCCTTGTATAAATACTAGGCTTTTATTTGTTTTTTTTTTGGTGGGAATGAAATCAACAAATTATTTTGTTATTATATCATTCTTATCGTGATCAACTACGAAATCACCCAAATGCAATTCAAGAACATGATTACTGAATGAATTATCTTCCATTACGTCTTGTTTGCTCGAACCCTTAACCACATTATCATAGGATAAAGGTCGTAAATGATTAGGACAACTCCTTTTCTGCACCTTAGGTCGTGAAGCATTGGCATTTGGAGGTTCAAGAAACGCCTCACCTATCTTAAACCTTGCTAAAAATGTAAACAATTTAAAATTTTCAAACAAAATAGAGCAAAAATCATGCAAAAGAGCATCCACATTTTCTATACAAACGAAAGTAAGACACCAAAACTCTTTCCTATCATAGATTTCTTCTTGGCAATAAACACATCAATTACAATCCCATATTTCTCACATTTTTTATTGGCTAGCGGCACAACTTGTTACTCGGTTGCCTTCCATCGATATTTATTAACTTCTTTTATGTTATATATTAATTTGAATAAAAAAAACTCCAATTCCCAATTTATGGGGGAAATTCGTTCGGAACATTTTATTTACGACAATATAAGCGTTTACAAGCTTTTACATTGTACCTAACTGATGGAATACGTTCCCCATGCGATTTGCACCTCTCCTTCATTGCTCAACATGGGGCCAACCCTAATTATATGCGTTGTCCGTTGCCGTACTTAGCTGCCAATAAAGCAAAATAAACTAACGATTGTTCCTCTCCAGCCTCCAATATCCTACTATCAGTAGCCGTAGATCCTCATTAATAGCACTTAACAGTTAACACCAACTCTTTTTCGGCATATGTTGTGTAATCTTTTTTTAATAAACTAAATTACTTAAAAATTAAAATATAATGTGACGTCATAGATCCTCGTCGATGTTTAGTAAACTAAGTTACAAATTAATAGTCAAGGAAAATATGTGTTTTCTTAAAATATAAATAGACTTATGGATAATCAAATCTTATTTCATTATGATGTCTTTGTTGATCTCAAATTTTTTTTTATGTAAAATAATTATTTTGAAATACATTGTTTATTTGCAATTTGTTTTTAAGTTTATCACGATTCACGCATGCTTTTGTCATAATGCTTAAGACCTTGGTCACGATAATCAAAGATCACAACTTCACAAGTTCAAAAGTCTTGATACTTTGCAATATAGTTTTCTTTTTAGTGATTTTAATAAATGAAAGAAAAGCATCGCGAGTCGTGCATGCATGTAGTTGGCTTCTCAAGCAAATAAAAAAATATGTGATACGAGTTTTAAAATATAAATAAAGAGACAGTTCTTAACAATAACACTTAGCAACAAAAAAAACTCCTTATTTAAAAATAATTAAATACTTTCTAAGGTCATGTTTGATAAAAATAATTTGTTTATAAGCTAATTTATTATGATTTTTTATTTAGTAAATCTACAAAAAATAGTTTATTGTAGCTTATAAATTATTTATAAGCTAACAGTTTTTGATAATCTACTTTAAAATATTTTTTTAAAGCTTATGAACATTTTTTAAATATATTCCAAATATGCTCTTATATATATATATATATATATATATATATATATATATATATATATATATATATATATATATATATATATATATATATATATAGGGATGAAAGTGGGTCCAAACCCGGACCGGATGGACCCGGACCCGAAAAACCCGGAACCGGTTAACGAGATTTTGTAGAACCGAAAACCGGACGGGTATATAGGAACCGGTTCCGGTTCGGTTTCGGGTACGGTACCGGGTAAAGTGGGTCTAGAACCGGAAAACCCGAAAACATCAAAGTGGGTAGGTTGGAACCGGATAAAGTGGGTTTAGAACCGGAAAACCAGAAAAACCCGGATTTGTTTGGTAATTACTTACTACTTAGTGGGTTGAACTTTAAAAAATTTCATATTGATATCCCGACTTCGGGGGACTGTAAGTCATTGAATATGAAACCAAAATTGACAAACTTATAGTCCAAAATCATGTACAAACTCTAAACTACACTCTGGAAAAAACCACATGTCAATCCGACTTTAAACGAATGAGATATGCATGTGTTAAAATTTTCACAGAAATGAAAGTACAAAAACAAATAGCTGAAAAGTTGAAATTTTTCAGCTTTGATATCCCGATTTGGGGGGCTGTAAGTCATTGAATATTAGACCAAAAATGACAAAATTATAGTCTAAAATCATATACAAACTCTAAACTGCAAGTTGGAAAAAACCGCATGTCAATCCGACTTTAAACGAATTAGATATGCATGTTTTAAAAACTTTCACAGAATACAAAAAAGCTGAAAAACTAAAACTTCCAACTTTGAAATCTCGACTTTGGGGGACTGTAAATCAATGAATATAAAACTAAAAATGACAAACTTATAGTCTAAAATCATGTACAAACTGTAAACTACACGTTGGAAAAAACCGTATGTCAATTCGACTTGAAACGAATGAGATATGCATGTTTTAAATGTTTCACAAAACCGGTTCCGGACCCTTAAAGTGGTTCTGGTTCGTAACACCGGTTCCAGTTCTTAGACCCGGTTTGCCCGGACCCGATGGACCCAAACCTGGATTATCCGGAACCCGGATAAAACCAATTTTTAAACCCGGAACTGGAACCGGTTCTATAGATTCCGGTTATAACGGTTCCGGTTCCGGTTCGATTCCGGTTCCGGTCCGGTTTTCCGGTTTTAAATCTCATCCCTATATATAATTTTATATTTGTAATCTAGTTTATCAATTATTTTTTACCAAACATTATTAATTTATAAACTAACTTATCAACTATTATCTAACTTTTCAGATAAAATCTAATTTTTTAGCTACGAACTAGATTTTAATTTAGGATGACAAACATGGCCTAAAGCTTTTATATAGAAAATTTAGCTTTTCAATTTTCAATTTTATGTAATATTATACGTGGACGAAACTTGCAAATGAGCTCTTAAATTTTAAGTACATTGTATTATCATCAATGTTTAGGTAAGGGGTGTGCATGAAACTATATAAACCGTTCACACTGCATCAAATTGCACAACATAATGTGGTTTAGAACTATTGTGGTGAAGTTTGTGGTTTTCGGTTGTAAAACTAGGGTTCAAATTGCACCCCACCACATATAAAGGAACATAACCTTGTGAATGTGGTTGTATTACTAATGAATTTACATGGGGCGTTGATGCTTTCATTTTTCTAAACAAATGTTTCACAACTTATTTATTTGGTTTGTTACAAACCAAATGGAATGCAGGGGTGGAGCTAGGTGGTTCCTAGGGTAGCCCGAGATGCCCTTCAAAAAAATTTCAGTAGTGTAACTTTTTCAGTAATATAATTTTTTTCGGAAAATTTTTGGGGATACCCTTTACTCCTTTTTACCTTCATTCTGGCTCCGTCATTGATGGAATGTCATCGACTAGTATATTTATCTATAAAATTTATGTAGTAAATTATAGGGATATCTCCAGAAAAGTCCCAATATTTTGAGTAAATTTTTAATAAAGTCCTAAATTTTATTTTTTGAATAAAAAAGTCCTGACTTTTTCACCTTTTGAATAGAAAAGTAGGGATGAGCATATGGACCGGGGAACCGACTGGAACCGGTCCCGGAACCGGAACCCGATGGAACCGGTCGGGCCGGTACCGGTACTATGATTTCGTCAATTTTTGGAACCAGGACCCGGTAAGAACCGATCGTTGGAACCGGCCCAAAACCGGGAACCGGACCGGATAACTCACTCAAATTTTGAAAGTTGCATAACTCACTCAATTTAACTTTTTTGACCTTAATTTTTTTCCTGCATGTAGATTATGATTTGTAGTTAAGTTTAGACTATAAAAATGCTTGATTTGGTTAAAAATTGAATGAGTTACAAGCCCCGCAAAGAAGGATGTCAAATCAGAATTTTTTTTTATGTTTCGGCAATTAAATGTAATCTGACTTTGTTGTTCAAATGTACACAACTCACTCAATTTAACTTTTTTTGACCTGAATCATTTTCCTACATGTAGATTAGGATTTGTAGTTAAGTTTAGACTATAAAAACGCTTGATTTGGTTAAAAATTGAATGAGTTACAAGCCCCGCAAAGAAGGGTGTCAAACCAGAATTTTTTTTATGTTTCAGCAATTAAATGTAATCTGACTTTGTTGTTCAAATGTGCATAACTCACTCAATTTAACTTATTTTGACCTGAATCTTTTTCCTACATGTATATTAGGATTTGTAGTTAAGTTTAGACTATAAAAACGTTTGATTTGGTTAGAAATTGAATGAGTTACAAGCCCCGCAAGGAAGGGTGTCAAATCAGAATTTTTTTATGTTACAACAATTAAACGTAATCTGACTTTGTTGTTCAAATGTTCATAACTCACTCAATTTAAGTTTTTTTGACCTGAATCTTTTTCCTACACGTAGTTTAGGTTTTGTAGTTAAGTTTAGACTATAAAAACGCTTGATTTGATTAAAAATTGAATGAGTTACAAGCCCCGCAAGGAAGCGTGTCAAATCATACCGGTTCCAAAACCGAAAACCGGCAAAAACCGGACCCGGAACCGGAACCGGTAGAACCGCCGGGCCGGTTTGGTTCTTGATTTTGGCCGAAGCCGGTTCCCGGTTCCGGCCGCTTCGGTCCGTTTGCTCATGCCTATAGAAAAGCCCAAGAAATCGGCTAATTTATTCGCTTTAGCCATTTTTGACCTGTTCAGCAGGTCATGAGACCAAATTATTAATTTTTCGAAAATAATGAGATTTTTTTGCAGACTTCGACAAAATTTTTATTTAATGTATAAACATATTTTTTACATATCTATATCTATTTCTACGTATTTGTGTATTTTTTATGTTTTTATATGTAAATATTTACGTATTTTTATGTATTTTAAATGAATAAACGTATTTTTTTTACTTATTTATATGTATTTTTAACCATTTTACATATTTTTTATTTATTTTTTATGTGTTATTTTTTATGTATTACGTATTTATATGTATTTCTATGTAGAACAAATTACACGGATGGTCCTTTAGCTTTATAGTTTTTCCCTGATATGGTCCCTACGAAACTTTTTTCCCTGACATGGTCCCTACAGAGTAAACTTTGCACACAAAAGGTCCTTATGACTAACTTTGTTAAAAGATCATGTTAAGTATATGTGAAAAGACGAAAATGCCCTTTGTTTTTATTTTTTTATATTTATTTTATTATGTTGTTAAATTGAAATAAAAAATGGGGCCTTCTCTCTCTCTCTCTACCCTCACCTCTCTCTCGTTCCCGTTTTTATTCACCACCGGCCAAGGAAGAGGCTGCCAGCCACCATAACTACCCCTTCCTTCCTCTTTTTGTCGCAATCCAGCTCCACAAACACTCCCTATGGCTGTTGTTGTGCCCCTCGATCTCTGCAGCCCTGCCAAAAGGCTTGGTCGCCGGAAAAATGAACCAGAAGAAAGGAGGATGTTGCCTCCGATCTGGCCCCCTCCACCTCCTTCTCCAGTCGAGTAGCATCACCCCAAACACCCTATGTTTCTGTTTTACTCGATCCATGCCTCCCCTTCTCCTTGCGTTCTATTGTCTGACAAAGAAAAAAAGAATCGATGAGGGAGCTACCGGAGCAGCCCCTCGCTAGCACCACCGTCGATGCGAAACCACCAGCTGCCACCTTTCCCTCTTCCTACTCTGATCAACAAAACCACCAGTCACCATTCCTTCCATTTTCCCGGCGGTTCCTTAACCCTTCGATCCAGTTGCTTCCTTTTCCCCTCGATTGGTGGTCGCCGGTGTAACATCCCGTTATTTTTCTATCTTGTAAAGTCAACCCTAGTCAACCAAAGTCAAACGAGGGTCAACTAAGGTCCTTTTTATTGTTTGGGTTTTTTTATTTAGGTTATAATAATAACCTTTACTTGTTAAAAATCCTTAAAACAATTACAATTGAATTTAGAAGGAAAAGGCTTAAAAACCGTAAACTTTCGCATCTTCCATCTTTCCCTTCGCTTCGGACCGCAAACCTTCGGGCCGCAAAAGGTTCACGACCGTAAACTCCTCGGACCGTGAAACCTCACAGCCGCAAACTCCTCATAATCTTATCGCCTCGGAAACCGGACCTTATCGCATTGGGGCACGTTCTCGGTCGCAAACCACCTTCGGACCGTAAACACTAGCCGACCTCGGACCGTAAACGGCTTCGACCGTAATCAACTTGGACCGTATACGAGGTTCACGGCCGTGAACCCCTCGGACTGTGAACCCTCGCATATATATTCATTTCAGCCGATTTTTCCTCACTTTTTACACATTCAAACACAATTCCAAGCCATTTTCTCTCAAGTATCATCAGCCAAGAACACGAAGAACAACCTCTCTCCTCAAGAACATCCTATAATCATCTTTTCTCACCATATTCAAGTGATTAACACTAGTTCTTCCTAACATCTAACAGGTATCAATTCATGATCTTGTTACCATTTCAAGAACATCATTCAGTCTTCTTATAAACCAGATAATTTCATCTATTATTCACGAAGAACACACGAAGAACACGAAGAACAAGCACCTGAAAACCTTTAAATCTTCTTAGAATCTGTTTAAGATCATCAAGTGTTCTTCATTCCTCAAGAACCCTTGGCCGTGAACACCTTCAGGACCGTGAACCCTTCATACTCCTGGCCGTGAACACTTAACAACTTCCCTTTTAGCTTCTAACACTCCAATTTTTAAGTTATACTTACAAATTAATCCAATTTCCAATCATTCCTATGACTATTTTAGCTAATTGGATGCATATATGTTATACAAATTATTATATAGGACTTGTTTTGTTGCGGGATTTCACTCGTGGAACTAAACATCCTATACCAAATCATCATTTGAATCACCCTCCAAAAGGTATATATATATATATATATATATATATATATATATATATATATATATATATATATATATAAGATTTAAAAGGCTTAAGACTGATAACTCACTTTGGTTCCTTTTCCTTGTTTGGATGTGGGTTTATAGTATCGGTTATTTGTCCGGATGTCGTTTAAATTTTACTTATATATAATTGTATATGTATATAAATATAAAAGTTATTTCATTCAGTTTAGATACCCTTTGTAACATGTTGAGCAAGGGGTTACATTCATGAACAGTTAGTACCAATTCAAAAAGTACATAAAAATTATAATAGGTATAATTTATGATACTTAGAACATTAATTCACGATTCAAGTATATTAGAATATACCGTTTTACCAGAAACAAGGGTTTGATTCAAAACTAATCAAGGGTATAAAGCTTTTAAATACATGTTAAGAATACTAATTCAGGAATATACAATCAATAATTATTTCAGAATGATTGGGTTTTCACTCATATTATACACGTAACGTCTATATGCTTTTTATAAGTCATTTGATTCAGGTTGTTTAATTTATTTAAACAACATAGCTAAATTCCTGACCTTATAACCAGAATCTCGAGTCGGGGGATCGAAACAAGTGTGTATAGATCTATATTGGGATTGACAACCCCGCACTCAGACTGCTAGCTACAGCCAGGCATACACGCCTACGAGTGGCAGTTATTATCAACAGCTTTTAACGCCTTCAAAGCGTTGTTTCAGGCCATCTAGTCTCAGTATGGTTATAATAACTCATTAAAAAGATATTAACAATACGGTTAGTGTATAATTAACTAAAACATGTGTACATTTTCAAAGTACCAGTTTTACAAACATATAGTTTACAATAGTACATTACAGTTTACAATAACAGCTGGTGGAGCCAGGCACACTCACTTTCACAGATTATACAAAAGAGTACAAAAACAGAATACTGGTTTACAAACATAATGGTTTTATGGAATTAAAACGACTTTTCATATACATCAGAAAATATAGGATTTTTTGGAAAGTTTACATATTCAAGAAACAGAAAACATACTTTCAAACATAAATACTTATGCACTCACTCAACTTTATGTTGATACTCTCTTTTCAAATTACTTGTATTCTCAGGGAATCAGTAGACAGGTACTCTCCGAGCTTTTGAGAAGATGGAGCTATTTTTGAGTCATGTCTTCTTCTTTTGTATAACTATTTTGGTGTCGATATACATTGATTGAACACATGTAAAAGCTTATACATATTAATGCAATGGTTGTTTGTACTTTGATTACTATGATGCATGTGTTGTGATACTACAAATGAAGTCATCAACCCCCGGACGTTTCCGACGTCTGGTTTTGGGGGTGTGACAGATTGGTATCAGAGCATTGTTTATAGTGAACTCAGTATATCAATCCATAAAAGATATACAAACTATAAATACATAGGGGCTGAGAGCTCTAACGACAAGTATACTTTTAAAATTTAAGTATTTTTACAAGAAGTATACTAACACTCATACCTAGAAGTACAGTATCACAGTCATAACAACTTAAAATTATTTGGATGTTGGACACTGCAGTCAAACCTGGGCAGTTATGTAATCATATATGGGATTAATATAACCTGATCAACTATATTGGTTTGAGATATGACCAACATGTGTATGGGAGTGATGGTAGTGTTGCGACGTGTCTAAAACTTACCAACTATACATAACGAACTCTAGAACAGAACATAAAATTAAAATACTATAGGACTATTTAGGCACTATATACTAAAAACAAAACATGTGAAAACCAAAGAACCATTGTGGGTAGAACTATAAAAGTTAATTGTATATTACAATTATATATAATTAAAGTTATATAGACTTAGAATATGTGATCTAGCTTCATTTCCTGTTCCTTGTTTGGTTGTGGATTTAGAGCAGGATCATTTAATTGAAGGTCGAATATACCCAAGTTATATATAATTAGTATACATTTTGTAGTTATAGTAGTACCTAGAACAAGTCTTACATAATTCATTATCTGTTAACTGTAATTTCCTCTCGTAGGAACTCGCATTTGCAATCTATCGTTACTAATTATATTCTATATCTCTTATCCCTATTCTCGCTTAGATATCAATGGTTGGATTCCATCTACCCGGAGACCCGTACTTTCCCAATCAGGGAAATGGAGGGTGGCTCGAGGATGAACCAGAAGAGAATCCTGAAATCCCCTTAGATTATGATTTTGTAGAAAATTTTCCTAAAGATATTGATTCCGAATCAGAAGCCTATAATCCACCACCGGTTGTCCAGAATCCCAATCCACGACAAAACTACCAAAGCCCGACGCCTCAGTGGGCGATAAACTTAGAAAGGTGGAGTAACGAACAGGTTCAAAACCATCCTTACCAAGGAGACCGAAGCTTCTATAATTTGGACACAGGAGGCTCAACAGACAGAGCCCTCCCGGTGTTAGTTCATCGTGTAGCGCGTAATGATGAACAAGGAAGAGCTGCTATCGACCGAGTAATGCAGGTTGATGCTGCTACAGGAGTCAACACCGTTCGCATTCGTAACTTAGAAAACAACCATAATGCGACAAGGGATTGAACTAATTTCTTGATGAGAGAACTGGCGGCATCCCAAGTCAAAGTTAGAGAACTGCGAGAACGACAAATAGCACAAGACAGACGTATGTACGAAATAGAACGTCAGCTAGCTAAATCCAGGGCTGGACCTAGTAGGAAGTAGATTATACTCTACTCGTTTACTACTTACTATTTTGGTTATAGTTAAGTCTGCGGATATGTTCTAGCGTTATTTTTCATGTCTTTCAGTACGACCGCGAAAAATTTCATTTTCGGTAGGTCGGTTCAATGTCGATGTTTTCCCAGTAATGTGGTGTATTGTAGACCTGTATAAGGTCAAGTTTTCCAAACTCTATGTACTCAATATACCATTATAATCGACATGCATTTTCATAGTCTTTGAAAAATAACCACTCAATTTCATATTATCCTGTTGCAGGTTGTACTTGCAGTAGACTTCTATTTCCAATTCCTTACAAGATTCATATTGAACTAAGTGTTTTAGTTCAGAGATGTGATATTCATGTTCATTCTTGATATCTGATTGTCTTTTCATCTTATGCATCCACGGAGAAACCCAAGGCGTAACCCTGTTAATGAAGCGCCAACACCACCGCCATCACCACCTCAATTTGACCCTGCCATGTTTCAGGCGGCGGTCACAGCAGCCGTTGCAGCTGCTATGTCACATATAACCACCACTGTCGCTAGTGGATCAGGGAGTGGCGCACACCCTTCCAATCAGGGTGATAGTCACGGGCACTATCGGGAGTGCACCTACAAGGACTTTTCAAACGCCAAACCCAGGACCTTCAACGGAACCAGAGGAGTAATGGCGTTAAGACAATGGATCGAGAAAATAGAGGCAGTCTTCGAGATCTGCTCCTGCCCGGAGAGTAGCAAAGTCAAATTCGCTGTTTGTACCTTTGCTGATAGAGCCCTAACATGGTGGAACGACCATGTTAAGTCACTGACCTTGGTAGTGGCTAACTCTATAAGTTGGGAGAACTTGAAAACCATGCTGATGCGGGAGTACTGTCCGCGAGGGGAAATTCAGAAACTTGACAAAGAGCTCTGGGGTCTTTCTATGGTTGGTTCGGACATAACAACCTACACAAATCGATTATGCGACTTAGCGATCCTATGTCCAGAAATGGTTGCTCTGGAGAGCAAAAAGATCGAGAGGTATATCTGGGGGTTGTCGCCCCAGATTAAGGGAAGTGTTATTGCTTCCAGGCCTGTTACCTTTGACAGTGCCAAAGAGCTGGCACAGTCTCTTATCGATCATGGAGCCCGTCAAAACTCAGTGTTTGTTGCCCGAGAACAACCCAAGGGAAACAATAACAACAGCAAGAAGAAAGCTTGGAATAAAAGGAGGGGTAAATCTTCTCAGGAACCCCAAAGAAGCAACAATTAGTGGCGGTCCATGCTGCTACTGTACCTGCTGCTATTCCTGCTAACCCTGCACAAGCTAAGCCTTATGCTGGTAATCTCCCCAAATGCAACAAGTGAAATTTTCACCACAACGGAAATTGCCGGGAAATGTAGTGTCGTAACTGCAACAGAAAAGGACATACTGCCCGATTCTGTAAATCACCACCCCAACCGACTAACCAAGTGCCTGCCGCTGGAGTAGGTCAAGCATGATATAGATGCGGTGATGTGGGAATTTCAAAAGAGATTGCCCGAAAGCTGGAAATGCCGGTAGAGCTGGTAGGATTCTAGCAATGGGTCACGAAGAGGCTGTGGCAGACCCTGCGGTGGTCACGGGTACGTTTCTTCTCAACAATACTTATGCATGCATTCTATTTGATTGTGGTGCTGAAAGGAGCTTCGTGAGCCATAATTTCAAACACCTGCTAAATCAAAACTCCCAACCACTAAATGAAACTTTCACTGTCGAAATGGCTAATGGGAAATCCGAATACACCAACGATATATACATATGATGCACCCTTACCTTGAATAACTTTTCCTTACCAATAGACCTTATGCATGTCTCTATCAAAAGTTTCGACGTCATAATAGGTATGGATTGGTTGTGCTCTAACCATGCTGACATCCTATGCTATGAAAGAGCCATTCGCCTGAACTTGCCAACTAATGAAACTCTTATCATCTACGGCGACAAACCCGGAATGAACCTTCAGATCATTTCTTGCATCAAGGCACAAAAGTACCTTCGCAAGGAGTACTGTGCTCTCTTGGCTCACGTGGTAGACAAAAAGCAAGAAGTGAAAGACATCGCGAGCATTCCTGAGGTCTGCAACTTTCCCGACATTTTTCCCAACGATCTTCCAGGAGTGCCTCTCGAACGACAAGTCGAATTCAGAATCGACTTAATACCTGGGGCTACCCCTGTAGCCAAATCCCCCTATCGTCTTGCACCTTCTGAAATGCAAGAATTATCCACCTAGCTTAATGAACTCCTTAGCAAAGGTTTCATAAGACCAAGCTTCTCACCCTGGGGAGCACCGGTTTTGTTTGTGAAGAAGAAGGATGGATCATTCCGCATGTGCATAGACTACCGCGAGCTGAATAAACTTACCATTAAGAACTTATATCCTATGCGTCGCATTGACGATCTGTTCGACCAACTTCAAGGTGCGAGCTACTTCTCGAAAATAGACTTAAGATCCGGGTATCATCAACTACAGATTTTGGAGGATGACATTCCCAAAACCGCGTTCAGAACTCGTCACGGTCATTACGAGTTTGTAGTGATGCCATTCGGACGGACGAATGCACATGCTGTGTTCATGGACTTGATGAACAGAGTGTGTCGTCCATTCCTAGAAAAATTCGTCACAGTCTTCATTGACGACATCCTTATCTACTCAAGAAGTGAAGAGGAGCATGGCAAACATCTTCGTTAAGTATTGCAAACTCTCAGAACAGAGAAACTCTATGCGAAGTTCTCAAAATGTGAATTTTGGATCAGGAAGGTAGATTTCATGGGTCACGTGGTTAGTCAAGAGGGAATACATGTGGACCCTTCCAAAATAAAGGCAATTGAGAACTGGTCAACACCTAAAACACCTACAGAAATCCGCCAATTCTTAGGTCTTGCTGGCTACTATCGCAGATTCATCCAGAATTTCTCTCGAGTCGCTAAACTTCCTACCACCCTTACATAAAGGGTGTAACTTTTAGCCGGGGAGAGAAACAAGAAACAACGTTTCAAACGCTAAAGCGAGCTCTATGCAGCGCACCGATCCTGTCTCTTCCTGAAGGGACAGAGGATTTTGTAGTGTACTGTGATGCTTCTAATCAAGGGCTTGGATGTGTTTTTATGCAAAAAGGAAAGCTTATATCCTACGCCTCAAGACAACTTAAGACGCATGAGGTCAACTATACAACACATGACCTTGAACTAGTAGCAGTGGTATTTGCTCTGAAGATCTGGAGACATTATTTATATGGCACGGAATGCACAATATTCACGGACCATAAAAGTCTTCAGCATATCTTCGAACAAAAAGAGCTGAACATGATACAACGACGGTGGGTGGAGCTACTGAACGACTACGAATGTGAGATTCTTTATCATCTTGGTAAAGCCAATGTAGTAGCTGACGCCCTTAGCATAAAAGAATAATCGGGACGTCGAGTAAAGTCGTTGACCATGACAATCCATTCACATCTGTCCACACAGATCAAAGAGGCTCAACTCGAGGCCTTAAAATCCGAAAACGTGGCAGGTGAAACCTTGAGAGGATGGATAAGAACTCCGAAGTCAGGGATGATGGAGTCTATTATTTCATGAACCGGATCTGGACACCAAAGTTTGGTGGTTACAGAGACGTGGTTATGAATGAAGCACACAAAACCTGATACTCCATTCATCCAGGTTCAGACAAAATGTACCTGGACCTCAAGAAACTGTACTGGTGGCCTAACATGAAGGTCGAAATCGCTACCTTTGTGGGCAAGTGCCTTACTTGTGCCAAAGTCAAGGTAGAGTACCAGAAACCTTCAGGTTTATTGCAACAACCTGAAATCCCCGAATGAAAGTGGGAGCGGATTACGATGGATTTCATAACTAAGTTACCCAAGACATCGGGTGGTTATGATACTATTTGGGTGATCGTCGATAGATTGACCAAATCCGCACACTTCTTGCCAATAAAAGAAACCGACAAGATGGAGAAGCTAACAAGAACTTACCTCAAGGAAATTGTTAGATTGCATGGTGTGCCAATATCTATTATTTAAGACCGAGATAGTAGATTCACCTCTCGTTTCTGGCAGTATTTACAAAAGTCTTTGGGAACTAGGCTGGACATGAGTACAGCCTACCATCCACAAACTGACGGACAAAGTGAGAGGACGATTCAAACACTAGAAGATATGTTGCGAGCTTGCGTGATAGAATTTGGAAAGGCATGGGATACTCATTTACCCCTTTTCGAATTCTCTTACAACAACAGTTATCACACTAGCATAAAGGCTGCTCCTTTCGAAGCCCTCTAAGGCCGCAAGTGCAGATCACCTCTGTGCTGGGCTGAAGTAGGTGACACGCAACTAGCTAGAGGTCAAGTTCCTGACAGTACTCTCACTGGTCCGGAAATCATTCGTGAAACTACGGAAAAAATCGTACAAATTCGGGAGCGACTTAAAGCTTCCAGAGATAAACAGAAAAGCTACGCTGACAAAAGGAGAAAACCTTTGGAATTCCAGGTTGGTGACCGCGTCTTGTTGAAGGTCTCACCCTGGAAGGGCATGATACGCTTTGGAAAGCGTGACAAGCTGAACCCAAGGTACATAGGACCATTCGAGATTCTTGGTAGAATCGGTCCAGTAGCTTACAAACGCCGACTACCCCAAGAACTAAGTAACATACATCCTACTTTCCACGTCTCTAACTTGAAAAAGTGTTTATCCGATGAGACTCTTGTTATCCCACTCGATGAGATCGAGGTAAACGAGAATCTCAACTTCGTGGAAGAACTCGTAGAGATCTTAGACAGGGAAGTAAAGAGAACCAAACAAAGCCGTATCTCGATAGTGAAGGTTCGCTGGAATGCAAAACGGGGACCGGAATTCACTTGGGAGCGGGAGGATCAAATACAACAGAAGTATCCACATATTTTTCCCTAGTCTTCCTGTATCTCTTTAATACAAATTTTGGGATGAAATTCTCTCTAACGGGGGGATAATGTAACATCCCGTTATTTTTCTATCTTGTAAAGTCAACCCTAGTCAACTAAAGTCAAACGAGGGTCAACTAAGGTCCTTTCTATTGTTTGGGTTTTTATTTAGGTTATAATAATAACATTTACTTGTTAAAAATCCTTAAAATAATTACAATTGAATTTAGAAGGAAAACGCTTAAAAATTGAAAACTTTTGCATCTTCCTTCTTTCCCTTCGCTTCAGACCGCAAAGCTTCGGGCCGCAAAAGGTTCACGACCGTAAACTCCTTGGACCGTGAACCCTCGCAGCCGCAAACTCCTCGGAATCTTATCGCCTCGGAAACCGAACCTTATCGCATTGGGGCACGTTCTCGGTCGCAAACCACCTTCAGACCGTAAACACTAGCCGACCTCGGACCATAAACAGCTTCGGCCGTAATCAACTTGGACCGTATACGAGGTTCACGGTCGTGAACCCTCACATATATATTCATTTCAGCCGATTTTTCCTCACTTTTTACACATTCAAACACAATTCCAAGCCATTTTCTCTCAAGTATCATCAGCCAAGAACACGAAGAACAACCTCTCTCCTCAAGAACATGCTATAATCATCCTTTCTCACCATATTCAAGTGATTAACACTAGTTCTTCCTAACATCTAACAGGTATCAATTCATGATCTTGTTACCATTTCAAGAACATCATTCAGTCTTCTTATAAACCCGATAATTTCATCATTTTTTCACGAAGAACACGAAGAACACACGAAGAACACGAAGAACAAGCACCTGAAAACCTTTAAATCTTCTTAGAATCTGTTTAAGATCATCAAGTGTTCTTCATTCCTCAAGAACCCCTGGCCGTGAACACCTTCAGGACCGTGAACCCTTCATACTCCTGGCCGTGAACACCTAATAGCTTCCCTTTTAGCTTCTAACACTCCAATTTGTAAGTTATACTTATAAATGAATCCAATTTCCAATCATCCCTATGACTATTTTAGCTAATTGGATGCATATATGTTATATAAATTATTATATAGGACCTGTTTTGTTGCGGGATTTCACTCGTGGAACTAAACATCCTATACCAAATCATCATTTGAATCACCCTCCAAAAGGTGAGTTCATACCCCCGTATTTTCATAATTTTTACTGTTTTAAGGGGGGGGGGGGGATACAAGACTAACACAAGGATTTTGTGTTACAAATAAATGGATTTCAATTATCTTATCAAAAATGGATTTCAATTATCATTAAATCAAATAGTTTCAAATTGTGTTAAAATGACATCAAGTCATCAAAAGCATTTCCAAATATTAATCTCTTTAAATGATTTTAAAAACTAATGTTTTTCCCAAAAATCATATATATATATATATATATATATATATATATATATATATATATATATATAAATAAGATTTAAAAGGCTTAGGACTGATAACTCACTTTGGTTCATTTTCCTTGTTTGGATGTGGGCTTATAGTGTCGGTTATTTGTCCGGATGTCGTTTAAATTTTACTTATATATAATTGTATATGTATATAAATATAAAAGTTATTTCATTCAGTTTAGATACCATGTGTAACATGTTGATCAAGGGGTTACATTCATGAACAGTTAGTACCAATTCAAAAAGTACATAAAAATTATAATAGGTATAATTTATGATACATAGAACATTAATTCACGATTCAAGTATACTAGAATACACCGTTTTACAAGAAACAAGGGTTTGATTCAAAACTAATCAAGGGTATACAACTTTCAAATACATGTTAAGAATACTAATTCAGGAATATATGCTTTTTATGAGTAATTTGATTCAGGTTGTTTAATTCATTTAAACAACATAGTTAAAGTCCTGACATTATAACCAGAATCTCCAGTCGGGCGATCGAAACAAGTGTGTATAGATCTATATTGGGATTGACAACCCCGCACTCAGACTGCTAGCTACAACCAAGCATACACGCCTACGAGTGACAGTTGTTATCAACAGCTTTTAACGCCTTCAAAGCGTTGTTTCAGGCCATCTAGTCTCAGTATGGTTATAATAACTCATTAAAAATATATTAACAATACGATTAGTGTATAATTAACTAAAACATGTGTACATTTTCAAAGTACCAATTTTACAAACATATAGTTTACAATAGTACATTACAGTTGACAATAAC
The DNA here is from genome assembly GCF_052849685.1 of Lactuca virosa. Taxonomy (NCBI): domain Eukaryota; kingdom Viridiplantae; phylum Streptophyta; class Magnoliopsida; order Asterales; family Asteraceae; genus Lactuca; species Lactuca virosa. The sequence continues at coordinate 212,007,602 of NC_136427.1, read as the reverse complement.
AGCTGGTGGAGCCAGACACACTCACTTCCACAGATTATACAAAAGAGTACAAAAACAGATACGGGTTTACAAACATAATGGTTTTATGGAATTAAAACTACTTTTCATATACAGCAGAAAATATAGGATTTTCTAGAACAGTTTACATATTCAAGAAACAGAAAACATACTTTCAAACATAAATACTTATGCACTCACTCAACTTTATGTTGATACTCTCTTTTCAAATTACTTGTATTCTCAGGGAATCAGTAGACAGGTACTCCCCGAGCTTTTGAGAAGATGGAGCTATTTTTGAGTCATGTCTTCTTCTTTTGTATAACTATTTTGGTGTCGATATACATTGATTGAACACATGTAAAAGCTTATACATATTAATGCAATGGTTGTTTGTACTTTGATTACTATGATGCATGTGTTGTGATACTACAAATGAAGTCATCAACCCCCGGACGTTTCCGCCGTCTGGTTTGGGGGTGTGACAGCCGGCGACAAGAAAAGAACCACAAAGGGTCGTCGGAGGTCGGCTCCTCCTCCTCGCGATCTGCTTGACCACTAGAGCTTCCCGATCGTCGCTTTCCATTCGTGTTTCTTTCAATAAACGAGGATCATTTCCCCATCGTTTGTGTTGTTGGATCTCTAGTGGATCTACAGTAGATGTCTGAGCTAAGGATGAAGAAGACCAGAGAGAGAGAGAGAGAGAAGGATCATGTATGTAAAAAAACAAAGGGCATTTTCGTCATTTACAATTAGTTAACAGAATCTGTTAACAAAGTTAGTCATAAGGGCCTTTTACGTGCAATGTTTGCTCCGTAAGAACCATCTCAGGGAAAAAAGTTTCGTAGGGGCCATATCACGGAAAAACTATAAAGCTAAAGGACCATCCGTGTAATTTGTTCTTCTATGTATTTTCACGTATATATGCATTTTTTAAAGTTTTTTTATATAGATGTTTATTTATTTTAAATGTATAAACATATTTTTTACGTATTTATATCTATTTTTAAGTATTTTACATATTTTTTATGCATTACGTATTTATGTATAAAACACTTAAAAAAATACATAAATACGTAATACATAAAAAAGATGTAAAATATTTAAAATAGATATAAACACGTAAAAAATACGTTTATACATTTAAAATATATAAGCATCTATATAAAAACCTTTAAAAAATACATAAATACGTAAAAATACATAGAAATACATATAAATACATAATACATAAAAAATAACACATAAAAATACATAAAAAAATATGTAAAATGTTTAAAAATACATATAATTAAGTAAAAAATACGTTTATACATTTAAAATACATAAAAATACGTAAATATACACATATAAAAACATACAAAATACACAAATACGTAAAAATAGATATAGATATGTAAAAAATATGTTTATACATTATATAAAAATTTTGACGAAATCTGAAAAAAAAATCCCATTATTTTCGAAAAATTAACAATTTGGTCCCATGACCTGCTGAACAGGTCAAAAGGGGTTAAAGTGAATAAATTAGCCGGTTTATTGGGCTTTTCTATTCAAAAGGTGAAAAAATCAGGATTTTTTTATTCAAAAAATAAAATTTAAGACTTTATTAAAATTTGCCCAAAATATTAGGTTTAGAATCTTCGCAGTACGGTTTGTGGTTTTCCAAAAATCGTAAAGCACACACGTTATGCGGTTTGCAGTTTGCGGTTTCGACTAAAAACCGTATCAAACCGCACCGTAAACGTCCTAGTTTAGGTTATGAAACTTAAATTTTCGCTTTCGCTTCTTACACCATGTACTACTTGTCTCCCCCCCCCCCCCCATTCACATGTCGCTTAGCCATGAAGAAAAGGAAGAATCTAAAGCCATGGATATGCTGCAAAATTAAATTCAAAGTTTAAAAGTAGAATATGGGGATCAAAAAAAGGAACCTTATCTTCTTATTAAAATTACGCATATTTCCTTAGATTTCTTTTTCATTAATTTGTTGAGGGATTTTTCTACGGTGATATTGCTATTTGAATATTTAATAGGTTTAATATCATAACTAGATGTATCTCGCGCAAAGCAGCGGATATAAATAGCTCTTTTGACGAATAGTTTTCTTACGGGGAAAAAATCATTGGGTTTTATTATTAGTTGTTATGTAATAAAAAAATTACCAATTTTAATTAAAATATTTATATTTAGAACTTATATTTATATTGTCTGTATATACATTTGATGCAAATTAGTTATTTTCGGTGTCTAGGTTAATAAATATAAATTAATTTGTGTAAATGAATTTAATATTTTAAAATTGTCATTTTGTTCTAAATTAAATTTCTTAATAACCTTCCATATTTCAAGCATTCAAATTTTTGGCAAGTATTAATGATTTGTTATGCATAATTGATTTGTAGAAAAAACTTTTTATCTTATACATCTTAAATTTCAAGATATGACTAATATGTTTTATAATATAGTACTCCCTCCGTCCCAAAATTATAGTCTATCTTTCCTTTTTCGTTTGTCCCAAAATAATAGTCAACTTCTAAAAATAAATAACATTTTTACCAAAATACTCCCTTATTATTAATTAACCAACTAAGCATTTAATGGAACATTAAATGCAAAGTAAGGACAAAACTGTCATTTTATTGTATAAAGTTAGTGGTAATTAATGCTTTTCTTAATCTGTATGTTTTTTGTTTGTGGACAATAATTTTGGGACAGAGGGAGTATAAGATAATTGGGTAACGAAATATCATCCCTAATAAATGAGAACTTTTTTTGCCACATGTCACACGCTTATTGATTTTGCCACATGTCATTTTGTGGTTATTTTCAAATAAAATTTTTCTACATAGCATTTTGTGGTTTTTTTAATTTTATTAAATTTCACATAATATTTAAATATAATAATTGCAATAAATCTACTCTAATAAATGAAATTGTTTTTGACACATGTCACACACTCATTGATTTTGCCATATGTCATTTTGTGGTTATTTTCAATTAAAATTTTTCCACATAGCATTTTGTGGTTTTTTCCATTTTATTAAATTTCACATAATATTTAAATATAATAATTGCAATAAATGTAATAATAAAAATACATATCAATTTCAATAATTGACTTTCCTTCTAATTTCAACATTTCTAAATTAAAACTTCATTAGTTTCTTTTGTTTATTTATCTAAATTATTTGTTTAAATTTAATAGATAAAATATCACTTTAATTTTAATAATTCAATATTTTTATAATTTTTCTTATAAATTCAAAAATTTTCAAATGTTTAGAATTTTCATATTTATTTTTCTTTTAAATGAACCCATGTAATCCATGGGTCTTACACCTAGTTTTATAATATTTAAAAGATGTGAATTAGAAAAGCTTGATCAAAGTTTAATGTTTTAAAAATAAATTCAAAAGGTAAGTAACTATTTAAAGTTTTAAAAATAAATTAGAATGGTGACCTTTTATAACAAGTTTAACAGTTAATAAGTTTTTTTGACATGACAAATATAACCTATTACTAAACTATTCTTTAAATCTACATTTTTTTTAAACAACAAATATAACCTACTACTAAACTACTCTTTAAATCCACATATGTTTACGACAGTACTTGAATCCTCAACCTCAAGAGGGCAATACTGAATACCGTTGAGTTAAAAGCCCTTTGGTTAACAGTTAATATTTTTAAATCTCAAACATTAAATTGAGCGTCTTAGAACTTCAAATGAATACAAATCAAATATATTGTTATGGTTAGTATATTATATTGTTTAAATACGATATTAAATATCATATAAGTGGCAGAGCCAGGGTCAAAGTAAAGAGATATCCTAAAAAAATCACGTAATATACAATAAGAAAAAAAAAACAAAACCCGCAATTGCATTAGACATAAAGTTCAACTTTCATAACAATGTTACGTTTTAAAGTTCAACAACAAATAGCAACCTACAATAAAAATATATCAACAATCAACTATAATTCTAAAACTTGATTTCAAGTTTGAACAACAAATAACAACTACAATCAAATTATAAAAATATATGAACTATAAACTTCATTTCAAGTTTCAACAACAAATAATCATTAATTATTAACCCTACGTCCCTAATTTGACAGTCCTAATTGGTAATTTCTATTTTTTCAACACGCTACCAAAAAATTGAATTTCAATCAACCAAAAAATAATCACCAAATGTCTACTTACTTGCTTAATTGTTCACCACTTTGATCAATAATCACCCACCACAGCGGGATTTCGCCGAAAAACAACCACCACCGATGACCGATTGCTGGCAGAAGAAGGAGGGAAGCATCAACAATGTTGGTCGCTAAGAGAGGAGTCGCGAGTCGGCAGTCAAAGACAGGAACGAACGAAGTGTCGATTCGATTTTCTTAATGGCTATTTCCGATTTTTAATTGGTATTGGGATAAATTTGGTGTTGGGCACTTGACAATTGGGCTTAATAAGTTTGGACTACTTCATGGACTAGTTTGTAATTGGATTTCTGTAACGCTTGGTTTCAGTATGAACTTATTCCCCTCAATTATTGATTTTTCCTGTTGGACTCAGCAAGTTGAAAGCTTCAACTCGGCGTGTTGAGTGGAATTTGGCAGCGGGGAATTAATGAACCAACTCGGCGAGTTGGCGGCTGGGAAGGAAACCCTAATTTTTAGGGTGTTGCACCCTATTTAAAGGCCTTAAGTCTCTTGGCAGGCCTCCTTACCAGCCTCCTCTGTCCAGAAAACCCTAAAAGCGTATATCATCGTCCTTGTGAGTGTGTGAGCTTGTGGAGGGCCTTAAGTGTTGATATTTTGCACACTTTTGGAGAATATTTGAAGTTGAAGGTGCATAGCTTGGAGGGAAGACTTAGATCCAAAATCTCCCCACTAATTTCAGTCATTTGGAGGTATCAAGTTTATACCTTGATTTGTTATTGTTTAGATCTCTTAGTTTTGGGGTTTTATCTTGATTTTGGGCTTATGGTTGAGTTGTCCAAGACGTTGAGTGTTCCAAGGGTTGTCATGTTAGATCTAGCCATTTTATGGCCTCATTTGGCTTAAAGTTGCAAACTTTACTAGGTCCTAGATCCCATTTATGAAATAAGTCCTTTATTAAACCCATATTAAGCCTTATGGTTTCTTTTAGCATGCATGGACGTAAAGTTGGGAACTTTACGTGATTTTCCAGCCTTTGGAGGCCAGATCTGCATTTTGGGACTTTGTTTTGAGGTTTAAGGGCTTAATGGGTCAAACCTCACTCCAATGAGTCTAGGTTTTGGTTTTGACTCACTTTGGATGGTTCCGAAGGGTAAAGTTGGAAACTTTACCCTTCTAGACGTCATTTTGAAGGAGATCTGAAAACTGGAGTTCCTAGATTCGATGGAAACAACTTAATACATTAAGTTGTTGGATTTTTGGCTAACTCGGTGAGTTCATTAGTGAACTCGGCGAGTTGATGAGAGTTTTCCCGATCTGTGCAGTTAATTGAGAAACTCGACGAGTTGAAGGACAACTCGGCGAGTTGGGTTAACTCGGACCGTTGACTTGGACCTTTGACTTTAGTCTTTGACCAAGTTTGACTTGTAAGGGGTTTTAGGGCATTTTGAGTTGTATTTAAGGAATTGTTTCTGTTTAGGGGTTGAGTAGAGCTAATATTCAGAGCCGAGACCTAGTTAACTATCGTTCAGTATTCAAGGTGAATCTTCTCACTACACTCATGGGTCGAAGGCACTAAGGCCGACCCATTAATTAATATGAAATTTTTACTCATGGAATATGTAATGGTTGTTATTTGATATATATGTGAATTATGTGAAGACCATGGGAGGAGCCCATGACACTTGGCAATACCATGAGAGGAGCCCATGGCTCGGGGATATAAAAACATGGGGGTAGCCCATGACATTCCAAGTGAAGACCATGGAAGGAGTCCATGGCAACCCTATATGTATGTGTGCATGACATTAAGTGATTATTTGTTTTGTGTGTTTTGAAAAACTCACTAAGCGTATGCTTATAGTTTTGTTGGATGTTACAGGTATTTCTAGCTCTAAGGGCAAGGGCCCGGCTTGATGGCACAGCGTGCACTCTCCAACATTTTTCCCCACTAGTTATTATGGACACTCTGATCTTTCCGAATAATATGTTGATGTATGAATTTTGGAAACAACTTATGATGAGAATTTCAAATTATTAAACATGGATTGTTAATATTTAAATGAAAAATTTTACTTGAAATTTTGGGTTGTTACAAATTTTCATTTAGAAAAAAACCTAACAGCAAATATTTAGGGCTTAATATAATGAAATAATAATAATAATAATTTTTTTAGGAGCCTTCTGGATACCCGAGTCTCCATGGTGGATCTGCCTATGTCATATATTGTTGAGGTTAGACAATGTATGCATGAAAACAGTCTAATGAAAGATCAAGATGTAATTTGATATTGAAGGGGATGCAGGAGTGTATTGATCCAAAGAAAAGGGTGACTATAATCTTTATTTAACCATTTAGTAGTGTATTAATCCAAAAGAGTTTTAAATGATATAGTCGTTACAATATACATATAGGGATATATTTGAAACGTTGTGAGAGTTTTCAACAACAGTTGTAATGATAAATGCGTCATAATATAACAAATTAGCGATGGTTGTTGAAGATAAGGATTTTTTTTTCAAGTTTGTTACTGAACTTTTGAATTATTTTATAAGTTTATAACTACATGAAAATTTGAATGAACCAATGTAGAAACCAATTTTTCAGGTAACAAATTATGACGTGTCTGATGAAATCACGAAGAACATACAATTTGTATGTAAGGAATTATTCGTGTTGTTGATGCATGAAGTTTTAACGTAGTGAATCTATTTCAAAAATAAGGGTATCAAAAGTGTTTAATATCCACATAGAGCAAGTTTGTAATTGGGAAGATTATTTTCACCTAGAGCAAGTTCGTGTTGGGAAATTTAGGGTTTGTGGTGGAGAACTGGATACCAACTTGGATCGTGATATCACTTTCCGAACTGATATTTCTACCCTATGCCTGTGTTACAAGAAATTCAGCCTAGGATAATCCAAGTGGACACTTACGATTCTAGGCACAGAAATCGTAAGCCAATATGCTAGAGGATTCTGTGAAAGTATGATGAAAAACAAGAGCTTAAGATCGTCACCCTCCTCTGAAGAGGAAGAACTAATTATATATTAAACGAGATTAGGGTTTCATTAGGGTTGGGCCGTCATTAGTTGCTTTGGAAGCAAGTCATGATAATCCAGCCAGGGGCTCTGCCCCTTGGACCCCGCTAGGGGCGCTGCCCCTAGACCCAGCCAAAGGGGCGCCGCCCCTTTGGAAACCCCGGACCCGGGGGCGCTGCCTCCGGACCCCCGACTAGTCATGGAACCGGCTTCTAACTCGATCTTATACATGTGTGCACTCCGCACAACTCCGTACAATATATTAGAGTACAAATTATGAAGCCCCTTAACTCACATGTTAGTTCCAGTTACTTAAAATGACACGGTGACACTAAAATCACCAAACAGTTCGTAATTAGAAAAGCGTTATCAATACACTCATAATGGTCTTCCAATCCTTCATTTTTCAAGATATTACAGATCAAGATAAAGAATTTGAAACAATATATTTTTCTGACTATAACATTTTTTTATACATTATTCATTTTAGAGGTAAAAGAAAAGAAACAAAATTACCTAAAATAAGAAAAAAAAATGCCTAACTAACTTTGTGTTGTAGATCGAATAATCAAATATAAGTCATCCAACTTCAAAAAGCAACAAAAAGCTAATGGGAATGTCGACTAATAAATATTCAGTCAAATCTTAATTTTGAAGTGGTCAATGATTTTTTGAACAAATGTTCCAAGTTTTTATGGTTGATTTTAAACAAATGTGTGTTATTGTATTTGAGAAAAACTTCTCCTACCTCTCGTATCTCATTTCAGTAAAAAATATAAAACTCTCATTTAAAGTCATCAACTATACGTAAGAATATTTTTTCTTAGTCTGGAACTGTCCATATTTTTCGACGTATATGACATAATTGACAAAGTAGTCTTCTATGAGATGATTGTGTCCGACTTCACGATTTCTCCATAAAGGAATTTTTCTCGTTCTTGAACGTGAACTTTCAGCTTATTGTTTTGATAATATGTGATTTTTTTTCCATTATTTTCTGATAAAAATTGACTCCCGTAATACCGACATATTCGACGAAGTAGAATATGGTGATGACATTTTGGAATTTTTAAAATAATATAAAAGTTATGAAGTTTTGTGTTGTGGTAAAAAAGATGGAATATTGTTGGTATTTATAGAATTTGAAGAAAAAAAAATTGTCTACGGCTACAAAACAAAGGGGTGGTGTGCAGTGAACTTGTCTCATGCGGCAATTCTAACCGCACAAAACACACCACATGATGTGGTTTTACTGCACACCCTCGATGCCACATAAGGCCTGCTGTATTATGCGGTCAGCCAAAAAAAACCCCACATATAAAAAAAAGGTTTATAATCACTTGACTTATAAGTAATGCACGCAGGTTTACGATTTTTACAAATAGTTTAATTGTGTTCTTTAGACACATGTTGCAGAAGAAAAAAGAAAATATCACTTGCAATGTTGTATTGAGTATCATGGAAAATTTGGCATTATGTATGTGAAAACTACTTAAAGTTGGGTGTCGTGTTTCCAATTTAATTTCAAAATTAAGTTTATTGCAGACCACGAAAATACAACATAAATGGGTTATAGACCCACAGACCTTTATGATAGGACCTCAACAAGTCAACAACAAGCTTACATAATACGTGAAGTGTCTCATTTTCCCAAATCCAAATTTAAGATCCCAACAAGGGACGTTTCCACGATCTCTCGGTCCATCATTTCTTATTATTATTATTATTATTATTATTATTTTTTTTGCCAACATTTCCTTTAAAAAAAAAGAATAAGAAAAAACAACACTACATATAGACCTGATAAACGTATCGTGTCATGTCGGATTCGTATCATGTTGAAAGGGAGAAAGCGTTTGACTCTAACCCAACCTATTTAATTAACGTTTCATGTTGTGTCAACCTATTTATTTTCGTGTTAGGTTTCGGGTTAGCGTCATACCTTGAAATATGTTGTGGCCTGTGAGTTTTAAACACTAAACATGTTGAAAAAGTATGAGTTATGTATGCTGAAAGGAAAAAGTAATACTTTGTAGGCGGAATGACTAAATTCAGAATAAGTTTAAAAGAAAGAAAAGAAAGAGTATGAGTTGAGACGTGGAGGGAGGGATCATGACGATGACGGAGTGGTCGAAGGACTGTATAGTTTGAGAGATAGTTGAAAAATAGAAAATAAAACATTGACTTAAACAACCAATTTGTTTCCACATTACAAAATCACCAAACCCAAAGTTTATTATTATTATTATTATTATTATTATTATCTCTAAATATTATTAAAAGAGAAACCTTATGACATCATCTTAAACATTTCGGACCATTGATTGTGTTTTAATCTTATGATTTCCACCTTTAGATCAAATTGCTGACATCATCTTCCCCAAATGGAATGTATTTAATTTCAATAAAAGCTTTCCATATTTTAAATCTTGAATTTCCGGTTATAAAAGTTTTAATATTGTCAACCAATTTTATAAAACGTAAATTATATTTAAATTTAGGAAATGTAATAAAGACGATTAAAGCTCACCAAAGTTTAATTTAATAAGACGGAAGTGCCTTAATTCTAATTCAGTTTATGTTCTTTCTCATCAGCAAACCCTCCGCTCTTTTCTTCTTCTCGACACACACACACACAAATCCTCCATCTCGATATGTTGAAGCTTCCTTTTTCCCTGCCATTGCCGTCGCCGGCGTCTCCGCCTCCAGCTCCGACTGTTGCGCCTCTGACGACTTCTTTCAGATAATGTTTTCGGCGTGTCTATTTCTCTTGCTATGTAATCGGTCTTCCTCTTTCTCCTGAATTCAAGGATTTGACATAAAATTTGTTGTTTGTCAATATGCGACTATAATTTAACTTATGGTTTGTTCAAAATCGTTGGTAACAATAATAATGAGAAAATTGGTTATGTATGTTTTAATCGATTGGAAAATTGGTTATGTAACTTTGACGTACTTTTGATTTTCTGAATTGAAGATGAAACACTGAAGTTTCAGAACTTAGCACTCATCAACGTAGAAATTCTGCTACCATTGGGATATCAGAGAGTGAACAAATGTTGAAACATAAAATTGATTCTAGGTTGGTCTTTATTTTGTAACAATCCTACATTGTTATTATTTATGACATGGTCGTGACCTTTTTTGTTTTTTAATATTTACTTCTTACTATATATTTGAATTTGAATTTGGGGGTGTGCTCATTTGCGAGATTCTGAGAAGGATTGCTAAGAATCAATCATTCCATTCCTTTCCCCAATTCAATCATATCAAACTGTAAACTTTCTTAATATTTCTTTTTGGCAGGAATCTCAGAGTTATCCAACCAAACATCTTTTATTGTTATTTTCATCGTGTGCTTAAATCAAAATCATGATTCTTATAAACAATATGTGAGTTTTGTATAAACTGTTTTTTACTATTTAGTTCACACAAAAAAATGTTATCATGGGTTTCGTTGCTTAATGAGTTGGTTTAATCTATCTTTCTGACCATGAATCAAACCGAAATCTAATAAAATTTATTTTTATTGCAGATTTGTTCATTTCGGGTTTTCAAGCATCATGAAATTACATAAGCTTTTTCCTTATGAGCCCTAGGTATATACAATCCCCTTCACCAAAAACTTATTTCAATTTCAGTTTTGCCTTCTTGATTTGATCCCATAAAACCAATACATCTCCTCTGCTCTATAAACCTATCCCTTGGATTATTGAGTTTTTTCAAAAGTATTCATCATATACTTATTTTGTTATAGTTTCAGTTCACAGATAAATGTCTTGAATCAAGAAGAAGAAACCACTACAACCACATTTTCCATGTTAAAAAGGCTCAAATGTCAAAGGGCATATTTTTCAGCTATGCTTATGTTCGTCTCTTTTCCTGGTTGCATAAGTATTTTAATTCTACAACTACAAAACCAGAAAAACTGTAAATCTTACAAGACATTTTTCATTTGTTTTAATTAGGATAATTATTTTACTTGTTATACATTATTTTTTTAGCTAATTGTTATATTATTTTATCTTTAAGATTTTTATCGAGGACTTTAGAATAACTTAACTTTGATTCAACAAGGTCCATGTTATACTTCAGAGAAAGTTTTAAAAGTCTTTTTGGCCTTTTCTCATATTTTATAAAAATCATAACTTCATTAGTATCGATCCATGTCATAGGTTTGTAATGATTTTGGGTTTCCCTGATTCATGAAAGATTATTTTGGCAGATCATAATTATCAACTGATTTATGTACACAAGCAATCGAAATAAATAGTAGTGATTGATCCCAAGTATACATAAGTATACACAAGCAATCTGAACACTATTTCTTGTAGCATTATGTATTATAATAATCGTAACATTTTGATTAATTGTTATCACATAATCAATTTCTATCTTTTTTACCTTAATTAATGTATATGAATTGTTTTAAACAGGCTGATATAAATGAAGTTGCATCAACATTCACTATGGTAAAAATACAAAAAGGTGGTGAACCACTACTCTTAGAATCCAATAAAGATGCTTAAATTCTTTCTGAATCATCTTTAAACAAGTTTGTTGGAGCTGCTGACATGCACAACTTAGAGGTATATTTAAAATAATTTAACTTATGTCTATTAATCTTAGAAATAAATGCAAGAAACATCAACACACTTTAATTTATTTGTGCCTTATACCATTTCTACTTTCATTTCTTTAATATACAAATCAATGAAGTACAACCATCAATGGTACTTCATTTTTCATAAAAATGACTAAAAAGCCCTTGTCTTTTTGTAGGAAATGGATCCTCCAACTACCCTTACATGTAATTTAAGACCATATCAAAAGCAAGCTCTTTATTGGATGACATCAAAGAAAGGTATGGATGTTGAAAAAGCAGAAGAAACACTTCGTCTATGTTGGGGTGCATATAATATAAGAGATGAGTATGAGACTTTAAATCTCAAATTTTAACTATATAAAGAAAATTTTCTTTTTTTAATTAATAAATTATTTACTTTAACAGAAGGGCCACTCAATTATGTAAGTATGTTCTTTGGGGAAGCAACTACTAAATTGCCAAAAGCAACAAAAACGGGAAGCAACTACTAAATTGCCAAAAGCAACAAAAAACAACAATATAGGGGTAAGTTTGTTATTACTTAGAATTGATTAATTACAAGAAATATTAATGTACTTTTACTTCCATTGATTTATTTATTAAAGCGCCATACTTTAATTTCTTCTTGTTACAACATTGTACTTTAAAAATCAGGTTAATTTTATAAAAGACCTTATATTTTGTTATTTTTTCCGGATTAAATCTCAACTTTATTTTTTTTCTTAAAAAGACCTTGTATATTTTCATTTTTTCCAAAAAAAACCCTCAACATTCTAACTGTTTCCGAACAAATCCTCAAATTTATTTTTGTTTTTTCAAAAAAACCCTCACATTCTACAAGTTTTCAACAAAAAATAACTAAAAGGTCTGATCAGAAAAAACCAAAAAATACAAGGTCTTTTTCAAGAAAAAAAAAGTTGAGGTTTAATCTAGAAAAACACAAAATATAAGGTATTTTATGAGATTAAACCTTAAAAATCCAAATACAAAGTGTAGATTTTTTAAAGTATAATGTCGTAATAAAAAAAGATCGAAACTTTAATGTTGTAATTGAGTGAATTCTTCAAAGTAAATTTTATTATTAAGAAAAAAATTAGAAGTAAAATGTTTAAAAGGAAAAAAAGAAAGTTAGATGCTATGGCGCATAAATAAATGGAAGTATTTAGTTTGATAATAAATACACATAATAATGATTTTTTTTCTTTTTTGTGATTTGATTAAAATTGTGCAGATATTAGCCGATGCAATGGGACTTGGTAAATCTGTGATGACAATTTCTTTGATCCTTGCAAGAATAGGAAAATGAACTCTAGAAATTGAAGGAAAAAAGATTTCATAAAAAGTAGAATAAAGCTTCTAAAAAAATACCAAGAGCTGGAATACTCATTGTTTGTCATATGGCTTTGTTGAGTCAATGCAAGGTTTGACTATTTGTCTTCATATTACAATTATATTTTATTTCTAATTCCAGAGAAGTGTTTTTGATTTTGGGTCTTCCTCATGGCTGCTCGATGGTGGAATCGAAACTATCCGAAAAGGTTTATTTTTATCTCAAACTTGAGCAATGCTTTGGTTCATCAGGTTTAGTAGCATCTGAAATTTCCAATATCCTATTTCACATTTTTCCTATAATTTACTAACCATGTTAGTATTGAAGAATTTTTGCTTAAATTTATTAACCGAACTTACATTTTTTCTTTAATTTCCAATTTTACACGGTTTGCTTTTGGTGTGGGAGGGGCAGTTTTGATGAAGTTGCTCTAAGCAAATAGGTATAATCATTGAAATGAGTAAATTACATTATAAGGGTTGTTTAATATTTTATGTTGATCAAGTGCACGAAGCATCATCCAAATTCCATGCGACATTTATCTTTTTCTTTAAACTCCTAATCGGTACGGGATGCTTTCCTAGAAGTCAAAAGATGCACAATGTTTATAAGTTTCTTGACTTTAGTTCCTACTAGAGTAGAGTCAAAGATTTGATTTTTTGGGGTTTTGTTGATATTTTAGTAATTCTTTTTAACAATATTTCATTGAATTGAAATTCCATCAGTTTGATATTAAATGAAAATTTGTCTGAGCACTCATCATGTGAAACTTCTTTCATATGTATCATTTGGATGTCATTCTGATACGTAATTATTTTTCATTTTAGAAATGAGTTATGTTTTTTTTGTAAACCTATTAATTATAACTTATATATTGAAGTTTTTCCTATTATTTCAGGAATTTGGTGGCTAATAACTCCAAATTTGATAGCATATACACAAGGTAACCATTTAAAGTCTCGTTGTATCTGACATAATCAATGTTGGAAGATGCTACATAACTTAAGTGAAGCTCTTTGTTGGTTTTCTTTTGTTCTTACTTATCTTGATTTACTTATCTTGATTTACTTATCTTGATGGGAGACAACTTATTCAAACAAACCCTATAGAACTCATCAAATATGGTACATGAAAATCAAATACCATTTTCGACTTTCCATTTTTTATTCTCCTTAGCAAAAGTGTTGGTTTTTATGTTAAAATCAAAGACCCTTTTCTTAAATTTGATTAATAATCTTTTCAAAAAAAAAAGATTATAATTGGTAGAAAAATGTAAGATTTGGTTTGGATGCAAGAAATAACAATGTACTTTCATTGACTTGTTTATTATAGAGTTGTACTTTGGAAAATCTACCCATTTATTAAATGTTATCCATATACAAATCAATTTTCACTGTAGAAAAATGTAAACATAAAATGCTATAATTCACAATGTCTTAATAAAACTGAAAGTACATTGTTGAAATAGAAAGAATTTAAAGTATGATTCTATATTACAAAAATAATTAAGTTTATGTTGTTATTTCTTGTAATCATTTTTTATATATTAGTTAATACGATTCTAAAAAGTGAGTCCCTTTGGGTATAATATTGTATTGCAAAAAGGTTAAACTGATAAAAAAATTAAAAAAGAAAAAGAAATTGGATGTACAATTTAAAAGTTGTATAAAGCATAGCAATACTTTATTATATCATTATTTCTGTTATATCTGTTTTTTTTTTGCAAGAAATAACAATTAACTTTCATTGGATTGTTTATTAAGCATCTTACTAACAATTTTTCCTAATTATAATATTGTATTTTGAAAAGTCTATCAATTTATAGCAATGTCATTCATATACAAAATAATTGCTATCTAGGTATGAAAAAAACGAAAGTATGCTTTAATTTGGGTAGATTTTCTAAAGCACATTGTCTTATTATGAAAAGAACTTAAACTACAATGTTGAAATGACATGCGTTGACATGAATTAGCAACTAAGATTACATTTGTGATAAAGAAAGTCGTTCAACTAATAAAACAAAAAATGTTGTCTACAAAAATGTCCTTCGAAGATTATAGATATTTACCAATTTCAGTGTATTTTATACATATTTCAATAACACCAATAACCATAATATTTTTTATAGTTACTGTGCAATATCTATATACAATTCTATGTTTTTTATGTGTTCCTCCGCGTTTAACGCGGGTGATAATCTAGTTATTATTATTATTATTATTATTGCATATGGTTTTGGTTTTAGGTCTCTCAAGTTTATTTAAAGACTTTAAAACACTTACATATAAATAAACAAATCATTTTCGAGTTGAAATTCTCAATCTTAACCTAATCTGTTTTGATTTTTATTTTGATTTTCTCTCACCTAATATGGCTTTCCGCATGAAAAGGCAATGCACTTTGATTTTTGTTTGGTTTTTTTATTACATGGTATGGTTTTGTGTGTGAAAGAGCAATGTACTTTGATTGTTTTTGAATTTCTGTCACTTTGATATGGGTTTGGTAATCAAGGGGTATTTGCTTTAAAAAAAATATCATGATTGTTTTCACACTGTAAGATTGCTCATAAACATCCAATTTCATATCAAGAATGTCATTTTGTATTATACAACAAGCATTATATTTCTAACCATATACTTTTGAAAAAGAAAAATATTTTAGCCGCTTTAACAAAATTGATAGGCATCTAAATTGACTTATTTGTATATGAATGAATTATAATTACCATTTTTAATCTAATATGTAAAGTATTTATAATCACACAATGATATTGATTGCCTCATTTACTATCTTTTTTTACTCTGACTAAACGGGTAACAATAATGCATTGATTTGAGCATATTCAAAGTGGATAACTAGGAAGCTATGGTTCTATGCATCTACTTTCATTTTATTGTTTATTATAACATCCAAATTTCATTTTTTTTCTATTATAACATCCAACTTTTAAGAAAATTGTGTAAAATGGAGGGGGCTATGAAGAATACTCTATGTGTATGGTTGAAAAAAAAAGTTTATTTCTATGTTTATGATGATACAATGCAATAAAGGGTATAATTGTCATTTGTGAATGCCTTGAAAGTTTTTTTTCTCTATGTTGAGGTTACAACATTAATTATCACAAATTTTTTTTTCTAAAACTTAAGGAATTATTTATGATATTTAGAGTAATATTTGTTCTTGTGTTTCATTTGTTTATCAGATTATTGTGAAAATTGTCTCTGTAAAATGTCATTACATTGAAGGATTGAGCATAAAGTTTCTGATTGTGATTTTTTTTTTGCAGAGGACTTTGGGGGTTTTGTAAAGAATAGAATGAATATCACATAGGCAGTAGGTCTATTTATGATAAAAGGTTACTCTTTATTTTACTTTGGCTTTAGGGTTTTAACTTTCACTTCACATGCTATTGGCTCACAAGCCACATAAATGATACTACTTATAACATCAATATTATACTATAAATAATTGTATATGTTGGTAACTACTTCTGGTCTCCATTAATATTTTAAAACGTATTGAAATATATAGTATTTGATGTTGATTATAAGCAGACCTAGAAGAAAAGAAGATAATATGAAACATATAATATTTGTAAATGTTAATTTTAAAAATAAATGGATAAAATATAGCTTTTAAGTGTTAATTGCACATACATTATTCAATAATACGTAATCGTATACAAATACTTTTAAAAGTTGTCTTACATTGGGATTAAAAATTAGATTAAAAGGTGGATTTTGTCTAATTATGTTCAACCTTTGGTTAATCATTTTGTAGAACATGGGTTTAATTTTTTTTATATTACATTGCTACCAAGAAGAAATAGTATAGGATCGATGTTGTTATTAAAAATAGTTATATGTTTCTAAATGTTAGTTTTAAAAACATTTATCTTAAATACATAAATATCTAATTTTTTTTGGAGAATGTCCTATTTTAAATAAAAGGGTAAATCATCAAAAATGGACCGTATTTTTTAATTTTGATAATACAATTGGTATCATTAATAAATTTATGGTTAATTCTGATAATTTGAATGAAAGGGTAAATACACATCAACCCACAATTCACTTACTTGAGTGTACAACGATCAATAATCAACAAACTACACATCAAAAATCGATATATAAATTTATGTCTAAAAGCCAAATTAGTGGATTAACCTAAATAAGGAACATACTTCATTATTAATCGTTCGTCAACATATATTACAAAACTACTAATCATTGTCCAAAATCTATTTTCCGAAATGATGCCTGCGTTGCATCGCATGGTTGTTTCATAATTATTTTTAATTATCAATATTATTTTCGTTTCTTACCCGTGGTTTCCACGGTTTCTAACCTAGTGTGTGTGTATATATATATATATATATATATATATATATATATATATATATATATATATATATATATAATATAATATAATAGATTGTTTTTACTGATAAATAGTGATGTTAAATCTCATATAAATAGGGATACATAAGAGACCTAATCTAAACCCTAAATGGATGGGGACTAAACCCTAATCACTAACATCCACCCCCCCCCCCCCACACACACATAGTTTGACCGGGAGGGGACGAGTAAACTGAAAAAAAAAACATAAGATAATATAAGTGAAGACCGTGGCAGCGACGGTGACAGAGCTCTAAAGATAACGACTAACAAAAAATGCTCGTCGGAGAAGGAGAGAGAAAAAGCGACAACCAACAACGGTTCCTTTGTATAATAAGAGAGGACCGACATCGACGATGACGATCATGCGGCCAACGGAACAGGAGTCCGGAGAAAGGCAACAAAAAAGAAAGAGGGCTTGAGCTGCGACGGACAAAACCAATTCCGACGAGATCAACGACTGGAATGTTGATAAAGAAAGAGACGATTGTAGATCAGAGACTACTCGGTAGAGAAGGTCCCATCGGAAATAGGCAGCTGCAACATCAGAAGGGGCTGAATCGAAAAAGAGATCTGAAGAAGTGGCCAGTCGCGGAAGAGGCGGAAGGTGAGGAGGAAGAAGCAGACTAGGCAGTAGAAATGCCGATGAAAGGGCTCTGGTTTAGCGCCAGCCGGCTGTTTTATTATTTAGGTGCAGAAGAGAAGAAACGGAAAAATAAGGAACATGAGGAAGGCACCTCCGACGAATATTAAAGAAGGTCGTCGGAGGTGGAGTGCGGTGGCTGCAGGTTGTTAGTGGTAGGGTTTTTAATCTAGAACTCTGATACCATGTAAGATAATAGATTGTTTTTATTGATAAATAGTGAGGTTAAACCTCATATAAATAGGGATACATAAGAGACATAATCTAAACCCTAAAGGGCTTGAGCCTAAACCCTAATCACTATATATATATATATATATATATATATATATATATATATATATATATATATATATATATATATATATATATATATATATATATATATATATATAGATACACACACACACACACATACACACACATGCACACACAAACATAGGTGGGTTATTTTGAGACTACAAAAAATGTTGAGAACATGGGAATAGATCTCGACCATTCAATTATTTAGATCAATGACTAATAAAAGGGTGCAATTTATGAGAATTTTAAAAGTTCATGGGTTAGAAATGCAATTTGACTAAACTCGTTATAGGCATATATGGTATAACATTATAATATGCTCCCTTAATATATATATATATATATATATATATATATATATATATATACACACACACATACATACATACACACACAAACGTACACATACACAGAGGTATGTCATTTTGAGAATACAAAAAGGTTGAGAACACGAGAATAGATCTTGACCATTCAATTAGTTAGATCAATGACTAATAAAAAGGTGCAATTTATGACAATTTTAAAATTTCATGGGTTAGAAATGCAATTTGACTAAACTCGTTAGGGGCATAAATTGTAACATCCTATTTCGTGACATTTCTAAGCCATGGAACGGAAGTCGATTGTGTAAGTTTTTGGGCCTTAAAGAGACAAAGTTTAGTTCTTGTGGAAGGAGGTAATGATAGTTAAGAGATTTTACCCTTGAATTGTGTTCTGGGCTGAAGGGTAGAAAGGGAAAAGTCTTAGGCCGGGTCCTTGAATGAAATATGGATTTTGTTCGAGAAGTTTTTAATCCAAAATATTTAGATAATATTGTAGATCTCTTCAACACCTTTCCGCAGATATAAAGAACGTCGAAAAGGGTGTTGGAACGAAGGAGTTATGACAGTTTGAAGTTAGGGTGATTTTGGGTTGAGCCGCGTACGTTGGGCGTACTCAACGTGTATGTTGGGTGTACTAGGGAATCTCTAGTACTTTCGGCGTAAATTGAGTACGTTAGGCGTACGCGATTAGTGCCCAAACCCTATTTTTGTGGTTTGAGCCCTATTTAAGCTCCTTAACTTCCACAAACCCATTTCACTCTCAACCTCTACCTCTCTAACACCCTCTCTTGAAACCCTAACCATAGATTTAGCCTTGAGAGCAAAAAGAAGGTGTTTTAAGTGCTTTGGAGTGTTTTTGGTGCACGTTGGAGAAGAAGGAACTCATTAAAGAAGTGTTTGTTGCATTGGAGCTTATAGATGCAGACTTTGTTCACCTTGATATTTCTTTTAGAGGTATAAAGTTTGAATCTTGATGATGAAATTGTTAGATCTAGATTGTTTTGAGTGTTATGAGCTTTTGGTCACTTTAAGTGCATAAAGTTTAGATCTTGAAAGTCTGTGACCTTCTTATGGATAAAGTTGGAAACTTTATCCATCTAAACATCATTTTAATTCAGATATGAAGGTTGGAGACTTGGACTTAATGGATTAAATTGAAAAAGATGCACTTTTGGGTCCTTTTGAGACTTAAAGACTAGATCTTGTTTGTTGGGACCATTATAATGGGTAAAGTTAGAAACTTTATCCATTATTGAGCTTCTATGAACCATAAAAATGTGATCTTGGCCTTTGTATCCCTTCCATGCAAGAGTTGTAATGTCTTATTGGGTTAAGAACTTAGGGTTTTGGACATTAAGTACTTTATATCAATGAAAAGTAATAAAGTTGGAAACTTTATGACTTAGAACATCCATTTGGGATTGGATATGAGTTTTGGACGTAAGGGCTTAATGGAATAAGCTCTTAATGGAGTTTTGGGACTGGGCTGCATACGCCGGGCATACCTGGTGGTACGCGGCGCGTACGCGATCAGCGCCCTGCTTTTGGTCAACATCAGAGTACGCTGGGAAGAAATATTGACTTTTGGACCTTGACCGTTGACTTTGACTTTGACCAGGGTTGACAAAGTTTGAATTAAGGGTATTTTGGGTATTTTGAGCTATAGTTAAGCCTTGGTCTCTATCTGTTGAATAAGTGACCTGTAGAGCCAGTATTCAGAGCATTGTATTGTTCAGGTATTTGTCAGACTGGGAGGTGAGTTTTCCTCACTGTACTTATTGGTCGAAGACACCAAGGCCGGCCGATTGGATTGATATCCTGGTTTATTGTATGTTGCTATGCTATAGTGACATGTTAGACATGTATCCTGATATATAGCATGTTGCTATGCCGTAGTGATCTGTTAGATCTGTATCGTGGTATATAGGATGTTGTTATGTTGTAGTGATCTGTTAGATCTGTATCCTAGTATATAGGATGTTGCTATGCTGTAGTGATCTGTTAGATCTGTATCTTGGTATATAGGATGTTGCTATGTTGTAGTGATATGTAATTCTGTATCCTGGTAGATAGGATGTTGTTGTGCTGTAGTGATCTGCTAGATCTGTATGACTAGCTATATCTGTTGTTAATGATTGATTGTTATGAGATTGTGCTGAAGGCCATGACACCCAGGGAAGTCCGGATAGACTGTAGTCCTGCGAGGCGGTCCAGTCAGGTCGAAGGCCCAGATAGGCTGTAGGTCCGGCGCGGCAATCCAGTCATGTTGAAGGCTCTGAGAGTGGTCTAGATAGTCTGTAGGCCTGCGAGGCGGTCCGGTCATACTGAAGGCTCATGTATGCATGATATTGTTATGTCATGTGGTGGTACTTTGGGGGAAATTCACTAGGCTTTGTGCTTACGGGTTCAGTTTATTGTTTCAGGTACTTCAGAGGATCGTGGGAAAGCGAAGGCGTGATCATGAACATCTTCCTATTTTTATGACATTGGATTTTGGGATACTCTGATTTTGAATAATACTTTTGAAACATTGGTTTTGTAAACACTTTATGGAAGAAATGGGTTGTTTTTGAAAAGTTAAAATTTATTGAATTTTTTGTTGGATTAGGTGTCTAAGCCCATAACTATAATTGGTATGTACTTGACCCGAGAGTAGCATGGTCCATTTGGGTTGCCTTCACCAGAACAATCTGATAGGATGGATATTTGAGAAAGAGGTTATTTATGATTTATTAATATATTACAAGTATAATATATTACTTGAGAAATCATAATATTTAATTAGTATTGATCAAGAATTAATTTGGAATTAATTTAGTGATCAAAAGAGAGTAATTAAATTAACGGGGACTGATTATATAAATCAGTGATATATATAGTGTTTGAGCTATTGATCCATGTTGGGCTAAGTTTATGTAAGTATCCATGAAGAGTTAGCCCACATGAGATATGGATCATAACCTAAGTGTATGGATTAGGGTTTACCCATGACTCTTGGAATCCTACACTATATAAATGTCACCCCTTAGCCAAAATCGAGAACCCTAAGAGTTCTAAGAGAACCCTAGCCGATTTTGGTGGTGCTTAACCTATCTCTCAAAGTCCTCTTTTTTTCCTGGTGTTTGTGAACCATTTGAGGCATCACACTTGAGGTGCTAAAGCTTTCTAAGGCCAAGAACTACAACTACATCAAGAGGTATTCATTTAACTATGAGTTTTGTATTGTATATCCTCTATTGTAGGCTAGTTAGGATGTATGCTTTGGAAAACTGAAATTGCATGTATAATTAGAGAAAACATAGATCCAAAGCATATAGGGTTGCATGTGCACCATAAGAGTGTTATAGTGCTTAAAACCCAACAATTTTTGGGTGTTACATGAATGGTATAACATTATATTATGCTCTGTCATTATCAGCTTTTTAAGTTTATGTTTTCTTAATAGTGTTTAATATTAGAGATATTTTTCAATACGATACAAAATTAAACGCAATCATCTCCAAAATCATTAGTTGTAACTTCAACTTATGATCTTCAACATCTTCAAGCTGTGAATGCGGGATTTATATTCATTATATCATCTTTTCTAGTAATATAAAGCAACGAACATCGAACACATCAATGGACATTTAACTGTTGGTAGTCGTATCAGAGGTAACTTCGTTTATCATCATTTCCATTGATTTAACTATTTTTGCACTCGTCGAGTAGATGCTTTTGGTTGCAGAATTTCGAGTTTTTGGCCAGAATTAGATTATGATCATTACCACAAACTGTTTTGTAATCATAAAAATCGTTTTTTCTGATTTGGTAATGATGATCCTCATCCAATTAAAGGACAATTGTCAAATTTTAAGATAATAAGATAATTATTTGTATTATTTGATATGAATTGCTTTGCTATGAGTTAGATTAGATTAATAGTGAAATTATACGATAATGTTGTTAGTCAAAATTGATCTAAATTGTTCTTGAAGTGAGTTTTGTAACTTGTCCTCAAGTTATATGAAGAGTCTCATTCATGAACATTAAAACTCATAAATTTTCATAACTTATGGAAACTAAAAGTTTTCAAGAGTTACAATACTTGCCCTCAAGTTTTGGTATTTGAAAAGTCTCAAATTATAAAAACATTAACTCTAGTAGTTGAAAGGTTTTAAAAGATGCATCTCTTGGGTTCATAACTTAAAACTAGGCGAATCCTCACGCGTTGCGCGAGAATAGAATTATATAGTTAAAATAATACTTTTTACCAAATTATTATTTAATATTTCTACTTTGAAACAAAATGTTAGTAGTAAAGCAAACATATAGTTAACATATTAGTTTTATTAAACATTATAGTTTAATTTTTAAGTCATTGTGATATATACAATTATTTGATAATTTTATAAACCGTTTAAAATTGTGTAAATTATATATCAAATGAATGATAATATAACGGGTAACAAAACGTATGAACAAAAATATGAACTACAACTTTTAGTAACATAAAATAGAAAAACATCTATTATAACATTTGTATTAAAAAAGATATATATACAACGAATAATAAAAAATATGAAAAATAAACACTATAACTTTTAATAACATAAAAACACTAAAACATCTATTATAACATTTATATTAACTATTGATATTTAAATCACAAATCTCTTCAAATACATTAATGTTTTTAATGAACAAAACTTTACAACCTTATAAAAGAAAGGAAAATAAAATGTTATTAGTGATTACTAATTAATAATCATAACTTAAAAACTTTTGAGTTGTAACTAATAAATATACATAAATTAGAAAACTTTTGAGTTGTAGTGTGACTTTCAAATGAATGCGGTACTTGGAAATGTGTATTTTATTATTATTATTATTATTATTATTATTATTATATTCGTCTAAATAATTGGTTTTGATGCATCATTTTAATCCCTTCAATTATTAAACATAAATATATTTAATTATAAGTTTATAACATACATAGGTGCATATACATGTTAAACAAATCACATATAATATATATATTTTCGTAAATGTCATATGTAATTCTTGTAGTAGTAATATGGGTAAATTACTTTCATATGAAGAACATATCATGATAAGTCTATCATAATTACATATCAAATGTTAAAAATTATGTTATCTTTTAAATATTGTCTTTTAAATATGTTGTGTAGGATAACCCAACAAAAAAATAATAGAAAATAAACATAATCAAAATAGAAAAACTACAATCAAATAAATAAGAGCATTGGGTGGTTGAATATATAAATAAAGATGTTACATAAACATACATTTAAATCAAAAGAAAAAACTAACATTCGTCAACTTTGCTCAAACAAAAAAACCTATATCCGTTTTCTGAATCTTTTTTCTTCATTTAACACCATTCAACCATAGAAACTTGATGACAATTCTTCAATAACCTGCAATCAAAATATTTTTCTTGAAAAAGAAGAATCAGAAAGATATTCCAAGCAAAACATTGATGTTTGGAGAGTCACATTCAAGATTGAGTAATACATACAAATCACATATAAAGATTAAATGAGAAAGTGAATATAAAGAAAGAATAGAAAAGCTTCATTTGTTTTGGTTGAAAGAAAAAATCATATTACAATTACCATCGATACGACATAACCCATTTCTTCAAATCATCATATTTGGATCGTGAATGCTTCAACTATATGAAAACTTTTGAATCACAATATCTTCAACCAAATGACGACTTTTTGTAAGAAAAATATACTAATATAACTACATATATAATAAGAGAATGCAAAAAAATTATTGGAAATTTATAAATACTATAAATGGTTTTAATTAAGGAATATAAAAAGTTATGTAGGTTTCAAATCAATATGGTTTGAGAAAACAAAATATCTCTAAACATATGATTCTGAATGGTCTTATTTATATTATTGGAAAAAAAATATAACACGATCAAACTATGAGTGAAAAATGATACATTCATCCACAACCTTGACTTGTAGAGCTCTTTTAGGGACTCCATCACTGCAAATACGTTCTAAAAGAATCGTG
Organism: Lactuca virosa; assembly: GCF_052849685.1. Taxonomy (NCBI): domain Eukaryota; kingdom Viridiplantae; phylum Streptophyta; class Magnoliopsida; order Asterales; family Asteraceae; genus Lactuca; species Lactuca virosa. Next base: position 211,982,755 of record NC_136427.1, on the reverse strand, counting down.
CCTATTGAAAATTTTTCTTTTCATTTTCTGATGACATCGTTCTTGCAAGTAAGATTTTATATAACACAAAAGACACAAAAGATTGGTCTTTTTATAGTAAATTTTTCACTAAATGCTAATTAAACATAATATAAGTTAAGAAAACTTTTGAGTTGCATTAGTTAAAAAAGGGGGTTTCAAATGAATGTGGTTTGAGGAAGTTAAAAAAGGGGGTTTCAAATGAATGAGATTCAAGAAAAAAATGCTAGCTTTATAAGTATGTATGAAATTAACTAAATAGTTTTAATTTTGAATTTTTAATAACCTAGATGCTTTGAATAGTTCAATTACACCTTATGGATTTCATTAAGTTAATTAAATGTTTAATTAAAAGAGAGTATCAATAAATCTATAATTATATGGTTTGAGTTTAATTAAATTAAAAGTCTAGTTTAATTAAAAGATTAAACCACCAAGTATTTTAAAAGTTTAAAATACAACCTTATACTATATAAAAATTAAAAGTTTAATATATTACATATGTATAAGTAAAATGTCAGTCTTATTGTTAGTAGGACAACAAAGCCGGTCTATAATAGGGTATAAGGTTACTGCCTATAACATGGTGGTTTAATGGGTGTCCACTCTCACCCACCGCTTCCTTGACTGGTGGAGGGTCGTTAGCCGAACGGGTAGGATAGGACATTAAAACTCATTAAAAGTATAATGAAAATACCAAGTAACTAAACACTTATAAATTCCCAATCTTAGTTACTTATGAAAAATGTGAATTCGATGCTAACCCATGAAATTTCACATTGCAGCTTATTAGTCGTTAGTGGAGCGTGTGTGGTTAACCGACACACTAATATGGGACTAATGAAGGATGAGAATGGGTAGCTTGATGTTAATCATGGATCAATGGAGCGTGTGTGGTTAACCGGCACATTGATTGGATGATTTGTAACATTAAGTGTACTAAGCTAATTTGCATGGTTATTCACACCTTGTTTGTGATCCTCGGCATCCCAATCACAAACTTAAAGGGCATAATCGAGATTTAAATATGCCATTGAAAAGTTCAATGAATCTCAAAGAATCTAGGAATTTCAGTTCATTTAAAACCTAAAATTCATTTTCGTTTTTCTTGGTGGAAATTGGTAAATCGTCATTTACATACCTTCAAATATTTTACAATTGGATTACGGCATCCCTCTTCCGAATTGTAGAATATTGTGTTAGGTCCTAGACTTAATATTTCTTGTTGGGTGTTACATTAAGGACTTAAATCAACTAGCTTGAATTTCTCCCATTATAGATGTCTAGGTCAGACAGCTATGGTCTTCCCGAATCTTATGGAAAAAGCTTTCCACATGAAGATGATATTCCACAATATCATACTTCACTTCCTCCACCTCCTGCAATAGTTCTCCCTAGCCCAAAAGTTCAAAGCCTTGAAAGTTCAAGGTCACTCAAGCCCTATTGGCAAGCCAACACCAAGATAGAAGGTTTGTGTGTGCACATGTGTAACATACACGTTTTGAAATCGTGTTATGTAATTTGAAAAGTTAATAATATTATGAAATATTATGTGAAATTGAGTGTTGAGTTCTAACAGATAGTTTTTACTAGAAATGAAGTAAAACTATGTTTAGAATCACTCATAAAATATTGGAAGTCTTATGAGATTCCAATTAAAAGCCAAATAGTGAAATTTAGCGAAAATATAAAATTTGAAATAAGTAAAATTTTATTATTTAAAGTTGTAAAGAATCTCGTTAGAAACATTTAGGCGAAAACCTCGTCGGAATCCGAGTTATAACGAAAAAGTTATGACCAATCGAAGATCCACGACAAAACCGGCACGACGCCGAATGACGTAAAAAGTAAGTTTTTGATAAACTATTTTTTAGCCTTAGTGATCTAAATGAAAGTCGTAGTATTCGTTAAACCGAGAATTTTGATATAAAGAACGCTAAAATATGACTTCGTATGAGGAAGTTATGATTTTTCTAAGTTTCAGTTTAGCAGTAGACAGCTAAAAACTCGAATTTTAGATCGAGTGATTTTTAGCCGACACAACCTAAACGAGAATCGAAGGTCTCGTCATTAGCAGTACAACGGTAAAAAGTCTGACAAAAACGGACGTCGGATGAAGAAGTTATGAATTTTTAACGGATTTACCAGTCCCGGTCTGTTAAAAATAATAATATTAAAATAAAGTCAAATTTTTTTGGCGAAGTCTAAACGTAAGTTGTAGAGCATAACTTTCCCTACACGTGCATATAAAGAACGTCAAAAACAGAGCCCGTATGAGAAAGTTATGGATTTTACAAGTTTGGGCACAATTTCCGAGAATTTTCGCATGGATAAGATCCGGAATAGGCCACGTCATCCGATTTCGGTGAGTCATGCGCGCCACGTGTCCGAGCCGAAGACCCAGCTAATGACGATTCGCCTTCTGATTCGTCCGAACAGGGGTCCAATACGCGTCTGACGCGCCTCGCACCAGATGCCTCGCATCCGAGCTTGCTTCCGTGACTCCCGCATCCGAGCCAGCTGTTTCGCTCCGCGGTCACCACCTAGCCTTCGCTGCTGCCTGCCACGTGCCTTCGTTGCCACCTCTTCCTTCGGCCAAACCTCGCATCTCCTCTCCTATAAATAGAAGACCTGCGGGATCTCCCGGGTAGAATTCCAAAATTGTCATTTTTCACCCATTTTTCAATATTTTTAATATTTTGACTTCCCCCGAAGCCCCGGTATCATTTTTAAAGCCCGGAATAAGTTCCGAAGTTCCCGAGAATCCCGAAAAATTTATCTTTTCGGTTTGAAGCTCTACCTTCGCAGAGCCCGGTTTTTCAATAAATCTCCCGGTTTTCAACAAATAAAGTCATATTTAGAGCCGAAATGCTGCACAAATTATTATTTTGACCCCCAGTTAATTGAAGGTGAGTTTAATATATAGGAACAATTGTATGTTATGTGTTATATGTGCTACGTACTTTTCAGTGTTATTATTCCGATATATTTTCCCGTGTTATTTTTAATAGCAAAAGAAATACCTTTGACCATGTGATCAGTGAAAGGACTTAGATTCATATTGGTACTGGTATGTAGCCTCTGGCCATGTAGAGCATGTCTCCGTAAGAGAATGACTTCTATTCTATGGCATTGGCAGAAGGTTAGACAGGGCTGAAATCCTGAAATCTACCAAAATGTTTAATCAGAAAGTGTATGTCTTCTGTGCCATTTGGGCCAAAGCTTTATTGATGTATATCAAGTATGGAAATTGTTATGTCTCATTGATTGTATATTTTTGAATCAAATCAATGATTGATATGGAAAGTTTGTCACATGATTCACGTATGCCTTTGTTGTTCCTTGTTCCTCTTTGCTTCTGCAATATTGAAGTATATATATATATATATATATATATATATATATATATATATGGCATAACGTTATATTGTATATATTATTGAACTCACTAAGCGTCACCGCTTACCCTCTCAATGTTTAACAAATTTGCAGGAGATAAGTAACCAGTGTAGTCATATACTGTTGAAAGGTTTAGAATAGTTGTAATATTACTTTTGTATTTAGGGATCATGTATGTATAAAATTACAATATCCTGGGTAGTTATGTAAAATATTAAAACATAGTCGGTTTGTATCCAATCGTTTGTAATCACTTTATCAATGTAAGATATTGTTTTATCAAATATGCAAGTAGCATGTTTTGGAGTAACTATATTGTCAAGTATGAAAGTTTGGGTCTTTCAGAAATACGAAAGTGTGGGTCTTTCAACATGTCTTGGAGATGAAGTTACACATTGACATGCTGGGAATGTTAGGAGTCGTTGTATCAAGGAAGTTGGCTGTTGAATTGGTTCTTCAGTCACTTTCCGAGTCGTATAGTTAGTTTGTTAATGACTACTATATGACAGACCGCGACATGACCCTTATTGATCTTACCTATTTGCTTATTGCTGCTGAATCTGCAATGATTTGGCGCACTGGTATTGCAAATCTGATTGGAAGATCTACTTCACAAACTTACATGGATATTGACAATGGCAACATTGGAAGTCCGGAAAAGATTTCTCTTTCCAAGGGAAAGGGAAAGGGTAAGTCTGTGATTGTCTCGTGTACCATTCCAAAGGATTCTGTTTGTTTCTATTGCCAAGAAAAGGGACATTGGAAGCGAAGTTGCCCTGACTACCTGAGAGATCTAAGAGATGGTAGAATCAAATTGTATGGTTCTACTTCAGGTAAGCTCATTATCTAACTCTATTAAGTTCCCATTTATTGATTCTTATTACATGATGTAAAGTTACATTTTGATGTTTTGCAGAATCAAAGAGAAAGAAAGAAATAGCATGCTGAGTCTGATCATGAAGAAGTGGATTTCGGTCGCACGGTTCGATGATCAGAATTTTGAGCTGCTGCTTAGGAGTTATGATAAATTGCTTAGAAATATGTAGTAACATAGTTTTTCATTTGTAATTGCATTGTAAGGACAAATTTATCCACATATTATAAATAAAGATAAATTTTGAATTTTATCTTGTTTTATATTTCCTTGCAATGGCATTTGTGAAAATTGGTGTTTATATATTGTTAGCAATATTGAAAATGGATTTGATTCTTTTGTTTGTGGTAGTGTCATAATTTACCAAATAAGGAAAGATTATTATCACCCAAGTTTCAATTGGATAGAAACTTGGAATCATGCAACTTGTATTGTATGATGAATGAGAACCTTCATCTTTGGGAAATTAAGACTAATTCCTTGTTCACATGTATATGTGAGTCAAGTGAAGGACTAGGGGATCAGATGCACATAGTTGTGCACTGACCAGGTCCATCACAAAGAACGATAAGACTATTCGTCATGATTTACTAAAAGCTTAGTGAATATGATTATGCTTACAAGATTAAGTATAATTATGAATCATTGGAAAAGTTTCAATGTATAGCAGATCGAATAAGAAGAATCAAATTGGGCAGAAAGATAAAAGTTTCTCCAATCTGAAAGTAAGGGAGAGTACTTTAGTATCGTGTTTTATGATCATCCTTATTATTATGGAACCATGTCACAATTGATCCTCTAAGGATACCTTAGTGCATTTGTATGGCTAAGAAGAGGAATCGTGAATTGGTGAAGTGTTTAAATCAAAAGGTGAATCATACTTCGTTCCAAAATCAAGTCTTAGAGTCATATTCCAAGATTGTGCCTTGAGTGACATAATCTTAAGAAAGGTTTATAACACTTATCAAATGTAGAGTAAAATTTTTTCTACCCTTGTACATTTGAAATTGATAAGTTGTGATGTTTTGGATAAAACAAAGATCAACTAAGACCGATTGTCAGAAGTGTTTGTCTTGATAAGAAACCGCACTAACTCTTGAATATTTGTTTGTCAAGGAATGTTCTTGAAAAGAGAGTATTATATGTCAAGAAGTCGGTGGGAGTCTTAAAAGATCTTGAAAAGTTCAAGAACTAATCAAGAGTAAACCTATTGTTAATCACTAGCACACAACTTGAGATTTGTAATCTATCATGTTGACATATTCTTGTTTCTGTGCTCATTCCAGTTAAAGTTGACTATGCATGTGAGTTCTATGAGTTCTAAATTGTTTTTATAGGGAAAAACACCTTGATCAGTGAAAGTTCATTGATCAGTAGGGATGATCTGCTCAACAACTTGGAAGACATGGTAGGCCCTGTGCTGCCAAGTGGTAAGAAATTAAGATTGAACAACTTCAGTCCATATGAGTTTGAATCTGCCACAGACCTTATCTAATGATAATGGTTGGAAATGACAGTTTCACATGGATAGGAACACATACAACATAAAGTCTAAGTGTCATAAGGTTTCTCTCCGCTTCATGAAAATGATTGTGAGGAAACACTTTCACTAAGTAGATTTTAAAGAGTTAGCAATTGTGATATTTGCATTCTCAAATTCGATTATGATTACGACATCCCTCTTCATAGTTCGAATTGTGAGAAATGGTAAAAGGTCTAAACATTTGAGACTTACTGTTGTAAGTTCTAAAATTTTTTAGACACACATGTGAGCTATCTAAGGAAATCTGTATAACTTTGAGAAGCTTAGATAATGTCACACCTCGAAACCGGAACGACGGAAACGTTCGGGAGCGGATGACGTTATGTACAGTATCACAACAATTGTATAATAGTAATCAAAGCAACAACAACCATTATATTAATAATGTAAAGTTTACATTGTATTCGATTCACATATGATGGACTCCAAAAGTAAATAGCAAAACAAAGACTTGAAGCTACTATGCTCCTTCTTCTCGAAACCCGTGCCTGTACCTGTCTACTAGTTTCCTGAGAATACAAGTGATTTTGAAAGTGTATAAACATTTAAAATGGTGAGTTCATAAGTATTTTTATATGAAAAAGTATGTTCCATGTCCCTTTAAAAACGTTAGTGTGATCCTTCAGAAAATCCTATATTTCCTTAGTAAATGAAATGTAAGTAACGTGAATCTACAAGTTCCTTCTATGAGCACTTAGTGAATACAAATTATATGAAATCAAGAACAAATGGACGGTCGAATCTGTGAATATGCCCTAAGCCCACAACCAAACAAGGAACAGGAAATGAGGCGGAAATCACACATTCCACAATCTATCGTGTCTTCATTATATATGACTCCAACGTATTCACTAAGTAATCACAAAAAAAACCATTAGTCTTTTACTGAAAAGTAGTTTGTACTGTACTGGTTATGTAATGCATTGTAATTGTATTTGAATGTAATCCATTTGTATGTATATGCCTGGATAAATGTTCCTCCATAAATGTAAGTTTCTATGTTTAGAAAATAGTATAATGTACTGGTATGTATTTTGTAGTTTTACTAATGAATAAATCTATGTAAAGTTATTTATGTATTCGTACACTAATCGTATTGTTAATACCAAATTGTGAGTTATTATAACCATGCTGATGACCAGAATGTCCTGATACGACGTTCTTCAGGCGTCGATATGTTATGACATTTGTCACCCCACAACTTCCGTTCCAACTGTAGCTAACAGTCAGGGCGCGAGATTGTTATTCCCGTATAGATCTATACACAAACTCATGCTCTTCCTCCAGTAGACTCTGGTTATAAAATCAGGACTTTTGTTGGCACTTTGTTAAGTACTTGAAGGTAACACTCACAAAGCTATATTGACGGTTATGTGTAGAATAAAGGAAAAACCATTTAGTAATGATAAACTGTATAAATTATCCTTTTTATAGTTGAAAACCGTAGTATGTATGTTCCATAAACTATTCCTATAATAGTTTATATGTTCAATTCAGTATTGTTATCCGATTTAGTAAAACGGTATGCAAGATCGCTAAACAATACCTATTATAGCTTCTTTGTATGTTCGGTTTGTAATGAAAACCTTTGTAATTTAAAAATTTATGTAAACAGTAATAACATATTTAAGAAAGATACCCTTCCGCTCAACGTAATACAAAAAGGTTTAAGATTTATTTTAAATTCATTTTATACTGATATACATATCAAGCATATATAATTTAGATTTAAAAGGTAGTCGGACAAGTGGTTCTTCTTTAAGCCCACAACTAGACAAGGAACAGGAGTTAAAGTAGAAACACTAGTCCTAATCCTGTTAAATCTCAATTATATATAAATAGGTATATGAATATATATTTTGGGGAAAACAAGAGTTTAAATAATTAAAGCAGTTCGAAATAGTTTTAAAATAGTTTGAAACAGTTGAAATAGTTTGAAGCGGTTTGAAACAGTTTGAAATCATTTAGATGATAACACATATTTCTTGTGTTTTACTTGGATTCCCCTCCCCCCTTATAACATTGAAAAATGGTAAAAACGTAGGGGTATGAACTCACTTTTTGTGAGTGTCCGAGTGAAGATACGGTGTAGTAGAGTTAATTCCACGAGTTAGAACCCGTGACAAAACCGAATCCTAAATTATATTAACATCATATTAAGTATACATTAGATAATCTATTAAAGTTTAAAGTGTTAAACAACACTTAATTATTATAAGAAGACTTACAATAATACTTAGAATAGTTTGTAAGTGTTCTTGGCGTTCTTCGTGTTCTTCGTGAAAATTAGTGATATTGGGTGTTTTCGGTCCAATATAAGAAGATTGGAGGGTGTTTTCGGATGATAATAAGAACAATAGATGATTCTCGCAAGATCCTAAGAAGATTCAAAGGATTTTCGCATGATAATCAAGAGGATAGAGTAGTGTTTTCGGTTGGTGTTTTTGAGAGGAAAAGATGAAGATTTCGGTTGAAGAGTGTAAGAATGAGGGGTTGTTTTCGGTCATATATATTTATAGTAGGAAAATCTTGAGGTGACACTTGCATTGGAAAGTGTAATTATCCTCTTAAATTGCGGACCAAGGAGATAGAACTGAGGGTTTCGGCCGAGAACTCCACCCGAGAAGAATGGTTTGCGGTGTAATGTTGTTTTCGGTCTCGCACGTTTTCGGTCCGAGGCGTTTGCGGTCGAGAATCGTTTTCGGTGCGAGGTAGGTGGCAGTCCGAGGGTTTTTGGTGGGGAGGTTCCTTATGCAATAATTCTCGGTTATTGAGCTTCCACCTTTACTTTTTGCAACACTTTTTATTAAAGGTTTGTTTATATTAAAAATCATTAATTTAACCTTAGTAAATTAACAAAACTATAAATTTGACTTTTATTTGTCATGCTTGACCTTTTGTTGACCTTGGTTGACTTTTTGTTGACTTTCATTGACTTTGATTAACTGAAATAACGGGTTGTTACATTATTCCCCCGTTAAAGGGAAATTCGTCCCGAAATTTAGAATTCTAGCTGGTTACTTGTGAATTGGGGAAAGAGGTGGGTACTTTGGTTCCATTTGATTTTCTCGCTCTCAAGTGAATTTAGATCCTCGCTTGGTGTTCCAGCGGATCTTCACTTTTGCGTTTGATGTACTGTTTGTTAGAGAGTGGGTGGGTTTGGCTTACTTGCTTACTCTTATCTGAATGGTAGCAAGTCCACTTGCAGTCCTGGGTAGCTTTCGTCCTGAAGTTCATGATAGAACTCATACCTGGTTCATCTATCACAGTCTCGTGTATACAAGTCGTATATAATTAAGATTGAGAAGGCAGTCGAATAAATTATTCTTCTCTAAGTCCACATCCAAACAAGGAAAAGGAGTTAAAGCGGAATCATTAATTCTAAGCATGTAGAACCTTAATTATATACCACTCTCGCGTATACACTTAATAGTGATATGTTAACCGCATGGGTCCTTGGTCTTCATTATTGAACTTGACTTACTGTGCGAGTGGTATTCCTGAGAGGTCTGCTGGGGATGCTTCGGGAAGGTTACTGAAGGTATGGTACTCTTCGCATGGGAACTTAGGAGTTTTGATACAAGAGACGATTTTGAGTTCTGTGTCGGGTTTGTCGTTATTAGTGACAAGGGTCTCGTTAGTCGGTCGGTTGTTACGAAGGGTTTTCATAGCACATGAAACTGGTATGGTGAGGACCACGCCAATTCATGTCGAATGACGACGTCGGAACTCCTTATTGAAATAAGTGCTAAGTTGATTCGAAAGAAACGTTTGTCAGTGCGATAGTGTATTCGGTGTGTACTTTCTAGTGTTTCCAGTTTTATCCTTGTTATTACAACTACGAGCAATTTGTACCGTGCTAAGCGAGTACTGGCAGTAAGAGTGTTTCGATAACTAGTGATGATATTTCATATTTTGATCCTTACCAGATCCCTCTATAATCGCTTGGTGTATATAAGTCATGTATAATTAAGATCGATAAGACCGTCGACTGAGTGATTCTGCCCTAAATCCACAACCAAACAAGGAACAGGAAGTAAGGCGGAATCACACACTCTAAGTCTGTAAAATCTTATTTATAAATGATCCTGATGTATACACTAAGCCATCATAGCTCATCTGCAAGGATCCTCAGTTTTAAATATGAATGTCGTGATTTGGTTCGGACGAGAGAGTAATTTATAATTACTTTTTAATTGGCACTAGTTTTAATTATAAATTTAATCTTTAAGAATTTTTTATTGAGAAAAATGTATCGCTGTTCACAAGGGTTCCGAGACAGTCTCTCCTGCGGTGATCATTAGCACTCTTCCGTCACCATCGGCATTCCTTTCTCTTGGACATTCTCTCTTGAAGTGTCCTGTCTCACCGCACTCTTAACAAGTCGGGTTTACTCCAACGTCGGGGACTTGGTTAAAGGGTTGTGCTGGTGCCCTACAGAAACGGGCAGTGTTCCCCTTCCTGTTGTAATTTCTGCATTACATCTCTCGGCAAACTCCGGTGTTATGGAAGTTACACTTGTTACACTTTGGAAGGGTTACAACGTAACGACTGACTGTTGTCGAAGTAGTAGGTGTTGTGGCAGCATGGACAACAACAATCTGTTGTTCCTTCGAGAGCTCTTGTGTTGGTTGTTCCTTTTTCTTGCTCCAAGATTTTCGCTTATAATCACCTCCTTTTGTTGGCTCAGGAGTGGGGGCTATCACGCCTTGACAGACTCCATGATCTACGAGTCTCTGGGCCAAGCGTTTGGCGCTATCGAAGGTAATTGGATTGGAAGCCAATGCATTCCGCTGAATCGGAGGAGATAGTCCCCAAATGTACCTCTCTATCTTTTTACTCTCCGAGGTGACCATCCTAGGGCATAGCACTGCTAGGTCGCTGAATCTACTGGTATAGGTCACTTTGTCTGAACCTGTCATGGTAAGCTCCCACAGCTCTTGCTCTAGTTTTTGTACTTCGCCCCTCGGGCAGTACTCCTCTAGCACTATTGTGTTTAGGCTCTCCCAGCCCGTTGAGTTTGCCACTGGTAGGGCCAGTGACTTGACATGGCCATTCCACCATGTTAACGCCCGGTCGGAGAAAGTGCAGGCATCAAACTTCACTTTGCTCCCTTCTGGGGACGTGCAGATCTCGAAAACTGATTCTGCCTTTTCGAACCATTGCATGTGTAACATCCCAATATTTGTCATTTATAGTCCCTGGGGATAGAAGGGTGAAGCGATGAAATTCTAAGGGCTAAATTGTAATTATTGGGATCAGGAGGAGTACGCTGCGCGTACATAAGGGTACGCTGAGCGTACTAGGCGCGCCCTAGTACGCTGGGCGTACTCATGGCAGAAGGAAACCCTAATATTTAGGATTTGGGGACTATATAAGCAACATTATGAGCACAAGACCCTCCCTTACCCCAGCCTCCACTGCTTAGAGTCGTTTTCCCCAAACCCTAGCCATTTCCTTGAGTGTTTGAGCTTTTTGAGTGTTCTTGAGTGTTTTAAGAAGAAGGTTTTGCATCAAGGAGTTGGAGAAGAAGATCAAGCTTGTAGATCTGAAGTTGGTTTGTGCCTAGAAGCTCCAGAAGGTAAAAAGCTTGGAACTTTGTACTTGTATGAGATAGATCTAGTCATTTTAGCTTTATGGAAGCATTCTTGTCCCAAAAGTCCCAGAATGGTGCATGTTATGATTTGGACAAAATGAGTTGTCCTTTCAGACCTTAGAAGAGGTCCTAAGTGATAAAAATGTTGTCCCAATAGCTAGATTTGTCTCATGCATGAAGTAGGAAGGTCTTAATGGATTAAGACCATGTGTTAAGAACTTTCTGGATGTCTGAAGTGATAAAGTTCGAGACTTTATAGTCCTATGGCACATTTGGTCGATGGATCTGGAGTTTGGGCTTAAGTGCTTAATCCATTAAGCACTTAATAGGGTTTTGGTGAAACCCCGCGTACGTCCTCTGTTGAGCCTTTAGTAATTGGGCTTCGGGTTTTGGGCTGTTTGTGGACTAGTTGGTTTTGGGCCTTTGCTGGACTTTATGAATATTATGTTTTGGGCCAAGTCTTGATAATGGATTTTGGAATTAGGCCCAATTTGGGAGTTGGGCGCAATTTGGTAAATTGGGCCAATAATGGGCTTTGCATAAGGGCTTTCAAGGTTATGGAATTGGCATTGGGCCTTGGCCCAATAAAGAGAATGGACATGATAGATTGTGTGGACCCCCTTAGTTAAGATTGTTATGTTGTGTAGTGACTTGGTATTTATTATGTGATAGTTCGGGATTTCCGGTGAGATAGCGGTTCGGGAGTTCGTTTCTTCAGTTCAGATCGGCATTGCGAGGTGAGTTATCCTCACTATATCAACAGGGTCTAAGGCACCAAGGCCGACCCTTTATCGAATTTGTATCCGGGTATTTGCTCGTTATGTTTATTGATCCTCTAGATCTGCATCCTGGTAGTTAGGATGGTAGTGACATGGTTTAGGTCGGTATCCTGGTATTTAGGATGATGTTATGTTAGTGACCTGATTTAGGTCGGTATCCTCGTATATAGGATGATGTTATGTTAGTGACCGGTTAGGTCGGTATCCTGGTTATAGGATGGTTGCTGTGTTAGTGATCTATTAGATCGATATGATTATCTGTTACATACATGCTAGCGTATGATATTTATGTGCACATGATTGTTTGATTGGTATGGGGGTTGGGTTGAGGCGGGTCCTGCTTCTTGCTGTAGGCCAACATACCCAGGGCAGACCAGATAGACTGCAGGCCCAGGAGGGCACCTAGTCAGGCCGAATGTAACGCCCTGTTTATTTAAATATATTAGTAAATGTAAGCCCCGGACTAATTTGTGAAGAATTTTAGAAGTCGGGGGTTAATAGAGTAAGTTCGGGATTAAATTGAAAAAAAGTTGAAGGCTTAAGGGTTTATTGGTAATTTAGGGATCTATTATGAAAGAAATTTATGGGATCAGGGCTTAAAATGCAATTTTGGATTCAGTTTCTAAAGATTTCTGAAGGCAGGGTTAAAAGTGTAAAATATGGATTAGTTTGAAAGAAATGACAGGAAGGAGGGGCTTAACTTGTCATTATGGGGCAAAGTTTAAGGAGTCGGGTATATATGCTTTACAAAACCCTAACCCTAGCATTCTTGAGGAGTCGTCACCCTCTCCCTTCCGTTTAGCTTCTAGCCGCCATGCGTAAAGACGACCACTACCACCATTTACTGTTCCGGCCAGTCAAGGGCCGTTGCCGCCGCTCCTTCACCATCTAAACGCCTCAAGCCTCACTGTCGGGATGTCGTGTGCACCACAGGACCGTCGGGACCAGCCACCGCCGTCGTCGTTCTACAACCAGTAAAGATGAGGGTTGCCGATGATGCTGTGACGACGAGCCACCAAAAGGAGAAAGTGATGGCTGTCGTGGTCGTTGCTCTCGGGGGCAGATCGTGTCAGCTTGTCGTTTTGGTTGTTTCCGGTGGCGAATAACCCCCCCTGCAGCTCCATCCGCCAATACTGTTATATTACCCCTGCCGCCGCCGGTGGTTGTTTGGGTATTGTGGTCATCAAAGTCGGCGACGCCATCCGTTTAGGAAGTGGCCATACGTATGTGTTCGAGTAATTACACGCTGCAATTATGTTTTGGGGTTTGTTTGTGTATTATCTACCCGGAAACCAAGGGAAAGCCGCTGCCACCACCTCAAGGTGGTGGCTGCCACCGTTTTCTGCCGCCGACGCCGATCCAAGCACCGCAGCTGCCGCTGTTTTGTGTTGCTATTGCCGCCGTGTGCCACCAAGGGGTGGCTGAGTTCGTTTTACAACAGAAAACGTAGGTGGGTGTGGGTCTATTGCAGTTATGTGATGTTTGGGTGTTGTCTAGTCGGAATTCTCGAAGAACAGCCACTGCCACCACGAGCCACCGCCGACCACCATGGTGTGGCTGTGTGTGTATTAGTTAGTGTGTATTAGTTAGTGTGTGTATTTTGGATAAAAGCCTTGTAATTGTAATTGCATTGAATAATGAAAATCATAATAGTAACCACCACCGTAAGGTGGTGGCCGCCGCCGTGAGCCGCCATTAGCCACCACTACCCGAGGCGGTAGTGGGTGGTGCCCCTGAGCAAACCCTAATTGACCTAGCAAAACCCTAATGGGCTTAAGGATTAGTTTTAGGCCTATTGGGCCATGTTTGGGTGAAAAACCCTAATTAGGGTTTAGAAAACCCTAATTGCAAGTATTTGGGCCTTGGACTTATTGGACCCACTTTTGGGCCATTGAGATTGGATTGTGTATTAAGCCCAATTTCCCCATGTCAATTATCTAGTAGAGTAAAGGACTTAATGGATTAAGTCCTTAATGGGCTAAGTGAGAAAACCGTAATATTCAATTGGGCTTTGTGTTGGGCCATCCAAGAATAATCAAATGGACTAGAGTAATTAGTTGGGCTTTAGGGTAAGGCCCATATGAAGGATTGGGCCCAATTTGGAAAATTGGGCCATAGATGGGCCATAGTTTTGGGCCTAGATGGTTGTATGATATTGGGCCCTTAGAATGAGACATGTTGGACTGGATTGAATATATGGGCCTTAACGGAAGTCCATGTAGAGGTTTGGGCCCAATTTGGAAAACTGGGCCATAGTTGGGCCTTGGTCCATTATTAGACTTTTGGGCCTTTGGTTTGGGCCTTGGGCTGGAGTCAAGCTAAGATAGGGGTAAAGTAGTCTTTTACCCAAGTATGGACTTATGGTTATGAGTTGGAACCCAATTATTAATTGGGTGTTATTTTGATATTGACAGATCGGGAATCTGTCATCCAGCAGCTATGGTTTTGTCAGCAGGAGTTCAGCAGTGTGGGGTGAGTTTCCTTCCAATAGGAACGGGTCTACGGCCACAATGCCGGCCCGTTTAGTTAGCAGTAGTTCCGGACTTCGGTCCGATGCAGTAGTTCAGTGTGCTTGATGTCTTTGTGATTCAAGCATGTCTTTGTGTTATGTGTTCCGGACTTCGGTCCGATGCAGTATGCAGTATATGTGTTTATGCTAGTAGTTATGATTATGCTATGCTATGTTCAGTCAGTTTCCGGACTTCGGTCCGATGCAGAGGGCAAGGCCCTGGTTAGTTCCGGACTTCGGTCCGATGCAGTTTCCGGACTTCGGTCCGATGCAGAGGGCAAGGCCCTGGTTAGTTCCAGACTTCGGTCCGATGCAGTTTCCGAACTTCGGTCCGAGGTAGTGGGCAAGGCCCAATATGTGTTTATATGTTATTGTAGGGTATGTGGAAGTTTGGGGGAGCTCACTAAGCTTCGTGCTTACAGTTTCAGTTTTGGTTTCAGGTACTCAGTTTTCAAAAGAGGAGTTCGGGAGGATTGCAGTGCACACACCATTTGTTCAGCCTGGGATGTTTATACTCTGATATTTTGACAGTTGTTACGATATTTTGAGATACACTGTTTATGATTTTCATATGATGTTTGAGGACTATGGTTTTATTATTAAATTAAAACGAAATTTTTAGACTGTATTTTTGGGATGTTACAAGTTGGTATCAGAGCCTTGGTTTGAGGGATTCGGGCACACTTTCGGGTATGTCTGAACTCAAACTAAGGAATGGGTATAGAAATTTTCAAAAGGAAAATAAATTTTTGTAAAAAGGAGTTTTGAGAAAAGAAAAGAGTTTTAGAAAAAGTGGAAAGAATTTTTAAAAAGAAAAGAACTTTGAAAAGAGAAAAGGGTGTGGTGCATGCAATCAGCCGATCTCAAGTAAGTACTCCCAAATTACCCATACAAGTTTATGTTATGATTATCAGTTTCAGTTTCAGTAGAACAGCAACCTAGCATAGGACTAAGGATCTAGGAGGATGCCTTATGTGCCTGTTATATGTGTCTCAACTTTATGAGAATAGTATGAGCTTAGCATTGTATGCTAGTATAGTTTCTTGTTATGAGGATAGAATTGCTTGAGTAGTTTCCTGTGTCTGAATGCTGCTTGCTTTGTGCTTTGTGGGACTCTGAGTGATGGGAGTTAGCCATTAGGTGAATACGTCACATCACATGTGATCAGGGTTGAATAACCTCAGAGTGCTGGATTTGGCCCTATTGCGCAGCTCTCGTTTGAGTCTAACCGTTGTAGGGACGACTCCTTTACTCGAAGGATTATCTGAGCCTCGTCACATGTGATGGTATTCAGGTGGTGGCTAATTGGCATTACAAGGATACCTTCAGTAGCTGAGGACTGCGTGTGGGTTGGTGATTACCCTAGGGCAAGCCTACGATGAGATTAACATAAGATCAGCAGTAGTATTAGAAGGGACTTGGTGGATTCGATGCAGTACTTGAGGAAAGTACGGATAGATGTGGAAGGTAGTATGGGCCCGTACTACTGAAAGCAGAGGATCCGTACTCTAATCAAGGAAGGCTGAGATGAACCCATGGAACTTGTAGTGTGTGAGATCCCTCGAGTTTGGATAAGTATTGTGATGTTAGTGATGGTATGTTGCCGAGTATAGTGACGCTACGTGGTAGACCAGATGGTAGTTCTGGTGTCGACGAGGGATCAGGCTCGGACTCTGGAGCCGGGCGGATTGATGATCAGATGAGGGAGTTCATTCCATCTGATAATTTCACGCAGTATCATTGACCAGACTCCTGTGATCCTCAGTGTGATCAAGAGGGCATTATAGAGTTTTGTGATGAGAGGCCGAGTGCATTCTGCACTGAGATAGCAGTCATGATAGAGACCCGTACGTTGATGTTTCGGGAATTCAGAGTTTGTGAGGCTTCAGATTGTCATGGGGGTTAGGGACCCTATTGTTAGAAGCAGATGGTTGGCAGATGTCACCAACACTTTTCGTACCAGACGTTGTCTCGAAAGGAGACAAGATCTGAATTACTTCCTGCCTCCTGAGGGATGGAGCACGAAGTTGATAGGAAGAGGTTGGTAGTGAGTTGAGTGATAATGCGGTTGATGCTATGTCATGGGATGACTTTTAGACCAGATTATGGGCAGAGTGTGCCCAGGCGATTGAGGCGCAGCAGTTGGCGCAAGAGTTGTTAGATCTCCACCAGACGACTGAAACTGTGGCAGAGCTCACTACCAAGTCTCGGGAAGGAGCTTATATGGTACCACAGTATGCAGCAGATGAGGAAATGAAGAAGGTAAGTTATCAAAACATACTGTAGAGTGATAACAGGGAGATCGTGAGTATCTCAGGGTGCAAGACCCTGAATGATATGACTTCTTGAGCTTGAGAACGAAATATGGACTTGGAGCACATTGGTAAGAGGGAATTAGATCAGTTGCTTATCTTGAGGTGTCTCGGGAGAAGACCCTAGATTTTGGATCAGCTTTTAAGAGACCAGCAGGGTTAGATTCAGTACAGCACTTGCGGGAAACTGCACAAGGGAGCCTTTCGTTCCAAGGGTTTGAGTAAGTGTGACTCTGGGTTATCCTCTATCTATGATTGAAATATATCAAGAGATGTCATATGCCAATTGCATGCCGAGAAGCATTAGCGAATAGTGATAGAGCAATTCCCCAGATTACGGGATTGGGAAAGTACAGCGTCATATTGGTTTATTCCAAGACTGAGGAGCAGCACGAGAAGCACCTGAGGGAGGTGCTAGAGACTTTGAGGAGGGAGAGAATTTTTGCAAGGTTCTCCAAATGTGAGTTCTGGTTGTGCGAGGTGACTTTTCTTGGGCTCCTTGTCAATCAGAAGGGTATTCTAGTCGTTCCGGCCGAGATAGAGGCCGTGACGCAGCGGGAGATTCCGATGTCTCCAATTGAGATTCGGAGCTTCCTGGGTCTAGCTGGTTATTACCAAAGATTTATTCGGGTTCGTGGAGGCGGTATGATCTTTTGGACTGGCTAGTATTGAAACACCAGCAACGGTAAGCGTGGTTTTCAGCAAGAAGGATTGGGAATTCTTCCAGTTTTGTGTGCTGTAAGGCATTAGCTAAATCAAAGTGGGGGAGAATCGCCCAAGGATTCAGAAGTAGGAGCAGTTTTAAAACTGCGATAAGTTTTGCATCCTTATCAGGAAGGAAGACAGCCCAGACAGCTGTATGGTTTGAGGATAGTGTGAGATGGAAGTTCGGAAAAACTTGTCAATGATGAGATCGAGTTCTCGGAATGTTTGCTAGCAAGCGTTAGGGAATCAAGTTGGGATTCCAGTCAGGACACGAGTTCAGTTAAGTGCGGGTGTAGTCGTAGCACTCACTAGCAGCCAGATAGTATTAGAGTGTTGTAAGTCTGCGGTTGTAGCCGTAGCATTCACTAGCAGCGAGACAGTATTAGAGTGTTGTAAGTCTGCGGGTGTAGCCGTAGCATTCACTAGCAGCCAGATAGTGATAGAGTGTTGTAAGTCTGCTGGTGTAGCCGTAACATTCACTAGCAGCTAGACAGTATTAGAGTGTTGTAAGTCTGCGGGTGTAGCCGTAGCATTCACTAGCAGCCAGATAGTATTAGAGTGTTGTAAGTCTGCGGGTGTAGCCGTAGCATTCACTAGCAGCTAGACAATATTAGAGTGTTGTAAGTCTGCGGGTGTAGCCGTAGCATTCACTAGCAGCTAGATAGTGTTAGAGTGTTGTAAGTCTGCGAGTGTAGCCGTATCATTCACTAGGTTGGTAGATAGCGTGAGTGCGTTGTTAAGACGCGAAGGAACAGTAGTACCCACCAGTTCGGGTGTAGCAGTGAGGATATGGAAATCCACAGATTGGATTTCAGAATTACCTAGATGGATTAGACCTGGTTAAGCCAGTGATAAGACTGTAGAAGCGCCACTACAACTATGAGAGCAAGGAAGCAGTGGACTGCTTAAGGTCATTTATGACATAAGGCTACCAATGGTCATGTAGCAATCACTTTTAACCTTGGGTTTGGTGACGTCAGGATTCGTCGTATAGACTCGATCAGTTAGATCAGAAAGTTATTAGAGCCTTAGTGGCATGGTAACTACTGGCAACTAGTTCCAGAGAAGGATTTCGTTCGGAAGTTGTGTGAGGAGACTAAGTGGGAACCCTTTGGCTCCGCAGCCGGGCCGAAACCCAGTATTTCAGAAGATTGGCGAAAAATTGAGACCTGGTAGGTCTCAGTAGATGTTGGAAAGCATCCATGTGGCAGCATACAGTTTCAGGCAGTTTAGTGTTTCAGGCAGTTCAGTGTTTCAGGCAGTTCAATATTTCAGGCAGTTCAGTGTTTCAGGCAGTTTAGTGTTCAGGCAGTTCAGTGTTTCAGGCAGTCAGTTTTTCAGGCAGTTCTGTATTTTTCAGGCAGATCAGTGTTTCAGACAGTTTTGGGTCTCCAACAGTAATGGTATTTGAGGATCTCATGTAGGATAAGCGTTACATATTGCTGAGTAATGCTTAGTCACCCACCGCAGGGTTCATCTATAATGATTCAATATGAGTGGTCTGTCAGGGAATCAGACCATTTCAAGACAGCAGATATCAGACAGAGTAGATTTAGACTGTTACGAGGAATCCGTTCACCAGTGAATTTAAGGCTTTGAAAAGATTGGTCATGGCTACCCTGAGAAGGCTAGGGTGTGCCCAGGATGGTGACCATATCACTATAGTGGTTGGGTGTATAAGGAATGGTAAGAAATGATTTCGAGGACGAAATCTAATTTAAGTGGGGGAGAGTTGTAACGCCCTGTTTATTTAAATAAATTCGTAAATGTAAGCCCCGAACTAATTTGTGAAGAATTTTAGAAGTCGGGGGTTAATAGAGTAAGTTCGGGAATAAATTGAAAAAAAAGTTGAAGGCTTAAGGGTTTATTGGTAATTTAAGGATCTATTATGAAAGAAATTTATGGGATCATGGTTTAAAAGGCAAGTTTTGGATTCAGTTTGTAAAGATTTCTGAAGGCAGGGTTAAAAGTGTAAAATATGGATTAGTTTGAAAGAAATGACAGGAAGGAGGGGCTTAACTTGTCATTATGGGGAAAAGTTTAAGGAGTAGGGTATATATGCTTTACAAAACCCTAACCCTAGCATTCTTGAGGACCCGTCACCCTCTCCCTTCCGTTTAGCTTCTAGCCGCCATGCGTAAAGACGACCACTACCACCATTTACTGTTCCGGCCAGTCAAGGGCCGTTGCCGCCGCTCCTTCGCCATCTAAACGCCTTAAGCCTCACTGTCGGGATGTCGTGTGCACCACAGGACCGTCGAGACCAGCCACCGCCGTCGTCGTTCTGCAACCAGTAAAGATGAGGGTTGCCGATGATGCTGTGACGACGAGCCACCAAAAGGAGCAAGTGATGGCTGTCGTGGTCGTTGCTCTCGGGGGCAGATCGTGTCAACTTTTCGTTTTGGTTGTTTCCGGTGGCGAATAACCCCCCCCCCCCTCCAGCTCCATCCGCCGATACTGTTATATTACCCCTGCCGCCGCCGGTGGTTGTTTGGCTACTGTGGTCATCAAAGCCATCGACGCCATCCGTTTAGGAAGTGGCCAGACGTATGTGTTCGAGTAATTACATGCTGCATTTATGTTTTGGGGTTTGTTTGTGTATTATCTACCCGGAAACCAAGGGAAAGCCGCTGCCACCACCTCAAGGTGGTGGCTGCCACCGTTTTCTGCCACCGACGCCGATCCAAGCACCGCAGCTGCCGCTGTTTTGTGTTGCTGTTGCCGCTGTGTGCCACCAAGGGGTGGTTGAGTTCGTTTTACAACAGAAAACGTAGGTGGGTGTGGGTCTATTGCAGTTATGTGATGTTTGGGTGTTGTCTAGTCGGAATTCTCGAAGAACAGCCACTGCCACCACGAGCCACCGCCGGCCACCATGGTGTGGCTGTGTGTGTGTATGTATTAGTTAGTGTGTGTATTTTGGATAAAAGCCTTGTAATTGTAATTGCATGGAATAATGAAAATAATAATAGTAACCACCACCGTAAGGTGGTGGCCGCCGCCGTGAGCCGCCATTAGCCACCACTACACGAGGCGGTAGTGGGTGGTGCCCCCTAGCAAACCCTAATTGACCTAGCAAAACCCTAATGGGCTTAAGGATTTGTTTTGGGCCTATTGGGCCATGTTTGGGTGAAAAACCCTAATTAGGGTTTAGAAAACCCTAATTGCAAGTATTTGGGCCTTGGACTTATTGGACCCACTTTTGGGCCATTGAGATTGGATTGTGTATTAAGCCCAATTTCCCCATGTCAATTATCTAGTAGAGTAAAGGACTTAATGGATTAAGTCCTTAATGGGCTAAGTGAGAAAACCGTAATATTCAATTGGGCTTTGTGTTGGGCCATCCAAGAATAATCAAATGGACTAGAGTAATTAGTTGGGCTTTAGGGTAAGGCCCATATGAAGGATTGGGCCCAATTTGGAAAATTGGGCCATAGATGGGCCATAGTTTTGGGCCTAGATGGTTGTATGATATTGGGCCCTTAGAATGAGACATGTTGGACTGGACTGAATAAATGGGCCTTAAGGGAAGTCCATGTAGAGGTTTGGGCCCAATTTGGAAAACTAGGCCATAGTTGGGCCTTGGTCCATTATTAGACTTTTGGGCCTTTGGTTTGGGCCTTGGGCTGGAGTCAAGCTAAGATAGGGGTAAAGTAGTCTTTTACCCAAGTATGGACTTATGGTTATGAGTTGGAACCCAATTATTAATTGGGTGTTATTTTGATATTGACAGATCGAGAATCTGTCATCCAGCAGCTATGGTTTTGTCAGCAGGACTTCAGCAGTGTGAGGTGAGTTTCCTTCCAGTAGGAACGGGTCTACGGCCATAATGCCGGCCCGTTTAGTTAGCAGTAGTTCCGGACTTCGGTCTGATGCAGTAGTTCAGTGTGCTTGATGTCTTTGTGATTCAAGCATGTCTTTGTGTTATGTGTTCCGGACTTCGGTCCGATGCAGTATGTAGTATATGTGTTTGTGCTAGTAGTTATGATTATGCTATGCTATGTTCAGTCAGTTTCCGGACTTCGGTCCGATGAAGAGGGCAAGGCCCTGGTTAGTTCCGGACTTCGGTCCGACGCAGTTTCCGGACTTCGGTCCGAGGCAGTGGGCAAGGCCCAATATGTGTTTATATGTTATTGTAGGGTATGTGGTAGTTTGGGGGAGCTCACTAAGCTTCGTGCTTACAGTTTCAGTTTTGGTTTAAGGTACTCAGTTTTCAAAAGAGGAGCTCGGGAGGATTGCAGTGCACACACCATTTGTTCAGCCTGGGATGTTTATACTCTGATATTTTGACAATTGTTTCGATATTTTGAGATACACTGTTTATGATTTTCATATGATGTTTGAGGACTATGGTTTTATTATTAAATTAAAACGAAATTTTTAGACTGTATTTTTGGGATGTTACACCGAAGGCCCGACGAGCGGTCCGGATAGGCTGAAGGCTCGTGAGGGCGGTCCAGACGTGCCGAGGCTTGGAGAGTGGGCCAGACAGACTGAAGGCCCGGTGCGGGCAGACCAGTCACACTGTAGACTGGAGATGCATGGATGTTCTATTTGCTTATATGTTATATGATGTGGTTATATCGGTATGACGTTGGTATTTTGGGGGTAACTCACTAAGCCTTCGAGCTTACAATTTCAGTTTATTGTTTCAGGTTCAGCGGATGACCGCGGGAAGGCGAAGGCGTGACCGAACACTTCCTCGATTGATGATTATGATTTCTGGGAACTCTGATGTTTAAACTATTTTGAAAACAAATTGTAATAACTGAATGGTTTTAAATGATTTAAAAAGTTTTAATTTGGCTCGAATTTTATGGATGTTACAGCATGAGAGGAATGACTCCCCCGCTTCCACTAAAGGATTTGGATTTACAATTCATGAAGTCTTTATATGTACGTTCCCTAGGGTGTTGGTGGCTATTTCTATGGTTAGATGGGTTGGCACCACTTCCCAACCCATTGGTACCACTTGCGTGGATATGAGTCATGGCGGCAGTCACCGCAGCCTGAAACAGAGCGGGGTCATATCGTGGAGTTGGCGGCGGTGGATTTGTTGTCGTGTTGTAATTACTCCTGATATATCTACGAGGCGACATCTTTCCGCCTAGAGTTTAAAGATGAAAGGTTGGTAAGATATCAGTAGTGGTTATAAATCGAATGTCATAAGAACTAGGTTATTTTAGTTTGAGTGTATCATGTTCCGAAAGTGTTCTGTAAACAATTCATAACAGAAGTCTATATAAAAATAAACTTATGAATTTTTAATAGGAACTACCCTCATTGAAATTTCGTGACTCGATTTGCAGTTATTATATGTGATGAAAGACATTATAAATCCAACACATAGTGTGAGTAGTGCAATTGCTAATTCACTAGGTTACATTAATTTCTTAGTTATTAGAATGACGTATAAGGTGTTCTCTATTTTGTTCCTGATAGGGTAAAGTTTGTTAATGATCTCTCTAGTGCCTTTCTATTCATCTGATCCTTTCTCGGAATCCTTCTTGTGAACCCTCTTTTGGTTCTGCCTCGACTCCTCTGTTGACTGTTTGCGATGTCTAGGTGTGTCGGTTGTGCGAGAATAGACGTGTCTAAAGAATCTATAAGATTAATAAAACATTTCGTATTAAAAACAATTTTTTATGGGGGTGATCCTTACCGGGTCCTTCTATAATCACGTAGTGTATACGGATTATATATAACCAAGATCAAATAGAACTTCGAATAAGTGATCCTACTCTAAGACCACAACCAAACAAGGAACAGGAAGTAGAGTAAAACTCACAAATTCTAAGTCTATAAAATCTCAATTATATATAACCTTAACGTATACACTCAGTAATTATAGACCTATCAGTAAGGGTCCTTTAGTTTTCGCCTAAGTTAGTTATAGTAGCTAAAATACTCCTATAGTATTTTAATTGCATGTTTGATTCTAGAGCATCTTGGTATACGAGGTTGATAAGTTTTTAGACTTTTTGTTATTGTATAGTATCATAAAATACTCCTATCGTATTTTAAACTTTATGTTTGGTTCTAGAATTCATTTGTATATATAGTTGACCAGGCTATATTTATCCCAGATATGATTACATAACTGCCTAGGTTTGACTATAGTGTCCAAGATCTAAAAACTTTTGTCTTGTTATTCTTGTGATACTTGTTCTAGTATATATGTATGTACGTATGTATACTTTTATAAAAATATTAATATATTTTAAAAGTATAATCCTTGGTCAGAGTGTTTTAGTTCCATTGTATTTATAGTTGTATATCTTTTACGGGTTGATATACTTAGTTCACTATAAACAATGCTTTAATACCACTCTGTCACACCCCCAAACCGGAACGGCAGAAACGTTCGGGGGCGGAGGACGTCATGTACAGTATCACAACATTTGTATAATAGTAATCAAAGCAACAATAACCATTATATTAATAATGTAAAGTTTACATTGTATTCGATTCACATATGATGGACTCCAAAAGTAAATAGCAAAACAAAGACCTGAAGCTACTATGCTCCTTCTTCTCGAAACCCGTACATGTACCTGTCTTCTTGTTTCGTGAGAATACAAGTGATTTTGAAAGTGTATCAACATTTAAGTTGGTGAGTTCATAAGTATTTTTATATGAAAGAGTATGTTCCTTGTTCCTTTAAAAACGTTAGTGTGATCCTTCAGAAAATCCTATATTTCCTTCGTAAATGAAATGTAAGTAACATGAATCTACAAGTTCCTTCTATGAGCACTTAGTCAATACAAATTATATGAAATCAAGAATGAATGGATGGTCGAATCTGTGAATCTGCCCTAAGCCCACAACCAAACAAGGAACAGGAAATGAAGCTGAAATCACACATTCCACAATCTATCGTGTCTTCATTATATATGACTCCAACGTATTCACTAAGTAATCACAAAATAAACCATTAGTCTTTTACTGAAAAGTAGTTTGTACTGTACTGGTTATGTAATGCATTGTAATTGTATTTGAATGTAATCCATTTGTATGTATATGCCTGGATAAATGTTCCTTCATAAATGTAAGTTTCTATGTTTAGAAAATAGTATGATGTACTGGTATGTATTTTGTAGTTTTACTAATGAATAAAGCTATTTAAAGTTATTTATGTATTCATACACTAATCGTATTGTTAATACCAAATTGTGAGTTATTATAACCATGCTAATGACCAGGATGTCCTGATACGACGTTCTTCAGGCGTCGATATGTTATGACATTTGTCACCCCACAACTTCCGTTCCAACTGTAGCTAACAGTCAGGGCGCGGGATTGTTAGTCCCGTATAGATCTATACACAAACTCATGCTCTCCCTCCAGGAGACTCTGGTTATAAAATCAGGAATTTTGTTGGCACTTTGTTAAGTACTTGAAGGTAACACTCACAAAGCTATATTGACAGTTACGTGTAGAATAAAGGAAAAGCCATTTAGTAATGATAAACTGTATAAATTATCCTTTTTATAGTTGAAAACTGTAGTATGTATGTTCCATAAACTATTCCTGTAATAGTTTATATGTTCAATTTAGTATTGTTATCCGATTTAGTAAAACGATATGCAAGATTGTGACATCCCCAAATTCACGGTCAGAAAAGACCGGTTTCATCTATGCTTTTAAAATAATTTCAGAGTAAATCCATTGATTTAAAAGTGTTGCGGAATTTGTCCCCAAAACAATACATGATAAAATAAGGTTTATCAAATCATTTCTTAAAGAAATGTATCTTCATTATATATCAAAACTCGGGATGTCCTGTTCCGATACAGACACAAAAGAATAAACAATAAAACATAGACCTTACACAGTTATATCCAACTACAGGTCTATAAACAAAAACATCTTCACAAGTTCTCCAACTTACGCTCTCGCGCCACTACCTGTAATACAAAGAAACTGAGTGGGTCAGACTTGGGAGCCTGGTGAGCATATAGGGTTTTCAACCCACAATAAATAATTATATTTAATTTCACCAACCAACAATAACCCGATTACCCATTCCCGTTATCCTCACTTTACATCCCTATGAGAACAACTATTACAAGGGACCTAATCTAGGATTTTCATCGGGACGGACACTACTGCGAAGGGGCTTCCTCAGCAATGAATGTCCTAAGGCAACTATGAGGGGGGCAGAATACAGCAAATGAACACCCAAGTTCACTAACACCTACAGGTTATGAGCCTGCCAACGTTCCACAGAACTGTCTAGAAAAGTCCGTGGTCGTCATCCATATTCTGCTGGACGACTGGATCACAATCACATCCAGGCCTCTCATCATTTTTATTTCATCACACATCACTATCTACCCATGTTCTACCCAACATATTTGTAGATAAAATATACTTGTTTATATACAGCTCAAAACCTGTATAACATATTCATTCAATACTCATACCACATAACAAATAGTATATAATCACATAGCACGTATTTCATAGAGTATAATTCTTATACGTGTATTATAGAAAGCAACTACACACTTACTCATATCATATCTAATACATTCATCAATACTTGTATTAAAATCGTGTATATGAAAGGGACTATGCACTCACTTGATAAGACGATGATCGGACAACACCTCGTCTCTTAAAACAATCGTTTCCGATAAAACCGTGATATTTTCCCAAAAACCGGGCTTCACGCGGACATAGTTTCGGCTTGAAAATACAATTTTCTCGGGAACTGCGGAGCGTTGGGACTTGCTTCGGGTGTCGGGATGATACCGGGACTTCGGGGGTATAACTCGCATGTAAAACGAGGTAATATGGATGAGAGAGAAGAAATTTGGCAAGCAAACTCGGCTGCCCTTGTGATCTATTTATAGGGTGAATCTGGTCTCAAACGCAGCGCGTTCCCCATAAGTACGCACGGCATTCCCCGAACGCAGCGTGTTCCACCCGAACGTTGCGCGTAGGAGAGGGGTTCCGTCCCAATCCCTTATCCGTTGACTCAACATCGACGTGGCCAATCCGGAGCCAAGTAATGAACGCGGGGCGTTCCTCCTTTGGGATGCGTGCCTCGAACTTCAGAAAATCATAACTCTCGCATACGATCTCCGTTTTTGACGTTCTTTATATCCACGCGTAGGTGAGATTATGCTCTACAACTCTCGTTTAGACTCCGTCGGCTAATTTTGGATTTATTTTTATTATATTATTTTTAGTAGGCCGGGACAGGAAAAGTCCGATACAAATTCATAACTTCTTCATCTGACGTCCGTTTTCGTCTGTCTTTCTTCCGTTGCACTACTATCGACGAGATCTTCGATTCTTGTTTAAATTGTTTCGGCTAAAAATCACTCGATCTAAAATTCGAGTTTCGGGCTGCATACTGCTAAGCTGAAACTTAGAAAAATCATAACTTCCTCATACGAAGTCAGATTTGGACGTTCTTTTTACGCATTCTCTCGGTTTAACGTATTCTACGACTTTCGTTTAGATCACTAAGGCTAAATATCGCTCTATCGTAAATTCACATTTTACGTCATTCAGCGTCGTGCCGGTTCTGTCGCGAAACTTCGACAGGTCATAACTTTTTCGTTATAACTCGGATTTCGGCATTCTTTATATATTCGAAATCCTTGTCACGACCAGTACGTCTTCATGTATCAATATCGGTTTTATCTAACATCTTACGTTAACTCTTATTTTATCCTTAATTCAATTAAGTCATAATAATTTAAGCATAAAACACATAATACTCAAATAATACATTCTTATTATTTTAAAATGAGTTACAAAGGTTAACCTAGACTGTTACACCATCATTAATGCCTAGCCGAGAAACACGGGCGTTAGAAAGATCCCTAAACTATACCTATTATAGCTTATTTGTATGTTCGGTCTGTAATGAAAACCTTTATAATTTAACAATCTGTGTAAACAGTAATAACATATTTAAGAAAGATACCTTCTGCTCAACGTAATACAAAAGGGTTTAAGATTTATTTTAAATTCATTTTATACTGATATACATATCGAGCATATATAATTTAGATTTAAAAGGTAGTCGGACAAGTGGTTCTTCTTTAAGCCCACAACCAGACAAGGAACAGGAGTTAAAGCAGAAACACTAGTCCTAAGCCTGTTAAATCTCAATTATATATAAATAGGTATATGAATATATATATTTTGGTGAAAACAAGAGTTTAAATAATTAAAGCAGTTTGAAATAGTTTGAAGCGGTTTGAAACAGTTTGAAATCATTTAGATGATAACACATATTTCTTGTGTTTTACTTGTATCCCCCCCCCCCTTAAAACATTGAAAAATGGTAAAAACGTAGGGGTATGAACTCACCTTTTGTGAGTGTCCGAGTGAAGATACGGTGTAGTAGAGTTAATTCCACGAGTTAGAACCCGTGACAAAACTGAATCCCAATTTATATTAACATCATGTTAAGTATACATTAGATAATCTAGTAAAGTTTAAAGTGTTAAACAACACTTAATTATTGTAAGAAGACTTACAATAATAATTAGAATAGTTTGTAAGTGTTCTTGGCGTTCTTCGTGTTCTTCATGAAATTAGTGATATTGGGTGTTTTCGGTCCAATATAAGAAGATTGGAGGGTGTTTTTGGATGATAATAAGAACAATAGATGATTCTCGCAAGATCCTAAGAAGATTCAAAGGATTTTCGCATGATAATCAAGAGGATAGAGTAGTGTTTTCGGTTGGTGTTCTTGAGAGAAAAAGATGAAGATTTCGGTTGAAGAGTGTAAGAATGAGGGGTTGTTTTCGGTCATATATATTTATAGTAGGAAAATCTTGAGGTGACACTTGCATTGGAAAATGTAATTATCCTCTTAAATTGCGGACCAAAGAGATAGAACCGAGGGTTTTCGGTCGAGAACTCCACCCGAGAAGAATGGTTTGCGGTCTGAGGCGTTTGCGGCCGAGAATCGTTTTCAGTGCGAGGCAGGTGGCAGTCCAAGGGTTTTCGGTGGGGAGGTTCCTTATGCGAGAATTATCGGTTATTGAGCTTCCACCTTTACTTTTGCAACACTTTTTATTAAAGGTTTGTTTATATTAAAAATCATTAATTTAACCTTAGTAAATTAACAAAACAATAAATTTGACTTTTATTTGGCATTCTTGACCTTTTGTTGACCTTGGTTGTCTTTTTGTTGACTTTCATTGACTTTGATTAACTGAAAATAACGGGTTGTTACAGATAAAGTCTTATCGAAGCGTCTTGTATCAGAAATCTGAAATTTTGTAAGAAAGTCAACATGTATTGATTTCTAGAAGTCCAACTTATTTCTGGATACATGTCAAAGCTAGTGGGAGCATAAGTGTTATGCTGGTAAGATAATAATTATTATGCTAGTGGGAGCATAATTATTATGGTAAGTGTTGCGAGTTAGCAATGTTAATTATAGAAAACAAATGTTTCAATTTGCAAAGTTGTTGGGTTTGAAAAGTTGTTTTGCTATAATTAAGGGAGAGGAACTTATACTTCATTTCAATTCTAAAAGTTTAGATTGATATTTCAATCAAATTTAGTCAAGGACATATATATGAATGTTATGTTGAAAATATTCGACATAAGGAAATTTTATATATGGAAATGTTATAGCAAGAGATTGGTAAAGTATCAGGTCTTTATGTAAGACATTATGAATCGTGTCCCATATGCTTCGGATATAAAATCGTTTGCATGTCCTATAATATTCTCCTGTTCCAATTTTCCAAATGCCTAGGGCATTAAGAGGGAAAAAGGTCTAGAACCGGATATGACTAAAGTTATTAAACAAATGTCAAGAACGATCTGAAGTTCGCTAAGGATTGGTTGCTTAAGGATAGTTGGAAGTATAGTAATGAATGGACCATATTGATATAATTTTGAATATATAGGATTCTATTAAGAATGGATAGTCATATGGCAATTATGGAAAAGTTTCCATAATGGGAGTTGGATATCAAGAATCTATGAGTAAGTTAGAAACTTTTATGCAAGAAGGATGTTCAAAGGATTATGCTATGAATATGAGACTTCGTATCTATGGAATTGTTTTATAACAATCTCCAATGGAAGGTTTTGTAATTGGCAAAGTCTCTGTGACTTGTGTACATAGTCATTACAAAAGGATCACTGCATATAAGCTTAGAATCTAACAGATTACAGTAAGTGGCAAGGACTTGGTATTCTCAAACTTACGATAAGGATTTGGAAATGTGAAATGAGTGTCGTTGGAAATGTTTACAATTGATCTATTTCACAAAGTAAGGACCATAGGTAAACATAGTGTGCATGCTTGGAGCATGGGATAACTATTGTTTTAATTCAAGTGTAAAGTTGATCAATCGAAACATTATACAATGAATAAT
This sequence comes from Lactuca virosa, assembly GCF_052849685.1. Classification (NCBI taxonomy): domain Eukaryota; kingdom Viridiplantae; phylum Streptophyta; class Magnoliopsida; order Asterales; family Asteraceae; genus Lactuca; species Lactuca virosa. The sequence goes on along the minus strand of NC_136427.1, from coordinate 211,952,658 downwards.
GTGTAATCAATATGGTGATTAAATAAAATGTGTTTTATTTATATGCAAAAGTTTGGAGACCATATTGGATTCGATAATTATTGCGTTTCACTTTGCATGTTTTGACTCCAGAATAACTAGGTTATTCAAAGTATCCACAGGCGATCATACTTTGGAAGTAGGTATTGAGGCAAGACTGTCATGAATCCGTCTGTAGATTGTCTAAAGTGTTTTAGACATAGCACAAGTTTGCTGTAGTGTTCATGAGTACTCTTGTAATAAGATTTGAGTATTGGATTAAACCCACGCTCATCTGAATCACTTCATGGATTTTAGCATGAGTGATTGTGAGATGATAATATCTTATATTCTTGAAACCAAGACATGTGAGTTGTAGTTTACAAGTCGGTTGCACATTGGCATATGTAAACGCACCAGTAACTTGGTGCTATAACATATTGTTTTGTGTGATTTGATGAGTAAGTAGAAGCAAGCATTTGAGTCGAAGTTTATCCATTCCTTTTACCCAATGTGGGATAAAAGTGATATCTGTGGGCCCCTCGATGATTTAGTGATGACAACCCTAAGTGCTTGGCCAAGCCTGGACTGATTTGATTTGTTTAATTAGTCAGCCGTCATAAATCGGAAATCGGGATACAAGACATGAACAGAGAGAATAATTATAATTCATGTATCAGTTCATAGAATATCTAGAATGGAGGAATATATGATCCCTTATCTAATGGACGCGTCATTTGACTAGGTCAGAGTTCGACAACGGCTTTTGAGAGCTACGATTGCTAGTCGGGATTTTGGAGTCGTACTTGCAATAATAGTTATTAGACTTATCCAAGTGGGAGACTATTGGATTAGGTGTCTAAGCCCATAACTATAATTGGTATGTACTAGACCCGAGAGTAGCATTGTCCATTTGGGTTGCCTTCAGTAGAAGAATCTGATAGGATGGATATTTGAGAAAAAGGTTATTTATGATTTATTAATATATTACAAGTATAATATATTAATGGAGAAATCATAATATTTAATTAGTATTGATCAAGAATTAATTTGGAATTAATTTAGTGATCAAAAGAGACTAATTAAATTAACGGAGACTGATTATGTAAATTAGTGATATATATAGTGTTTGGGCTATTGATCCATGTTGGGCTAAGTTTATGTAAGTATCCATGAAGAGTTAGCCCACATGAGATATGGATCATAACCTAAGTGTATGGATTAGGGTTTACCCATGACTCTTCGAATCCTACACTATATAAATGTCACCCCTTAGCCAAAATCGAGAACCCTAAGAGTTCTAAGAGAACCCTAGCCAATTTTGGTGGTGCTTAACCTCTATCTCAAAGTCCTCCTTTGTTCATGGTGTTTGTGAACCATTTGAGGCATCACACTTGAGGTGCTAAAGCTTTCTAAGGCCAAGAACTACAATTACATCAAGAGGTATTCATCTAACTATGAGTTTTGTATTGTATATCCTCTATTGTATGCTAGTTAGGATGTATGCTTTGGAAAATTGAAATTGCATATATAATTAGAGAAAACATAGATCCAAAGCATCTAGGGTTGCATGTGCACCATAAGAGTGTTATAGTGCTTAAAACCCAACAATTTTTGGATGTTACATGAATGGTATAACATTATTTTATGCTCTGTCATTATCAGCTTTTTAAGTTTAGAAGGTTTAACCTTATGTTTTCTTAATAGTGTTTAATATCAGAGATATTTTTCAATACGATACAACATTAAACTCAATCATCTCCAAAATCATCAGTTGTAACTTCAACTTATGATCTTCAACATCTTCAAGCTGTGAATGTGGGATTTATATTCATCATATCATATTTTCTAGTAATACAAAGCAATAAACATCGAACACATCAATGGACATTTAACTGTTGGTAGTCGTATCAATGGTAACTTCGTTTATCATCATTTCCATTGATTTAACTATTTTTACATATTAGTAGTTTTTAGTAACTATTTTTCCAAGAATTGAAGTTGGGTAGAAGCATTTTGGTACAATAAACACATTTTGATTAACCTTATAAAACCGTTGAGCAGTGAGCGTATTCATAACACTTACTCCTTAAGGAAATTCAAAAATGATCCAACCAACCCCATCTTAATAGATATGGAAGAATATGTATATGTTTCTACAAAACCTGACAAAGTGCCAAACGTTACGAAATCCATAGACCGAATAAACTCTCAAACTAGAAGACTCGGTCAACAACTACACCAATTCATACAAAAGGTAATTACTTTATTCATGTATCATTAATCATTTGGTATATGTAATTTATTAAACTTAATATTCTTTCCTTTTTGCAACAGGGACAATAAAATTAATCATTTGTAATATGTCAACAGTTTTCGTAACAGTGGCAATATAAATCATTTGTTTTATGTGACATGGGCAGTATCATATCCACAATCCACAAGGAGTTTGTAATGAAATACATCATGAAAACCGTTCAAAGCATAAACATGATATACAGACCACTGATCAGTCTCCACCTGTAGTTGGCTACACCAAGAGAGGTAATTATATTGCTAAGTATTTTTAATTAAATTGCATTTATATGTTTTGTTATATTTCATAAATTAAAATTATACCATATTCCCTCGATTGTAATCACAGATATAAGAAACATGGTTTTAAAGTCTAAAGATAACCAAAATGCAACAAGCCATGATTCTGATTTTGAAGAGCCAAATCCATTTGTGAAATAAAAGAAAAGGAAGACTCTTCTAGTAGTATAAGTTAAAATCTCGAAACCTAAAGCAAACATTGCAAAAGCATAAGTGGTGAATCCTCAGCCAGCCAATAAAAACCAAGTCATGTTTTATTAAACATGAAAAGAAAAAAACTAAGGCTGAAGTTGACGTCTATGGTTCATTGCAAGAAGCAAGGAGAATTCACCTCCGAACATCTCCAAAGGTTCTACACTCAGTGATGCGAAATCTTACCAACATACAAAAGGAATATGTTACTTCAGTTGGATTCGCTCCCTTATTAGATATCAAAGTGGATGGGTTGCCTACACAGATTGGGCACTATGCGGTGTACAAGTTCAATCCTGAATGAATGGTTTTGACTGTCGATCGGGGTGACATACCCAACACTATACAAGTTATACACGACATTTTCGGTCTGCCATTGGGAGCAATTGATATTAGCTCATTTCTAATCTGTCTTGTTCAAGATACAGCCGTTGAAACTTAGAGGAAACAATTCATGCAGGAAAATGATATCAGGCCGAGGGGCATTCAAAGGGAAATGATCCGAATAACAGAGTTTGGTTTGATGTTTAAAGTTAACTTTTTGTGCTCATATGTAACACTCTAGGAAAGTCCAAGAGCATGGATACATGTGATCTGTCTATGCTTTATAAGGTTTCATAGGATTTAGATTTAAGTGACATCTATTGGTGTTCATATTTCTTACAATGTCTGAAAGATACAAAAGCTCCATTATCGGTAGAAGTGACGATTTATGTGACATCTCGTAATTTAGGTCTAAAACTGTAGACGACCAATTCACTGCGAACATCTTTGTAACCTGACCTATTGAGCTTTAATGCATATTTTGGAAAGTAAATAGTTTCATTACAATTAAATAAGATATGAGATGGTATATTACTTCCAATTGTGGAAAATCTCAAACAAATCATAAAAGCACAAACTGTAACCCTAATTAATACGTCTCAAAAACTTAAATTTCGTATTAAGTAGTGTGAGAACAAGATCGATGCGCAGGGACAAGGTTTCAAAACTCAAACCTTGAGTGAATGCTTGAGATTTAATGTCTGCTTGCTAATGGATGTTCAAGTCTAGACTGGAAAGACCAGTCAAGTCTTAGATAATCAGTTCAACAAATGATCAAGACATTAATTGAGAACAAGTAGTCAATGATCAAGGTAAAGTTAATAAATGAAGAACAAGAAGAATGTTTTAAATATGATAAGAGTAAATGCCAAAAGTGAGTGAAAGATCCGTCGTTGACTTGTATTGAAAGGTCCTTTTTAAAGGAGTGAATGTTACAGCGAATTAACCCAGGTGTTTACATAAGACCGGACAAAAGACAGAAGTCTGACATTCTGATTGTCCTAAAACAACTTTAGACTAAGTCGTATGAAATGTTACATCAAATACAAGACAAAATTAATAAATTCACAAAAGACAAAAAGACTTCATTCCGAACAAGTATTATTCCGGAGATGAAAGTTTGATCCGGATCAGCATACATTCCGGACATCAGGATCAGCTCCGGAATGTGTTCCTCTTCAAAATACTCCTCTTCTTCTTTTCTTCAGCTTCAGACAGGTTCCGGATCACTTTTCCTTTCGGAACCAACACACTTCGGAAAATGTACTTAGGATTGCTAAAGGTTCACTTTCAGGTTCCAACAATCTCCCCCTAAGTGAACTTAGCAATCCAACAAGCTTAGTTCATTTCTTCCTTGATGAAGGTGTATGCTCTGAACAACCATTCTCGCACCGCAATGTACCAAGCCAGTTGACTTAAAAACTTTGCCTTAACCTGTTCCGGAGCATCAGACTTGGACGCCCGGGATATGAACTTCTTTAGAGCTTTGGTCGGTACTAGGTGTTTATCAAGGACTCGGAAGAAGTCCTTCTTGTTAGTTCTTCTGGTGGTGTAGACAAACCCTAGAACCGGTTCTTCAATCGGACCATCTGCACGAATTTCAGCTTCCGGAAGAACAAAGTCGATCTTGGCAACGAATTGTTCGGTTCCGTAGAGGTGAGCAAGTTCGTAATCACAACGGCAGAACTCAGCAACATAATCTTTGAGAAAGCCGAGAATTGCATGGTAAGCACCCATACTGATATCATCCAATTGATTTTCTCTGAAGTAAGCAGCTAGGGTAAGGATTTCGTTCGGATTCATTGAAGGAAAATCCGCGTTAGTAACGGTCCGGGGAGTTGGCTTGTTCCGGATGAGATGGAAACGGAATAGAGAACAGTTTAGCTCAAATTTTACTAAAATTTTTCTTCCAAAGCCTTGAACTTTGGTGATCCTCTTCCTTGTCCATATTTCCTTGAAGGGTTGAGCATTCTTTGCATAGAAGGTTTTAAGCCTTTCACGCTCTGTCCGGATGATCACTTCCGGATTATCGGTTGGGTGGAGCAGAGCAAACTTCGTGTAGAATTTGTTGTAAGGAGAGAGAGGAAGATCCAGTTGATCAGTGTCATTTGAGGGAAGATCATAGTAGAGTGTTGGGATGATTTCCTGTGCTTGAAGGATGCCTTCACGGCAAAGAGGAGAGATGCCACGCATCGGATCGGGATTGTCTTTTAAGGCTTGAATCTGGATGCTGTCCTCTAGTGCCTTATGAATTTCCTCCTGAGACCATCCATATTTTTGTTTGAGAGAAGATCCGGAGTGGAAGGCTTGTTGTTCGGAAGTCATCGGTTTCTTTCCTTTGTCTCTTTGAAGCGCATCAATGACCATCTTTATGTTTTCATCAATGATGAATTCCGGAGTGGGAGTTGGAAGCGGTTCTTCCGGAATTTCATCTGGGGTCCGGAGAGGAGAGCCCTGGTCAATTGGGGCTATTTTTGGTTCCGGAATGGGAGAGGGAGACAGCATAGAAGGAGTGGCTCGGAAAGCTTGAGCTGTGAGAAATGATTTTGCCTTAGCCATTTTGACGGCCATATCAAAAGCTTCCGGAAGAGAGGATGGCCAAGAGACTGCGGACCAGATCCTCTTTTGTTCTTCAGTTAATTCCTTCGGAGTGGTCAGCTTTGGAGCTTGAAGACCAAGAACTCCTTTGGGAGCTTCATCCGGAATATATACTTCATCATCTTGAACATCGTCACTTCCTTCAGTGATTCCCAAGATTTCGGAGACGATTTGAACATCTTCATCTTCGGAATCCAGGTCCTCATCCCTGAGTGTGAATTCTGAGGCTGGTTTCCATCTTCTGCTTGGGCCTTCTCCCCCTCTTGCATCGGTGAATCTTGAGACCGGTGCAAGCTTGAAGTCTTCCTTGATCTCATCAAGTTTGGAGAAAACCTTTTGAAGACCTGTGGAGAGTTGAAGAGTGAGAGTGTCATAGGCTTCGGCAGTGGGAGCTTGTTCGGAGAGATGCTTGAATGTGCTGCTGAGGATGGTGATCATCTCATCAAACTTCCTGTTCGGAACATCAACAATGTTCCAAGTTGAGCGCAGGAGTTTGATGAGGACTTTTTGAATAATGAGGTTCATCTCATCCTTCTTCCGAATCTCCTTCTCCAGTCGTTGAATTTGTTTCTCATGACGAACATGGGTCTGCTTGATTAGGTCGTTGGTAGCAGACACCAGATCGTCATGAACCTTGAGCATTGAGGAGATGGTATTGAGATAGTTTTCCACCAAAGCGTCATACTTGGAGTCAATTTGCTCAACAGTGTGCTTCAGCCGGATGGAGATCAGCTGATCAAGGTGGGCTTCTCTTTCTGCCACTGATGGTCCGGGCTGTTGGGTCAGAGACTGTAGAATGGCATCGAGTTTCGAATCAAGTCCGGAGACTTTTTGATCCAATTTTGAGTTTAGCTCGGTTACGGATGCCTCTACAGATGACACTTTATCCATAGTGTCCGAGACATTGTTGCGGATTTCCATAAGGGCGAAAGGGTTAACGTGGTCACCAACAGAGGATTCTGTATCAGAATCAGAGTGTTGCGGAGAAGGTTAGTGTACGTTCGGATGTGAGGAGGGACCCGGTTTGGTTGCATCATCATCTTCTTGAAGGTTTGAGTTGGAACCATCGTCCGGAGTGGTAGTGGAAGAGGATCCGAAGTCATAAGCAAACTTGGATACGAATGCTTTGAATTGGTAGTGAACGGAAGTCATGAGATGTGCATCGGAATGGTTGTTGCTTCTGCTTCCAACATGAGTTCTTCAGATATTTCTTCTTCCGGATCGGTGTGGAACATGCTTTGATGAGTGGTGATTGGGGGTAGCTCTGAGGAGAGTTCATTGAAAGCATCATCGTCAGTGGGAGGGACATAAGGCAGATTGCTTTGGATGGCCCTGTTCCTCATGGAGATGAGAGTGGACTCCACTTGAGCTCGAGAAAGGTCCGGATGTCGAGATGAGGCCCTGTTAACATAATCTTCCCAAAGAGGATCATTAGTGCCTGGTCGTCCTGTACGCCTTCCGGGTATCAGACCAGTTGTGGCATCGGAAGTTGGAGACACTTCCGGATGCTTGGGGTCCGGAACAATGGTTCCGGAGTGTGTGTGTGTGTGGAAGAGATAATGGGAATATCAAATTTGACACGTGTGTATGTTCCAGGGGGCTGCAAGGAACTTTGTTCAACACCGACATCACCCTTTTGGGAGGGTGAGGGTGGATGATGTGGAGACTCCCCGTGAGTGTGAGCTTGTGATGATGAAACATTGAGGGGTACCTCAGATGAGTGGGCAGGAGGGGTGTGCGAACGGCCAAAATCAGCCGGAATGTCATGGGTGCCCTCCTGTTGAGAGGGGGCACTGACTTTGGTTTTATTTTTGGCCTTAGGCTTGGTAGGAGAAGCCTTTCGTTTGGCTGGTTTCTTGATTTTGGGTCCGGACTTAGCAGGATCGGCCTCTTCCGGAGTAGGCTCAACAGAGATCGGGGCAGGTTATGTAGGGTCGAACACAACCGAAGTCTCAAGATGTTGTTTTAAGTAGGGAGAGTCGGAAGGAATGATGGCCAACATGTTGTCCGGAAGACGTTTGACCAGACCAAAAGATGATTGGTCCAGAATTCTATATGCCTTAACTATTTTAAAAGAGACACATACCTCCGGAGGAATGGTGCTAACCGGAATTGGTACGTTGAGGTCCGTGAAGATTTTTTGAATTGTCAGAGCCCAAAAAATAGGGTTTGAAATTTCGTTCGACTTCCTTTTGATAGCGAACTTGCAGAAGTCTTGCCACAAGACTTCAGGAAGATCTACAACATTGTTGCGTCCGGAGTAAATGCTGAAGACTACGTTCAGCCAATCCTTGCTCAACGTATCAGTACCTCCATGCTTTCCAGATAACCCACGGATGATGAGATGCATAAGAACGGTCAAGAGCCCAGAAACAACGGTTTTCTTGAAATCCTTTGCCTTGAAGTCTTGCGTGTAGCCAATGAAGTTTAGAAACGTCTGAAACTCTTCAACCGTTGGTTCAACAACTTCGAAACCAGTAGGACTTGGTGTGATACCAATTGCCTTGAGGAAGGTCGATTTGTAGACAGGAATGGTGCGATCACCAATAATAGTGGTTAACAGAACGCCATCTTCGAGTTTGATGCTTGTGAATGCGCGATGAAGATGAGAGAGTGGGAGTGGAGGATCAGGGGTTTTGGTAAGTGGAAGGGAGAGAGGATGATTTGCAATGAACTCAATCATTATTCTGATCGATTCATTGTAGTCTAGAGGATTTAGGGAGAACAGTTGAGTTGTATCCCTAAGAAAGGGTTCTTGATCGGCAGATGAGGATGAGCCCTTTGATCCTTTTGATGATTTCTTCCTGGCGATTGATTTCTTGGGAGTTGGTGCAGTTTGAGTTGGGTTCTTTGAAGACTCCATTGTTTAAGAATGAAGAAAGCTTGATGAACGCGAAGAGCAGTGAGAGATTTTTGGAGGTTTGAGAGTTGAGAGAGCGTAAAGAGGTAAAAGGGAATTTGAAAGAGTATTTATAGGTAGGGAAAGATGGGTCGGGTTGAAATAAGTAATGATGAGGGTCCGAGATCAATCGGGTCACATTTAATGTTTGGGAATGAGATTTGACAGGTGAGGTGAAAGGGCAAGGCAAATTGGGGCTAAAAGAGGAGAATTTAACCGTCAATTCGATTTCTAGTTTAATGGACGTGCAATCGTGTCACGCAAATCGAGGATGATCGGATAAGGATCTTCCTCAAAAGTAACCGTTGAGAAAACCGTTTCGCCTTATTACCTTTTGGTATTCCGGAAGAGTTGTTCCGGACAGTGTATGATCCGGAGGGTAAAAGTAGTGTTCCGGAGCATATATGTTTGAAAAAGGGTTCCGGAGCAAATTTTGAGAATTCCGGAGCATTTTTGAAAATTCCGGAGCAAATTTTAAAAATTCCGGAGCAAATTTTGAAATTACGGAGCAAATTTGAAAATTCCGGAGCAGATTTGAAAATTTCGGAGCAAATTTTGAAATTCTGGAGCAAATTTGAAAAAACTTTCAGAAAAATATTTAGGAGACATTCTGGAACAAAGATTGAGAAAACTTCCGGAGAGGGTTCTGAGAGAAATTTCGAAGTACAGAGAAGATTACCTTTCCGGAGTGGATTTCCCGAATTCCATTATGAAGTGAGTTCCGAAATAAAGATTCGGATGATGGTTGAACTTGATAATCGTGATGAATAGAATGAACTGTACAGCATAAAACCTCAAGGGATAATCAGAAATAAAGACAAGTAAAATGATCCTATGTATTTAGAGAGAAAATAGTTCCGAAGCAAAAATAATTGAGTGCGGAGCAAATTTTCTTCTGAATACTTCTATCAAAGAGAACATGTCTCATGAAAGAATTGAGGATCAGGCATCATCATACCCATTTTGTTCAGAAAACCATTAAATTTGGTTTCGTCTAATGCCTTAGTAAAGACATCAGCAATCTCATTGTCATATGGAACAAAAATAAGTTCAATGTGGCCATTTAGAACATGATCTTTAATAAAATGGTACCGGATGTCAATGTGCTTCATCATGGAGTGCTGAATTGGATTGTGAGAGATTGCAATGGCACTTTGAGAGTCACAGTAGACAGGAATGCGTTGAACTCGGTAACCATAATCCAAGAGTTGAGATTTCATCTAAAGAACTTGAGAGGTACAGTTGGCAGCAGCAATGTATTCAGCTTCGGCTGTACAGAGAGCAATGTAGTTTTGTTTCTTGGATGACCAGCTGACTAATCGACCACCTAGGAATTGACATCCTCCTGATGTACTTTTTCTATCAAGTTGAAGACCACCATAGTTTGAATCAGAGTAAGCTTGCAGAAGGAAACTTTCATTTGTTGGATACCAGATTCCGAGACTCTTTGTACCTTTGAGGTATCGGAATATTTGTTTCACAGCCAAAAGATGAGACATCTTCCGATTGACTTGAAATTTGGCACATAAACATGTTGAGAACATAATGTCCGGGCGACTTGCAGTGAGATAGAGTAAGGATCCAATCATTCCACGATACTTCTTTTCATCAACGGAAACACCCGAAGGGTCGACAAAGATATTATGTCCGAAGCCCATAGGTACCTTGGCTGAGGCACAGGTGTCCATTGAGTATTTCTTGAGAAGTTCAAAAATATACTTCTCTTGGTGAATGAAGATACCTTTGTCAGTCTGTTTGACTTGAAAACCAAGAAAGAAGCTTAATTCTCGATTTATGCTCATTTGGAATCGACTGATCATAAGTTTGGCAAAATCAGCAACCATAGATAAATCCGTAGATCCAAAAATGATGTCGTCCACATAAATTTGTACCAGCATGAGATGCTTTCCATTTGATCTTCGGAATAAAGTGGGATCAAGAATTCCTCTTTGAAAACCTGAGCGTTTGAGAAAATCGGTGAGAGTCTCGTACCAAGCCCGGGGAGCTTGTTTGAGTCCGTAGACAGCCTTTCGGAGTTTATAATAGTAGTTTGGAAAGGAAAGGTTAATAAATCCGGGGGGCTATTGAAGGTATACTTCAGTGTCAAGTTCACCATTAAGAAAGGCACTCTTAACATCCATTTGGTAAACTTTGAAGCCTTTGTGAGCAGCATAAGCAAGAAAGATTCTGATAGCTTCAAGTCGTGCAACAGGAGCAAATGTCTCGTCGTAGTCAAGACCTTCAATTTGAGTAAAACCTTTAGCTACCAATCTTGCCTTATTTCGGATGATAACTCCTGCATCGTCTAGCTTGTTGCGAAATACCCATCTTGTACCGACAATGGGGTGATGTTGAGGAGGAGGCACGAGAGTCCAGACTTCATTTCGGTCAAATTCTGCCAGTTCTTCTTGCATGGCTGTAATCCAATCAGCATGCTCTAATGCTTCCTTGATGGATTTGGGTTCAAGCATGGATATGAATGCTGAGAAATGACATTCATTTTGGATGTTGGTAGCTGAGCGAGTTTGTACACCAACATTCGGATTACCGATCACTTGGTTCGGAGGATGATCCTTCGTCCAAACATGTAATCGAGGGAGTTCTTGTGCAGCCGAATATCCTACATCAACAGTGGAATTGATTTGCTCCCCCTGAATGATTTGAATATTGGGATGATGCTCCCCCTGAACTTCTGAACCAGAGAGGTTAACATCATCATTAGAAAGGAACTCAAAGAAATTTTCATTTTCATCAATGTTGAGAGGATTGGAGTCATCGAAATCAGCAGCTGCATCTTGGAAGCCATCCACATTTGATTCAAGAAAGGGATTTGCATTATTCTCCCCCTCAACCTGAGAAGGTTGAAACGGTTCGGAATCAAATGGAGGGAGGCTTGGAAGTGGACCGGAGAGGTTGTGAGAAACTGGGGCTTCCGAAGGAGGAATTGGAATTAGAGATGGTCTTGATCGAGATTCCGAATCAAGAGCAGTTTCGGAAGGACCAAAGAGAGTTTCAAAGTCAACCTCAAGAATGGTTTGAGGGTTCGGATATCCTGGCGGAGAAGCATCAGACTCCATGATGTGAGTTGTGATGTGAGAGGGGCCAGAATTTCGAACGAAGTTGTCATCAAATGTAATATCATAACTTTCTTCCAGAACAAGAGTTATGCGGTTGAGAACTCTGTAAGCCTTTGATTTGGAAGAGTACCCAAGGAAGATGGCTTCATCAGTTTTAGGTTGAAACTTTGTAAGCTGATCACGGTTGTTTTTGATGAAGCATCTACATCCGAAGATATGCAAAAATGATATTGTTGGCTTTCGACCATTCATTGCTTCGTATGGTGTCATGTTGAGACGTCGATTGATGATGCTTCGATTTTGAGTGAAGCAAGCAGTGGATACAGCTTCAGCCCAAAGATAGAGTGGTAAATTTGCATAGTTCAGCATGGATTGAGCGGCTTCAACGAGTGTTCTATTGCGTCTTTCAACTATACCGTTTTGCTGTGGAGTGTAGGGAGCTGAGAAGTTGTGATTGATTCCTTTTTCTATGAGAAATTTCTCAATGGTGGAATTAACAAATTCCGAACCATTATCACTTCGGATTCTCCTGACCGGGAGTTTGATAAGAACTTCTATTCCTTTGATAAAATTGATGAGCTCAGAGGCTGTTTCGGATTTCAGCCTTAGGAAGAAGACCCAGGTGAACCTTGTAAAGTCATCAACAATCACAAGAATGTATGCCTTATGATGAAGACTTTCTACAGTGGATGGTCCACAAAGATCAATGTGTAGAAGTTCCAATGGTTCTGAGATGGACTTTTCTATGATAACAGGATGACCCTTCTTTGATTGCTTACCACACTCACACGCAGCACATAAATGATCATTTTAGAACTTGAGAAGAGGTAAACCTCTTACCATTTCGCCTGATACAAGATCATTCATGTACCGCAAGTTTAGATGGGCGAGCCTTCGGTGCCATAACCAACTGACGTCAGGAACAGCTTTGGAGAGAAGGTAGAGTTGCGGTTTGCCAATAATCATGTTGATGTCAAGCGGGTACATGTTCTTGTTGCGAAGTGACTTTATCAAACATTCTTTTCGGTCTTCAGTCATGACATAGCTATACTTCTTGCAAAATTCCACACGACGACTTGAGTCAGTGAGCTGAGCAACACTTATCAAGTTATGTTTCAAATCAGCTACATAAGCAACATGTGAAATAGAGAAGTTTCCATTGGTGAGAGTTCCATAACCACGAATTTGAGAATTGGAGTTGTTGCCATATGTCATGTAACCAACATTTGGAGAAAGCTTTAAATCTCGCAGAAAATCCTTTTGCTCCTTCATGTGCATGGAGCAAGCACTATCAATATACCATATTGTTTCTTGCTTCGAAGCACAAAGTGCCTGCAAAATTAGTGAGCAATGGAGTTTTTAGGCTCTGAGTTAGACTTTGGGACGTAGGCATGGGCTTTGGACTTTGATTGTGACTTAGGAACAACTTTGAGTTTCTGGGTGATATTCCTGGAATTCTTTGGAAACAGACAGAATGCTAATGTCTTTTCATCTATCCAGTAGTCATATTCAACTACTTGTGGGTTCTGAGCTGACTTCTTCGGTCCTTTGACATCCGGAGGATTGGCAATTTTGTTACCTCCGAAATTGGTGTTTTGTTTACAGATGTTTTGATTTTCCACACAAGGTTTTTCTTTGAAGATTTTGAAACAGTGGTTCTTGTACTTGTGTATTTATTTGATGACACATTGTTTCTTGAAATTCTAGGTTTAAAAATTGTGCCATCATATTTTGCAATAAAGACAGATGAAACATTTCGAGGTGCCGGTGAAGTATTTCGGATGGTTTTGACATTGACATGAGCTTGAGGTGAATTGGAGCTAAGGACTTCCTTAGGTTCCGGACGAGCAAGAGGTTCGGATGGTCTTTTTAGGATCCTAGTGGGAACAAAAGAATTTTGACTATGAGTTGAGACACGAGAATTCCGAGATGAACTTGGTTTAGAGTTAGCAAGGAACCTGGAATTTTGTCTAGTCTTGACTTCCTTTTTGTAAGCATTTCTAGCTTCTACCTTGGGATCTACAACATCTTTCCTATTCAACATTGGTTTTCTCTTAGGATAAGGTGAGGATCTAGAAGTTTGTCCTTTGGATGGATTAGTAAACTCAGGAGTAATGGGAACCAATTTGGTCCTTGAAAGCACTAAGGAGTCCGATTCACATGAATCAGAGGACACATGGCTTGAGACTTCAACTTTATCATCTAAAGATGCCCATACAAACTCAGAGGCATTGATTTCAGTTGTTTCCGGAATAATTTCCTCAATCATACAGTTGTTCACGTGATTACTTTTGGGAACATAGTCTACACAATTTGGAAGACTATAATGGTATTCCGTGGTCCGATTCAGGTCCAGGTTTATCAGAGGCGGAAGAGGCGTGGAATCAGGACACTTGACAACTATTGGTTTGAACTCAGGAATTAGGGACTCAAAAGGTTCTTTAGTCTCTGGAAGAGGTGACAAGGGAGAAACAGGGGTGTCCGAATTTTTGATGTTCGGAACTTCTCCCATGAATGTCAAATTTTGCAATTCCTTCAGGGGACTAACAATTGGTTTCGGAAACTCGCTTCCGAGACCAGGAGCTTTGGACCATGGATGACGAAAATTATGAGTCATCCGAATGTCAGCTTCAAATATGTCTACAGAGTTATGCAAAGCATCTATTTTAGCATTGAGACGTTTGTTATCAGAAATCAAAATATTTTGTTCAGAATAAGTGATTTCACATTTATCTTTCAAAATGATACATTTATCTTTTGACATTACAAGTTCATGCTCTAAAGACTCGATTTTCAATTTCTTATCCTCAAAACGTAATCTAAGACGACTTAGTTCACAGTCCTTCTTCTCACTGGCTTCTATGGCAGACTCATAGGCTTTATAGATGGTGTTCATATCTGTTTGGATCTGGGTCAGATAAGGTTCACATAAATTCAAATCAAAATTATTATCAGATCTCATAGATTTTAACTGTTGAACGATGCTTCCACCTGGTGGATCGTTAGTGGCCATGTAGCAGCAGTGAGGTTCAGCAACATCATCTTCATCTTCGGACCCAGAAGACCAATAACCTTCATCACATTCAACCGTTTGTCTTGCCATCAGACACATGTTTCTTCCAGTCACCAAGTCATCATCATCTCCGGATGACCAATATCCTTCGACATCTCTTGAAACCGTAGTAACAAACGCTTTCTCACTTTCAGCCATTTCTTGTGCTCTTCGGACATAGTAAGCTGAGTCTTTAACTTTTGGTTTTTGTGGAGCATCAACTAGACAATCTTTGGCAAAGTGATTTGCATGACCACATTTATGACACAAGATCTTTGGTTTGTCTGATTTGGAATTTTGAGAGGATTCCGGAGCGGAGTTTGGTTTAGTGAGGTTAGGCTTGTATGCAGGAGGGTTTTCGGAAGTTTGTTTTGGTTCCGGAGAGGAATATGGTTGAGGATGGGTTTGGTGAGGAGCATTGAATCTGTTTTGGTATGGTTTGTAAGAGGGATTGAAAGGACGTTTGTATTTCATTGAGAGTAAGGCGAACTCTTGTTGGAAACGGAGTTCGGAATCCAAGGTTTCGGAATCATCCTCAGGATAGATGTGTGTGGGTAAGGTGGTTAAGGATGACTGAGTTAATGGAACAGTGGGTTTGTAAGGTTCCGGAGCAGGTGAGTTCGGAATGGTTGATTCAAAGGAACTGACGAGAGCAAGTGGACCTCCGGAAAGTTCCCTTATGGTTTGAGCAACGTTTGATTCATGTCCTTGAAGCTCATCAAAAAGTTGATAGAGTTTTATCTTTTTCAAGGAACCATTGCTTTGAAGACAAGACTTTACATTTCCCCATCCTTTACCAAGACTGTTTATGAACTTAAGATTGTACTCAAGAGGAGTTCGAACAATCCCATGAGCAGTCATGTTACTGAGAACGATTCGATAACGGTTGGAGGCCGAGGCTAGAGTTTCACCTGGAGTAGTGGTGAAGGTGTCAAAGTCATTGACAACCGAGGTGAGGCGCTTGTCCTTCATATTTTCGGAACCTTCAATCAGATCCTGAAGAGTGTCCCAAATCTCTTTGGCTGATTTGCATAGCTTGATATGCTCAAAGAGTGATGGAGGAACACCAAACACCATTTCTGAGAAGGCAACTTGAGCAGCATGCAGCTTTTCGATATCATCTGCAGTTAGAGGAGCTGGACGAGCTTCATCTTCTCGCATGAGCTGAGCAACTGCATCTCTTACAACTGTTCTTATGGGAACATGAGGGCCTTCTTTGACGGATCTCCAGATTTGTTCACCCTTATCTTTGGCTAGTAAAAACCTTTCCATTCTAACTTTCCAATGATCATATTCTTCCACAACTAGCAATGGGGCACGTGTAGGGCCACACACGCTATTTGCGATTTGCATTGAAATCATTTGCTGAGGATTAGATGCAGCCATTGAAGTCAAGATATCTTCAAGCTTAAGTGGTATATAGAAGAACTTTTATTCTTAACACAGAAATGGTTGAAATACCAAGGTAAATTCAAGCCAACTATAATCTGATCTTATGGATTCAAAGGACAACCACTCAAGCTCTGATACCAATTGTGAGAACAAGATCGATACGCAGGGACAAGGTTTGAAAACTCAAACCTTGAGTGAATGCTTGAGATCAATGTCTGCTTGCTAATGAATGTTCAAGTCTAGACTAGAAAGACCAGTCAAGTCTTAGATAATCAGTTCAACAAATGATCAAGACATTAATTGAGAACAAGTAGTCAATGATCAAGGTAAAGTTAATAAATGAAGAACAAGAAGAATGTTTTAAATATGATAAGAGTAAATGCCAAAAGTGAGTGAAAGATCCGTCGTTGACTTGTATTGAAAGCTCCTTTTTAAAGGAGTGAATGTTACAGCGAATTAACCCAGGTGTTTACATAAGACCGGACAAAAGACATAAGTCTGACATTCTGATTGTCCTAAAACAACTTTAGACTAAGTCCTATGAAACGTTACATCAAATACAAGACAAAAGTAATAAATGCACAAAAGACAAAAAGACTTCATTCCAGACAAGTATTATTCCGGAGATGAAAGTTTGATCCGGATCAGCATACATTTCGGACATCAGGATCAGCTCCGGAATGTGTTCCTCTTCAAAATACTCATCCTCTTCTTTTCTTCAGCTCCAGACAGGTTCCGGATCACTTTTCCTTTCGGAACCAACACACTTCGGAAAATGTACTTAGGATTGCTAAAGGTTCACTTTCAGGTTCCAACAAGTAGTTGTGAGCAAAGCAAACACTTTAGTCTCGTAGTACATGTTCACCTGAGTCCGAAAATATAAAGAACGTCCAAAACGGAGCTCGTATGCAAAAGATCTGATCGTTATAGGAAACAAACCAGTATAATACTGATTTTATTTAAATTGCATAAACTGTTTCGATCCATCGAGACACTTGCACCCCTTAGATGGAAATCTTAAGAAAGTTTTTGGACTTAGACTATGGTCTATTATTTGATTCCATACTCGTAATATTTTTTGTAAAAATATTTGTAAAAATCAAAAAATCGGACGTTTCAGGTCAATCAAAAGCGAATCTTTAAATGTGATTTCCCAGAGTTCTACAACTCAAAATATTAATCCATTTGGGCTTCTGCAATCAGTGCACTTGGCTCTATCATTCACTACTTTCGAAAAAAATATTAGATGTCGGGATCTTGGCACACAAATCTCGAAAGGTTTTTATGACTTTTTGAGAAAAATGGCATCACCAAACATTGCCACCTTACATGAGAGTCAAAAATAAGCCATGACCTTCTTCCTTGGCCATACACACATCCAAGGCTTCCCTTCCATCCCCACCTTACCTAGTTGGAGTGCACACTTGGTCAAAGTACTAAGCATGAGATGTTTGTGTGTTTGACTAACCAAGAGAGTATCATGCTAGGGGCTTGCATGAGGCTATAAAAAGAACCCTTGGCATCCACATTTGATCACAAATTCATTAGCCCTTCCCTTTCTCCTTTGCTCTCTCTCTCTCTCTCTCTCTCAGTCTAAATTCCCCGACTGATGGTGAAACCGTGAGCCGCCGAGAACCACCGCCACCCCACCTTTTTCTCATGTTTTGACGACCAGTAGCCCCCGAAACCACAACCTGTTGACCCCCTCCACCACCTGCTTCCTTCCCTTCCTCCCCCGCTGTCATCCCCCTCCCGTCGATATCGTCGGGTAGAAAAGAAAAAACCGAGAGGCTGCCGAGCAGCCCCTCCTTCGACCACCACCCCCATTATTTTGGACCTTGCAATTCCCATTATTTTGTGGTACTAGTCGAGCAAGCGTCAAGTTATTTTATCGTGTTTTGTGTTGTGTTTCAAGTCAAAAAAATCAGGTTATAGGTTATTGCTATTTCATGTTATCTCGTGGTGTTTCCCGGAAAACAAACCATACTCACATCTAGACCGAAAACCACGCATCAAGGGTGAGTGTTTACGGCCCCATTTAAAGGCTTTTACACATTTCGGGGGGGGGGGGGGGGGGGGTATACATGTGCTCACGTATCACATTTATGCAAAAATCTCATAAAAAATCGTATCACGGTTACAAATATTACTAGTTAAAACATATTTTTTTTTAATGAAAACTAGTGATTAAACTTGATATATTCATATGTTATAGGTGTTTGAAAAAAGATTACAACTAGTTAAAATAACATATCTTTTTACTAAAAACAATTTATGATAAGTGGTTAAGTATGCGTCATAATTATTATGCCATGTAATATTACCACTCAAATGATATTCAAAGATCATAACTTACATGTATGCACGTGTACGTGTGTGTCTATATATATATATATATATATATATATATATATATATATATATATATATATATATATATATATATATATATATATATATATATACTTGGTGTAAGACCCATGTATTACATGGGTTAATTAAAAATATATATATAAATGTCTAATTATTTAAGAACTTTGGATTTATAAGAAAATAAGAAAAATAATGAATTATGAAAATTGATTTTTTTTATCTTTTAAATTTAAATAAATAAACAAAATAAACTAATGAGCTTTAATTTGGGAATTTAAAAATAAAAAGGTAAGTCAATTAATTAAATTGATATTTATTTATTACTACATTTATTGTAATTATTACATTAAAGTATTATATAGAATTTATTAAAATAGAAACACTCATAAAATGACATGTGGAAAAGAAATTAATTCAAAATAATCACAAAATGACATTTGGCAAATTGAATGAGAGTGTGACATGTGGCAAAAAAAACCATCATTTATTAGAGTGTATATATATATATATATATATATATATATATATATATATATATATATATATATATATATATATATATATATATATATAGTATCAAACTCACAACTTGGTCTTTATACATGTACTTATATACAAATCTATTAGATTTACCAAGTTAATCAAAGTGAAACTTGCATCTTTACATGTGAACTTATCAAACATACTCGACTTTATAGTAAAGCACTATTCACCGTAAATCATTTTGTCTAGTTACTTATTGTAACATCCAAAATTCTGGTATGTCCTGAAACCCTAAGAAATGATAATTTTTGCATAATTGGTCCCTTAAGTACGCTGGGCGTACTTAAGTGTACGCTTAGCGTACTGCAGGGAAGTGGTCGCGGAGGATTCAGGGTACGCCGGGCGTACCTTAAGTTACGCGGGGCGTACGCGCCAGGGACGCAAAACCCTAATTTTCCGGACTTGAGGCCTATTTAAACAACTTTAAGTCCCTTGGACTAAACCCTAGTGAGCCTCCATAGCCTTAGAACGTCCATATACTCCTGGAAACCTTGTGAGATCATTCTTAGGCCTTAAAGAGTGCATTTGTGGCCTTTTGTGTGTATTCAAGAAGAAGGGGTGGTCAAGCAAGCTTGGATCAAGAGGGTGCTTCAAGATCCTGCACCAAAAGCATCTTGCAAAGCTTCTGGAGGTAAAAAGCTTGCATCTTTCCTTTCTAATCTATAGATCTAGCTAGGGTTTTGGTGGTTTGTCCGTTTTTTGAACTTTGGACCTCTTTTATGGAGTTAAGCCTTCCCTTTTGATATGAAAGTCAGATCTGAGGTCCCCTAGTCATTTAGAAGTATAAAAATGGAAGCTTGATGAGAGATTTGACCTCATGCTTGGGTAAAAGACCTTGAAAAGGTCTTAATGGAGTGGTTGGGTGTGTATGAGACATGCAAGGGCATAAAGTTGGCAACTTTATGCCTTAGGACACC
Organism: Lactuca virosa; assembly: GCF_052849685.1. NCBI lineage: Eukaryota > Viridiplantae > Streptophyta > Magnoliopsida > Asterales > Asteraceae > Lactuca > Lactuca virosa. The sequence goes on along the minus strand of NC_136427.1, from coordinate 211,932,699 downwards.
TTTTCAAACTTAGATCTAGCTTTTGGTCTTGAGGGATTCGAGCATTAAGCACTTAATGGGAAAAGTGCTTAATACGGTTGTACGCTGGGCGTAACTGTCTGTACGCAACGCGTAGTCGCTAAATCTTCAGTACGCTGCGCGTACCAGGGAGGTACGCTGAGCGTACGCAGCTCAGTTGGGCCCTAAGCTGTTTTGGGCCTTTAGGCCTTTGGGCCTCATTTGGCTGTCGAGCTTGATTGAATTCTGTAAGATTGAGGCCTTTTCATCTGTTTGGGCCGAGGACTTATTGGTTGGGCCTTATTGGGCCAAGGGGCCCATTAAGGATATTGGACTTGAATTTTGGGGCCCATTTGCAAGAAAAGGGTAATTGGGCCTTGGGGGTAGAGTTTGAAGGTTGGGCCTTTCCTTGGGTAATTTAAGGTCTTATCATTGATTATATATTATTGTTATTATTCAGCTTGGGAGGTTGCGGATTATTGGGAGGGCAGTATTTGTATTCATCGGACGGAGGTGAGTCTTCTGACCATACCTATGGGTCTAGGGCACCAAGGCCGGCCCATTATGTGATCATGTTATGTGTGTGTTATTCATTTATGGATTGATATGTTATGTGATATTATGTTGGTATGGAAGACCTCGGGGGGAGCCCGTGGCATTGGATATAAGACCATGTGGGGTAGCCCATGGCAGTCCTAGGTAAAGACCATGTGGGGTAGCCCATGGCATTCTTGCTGAATCATATTGCATAGTTTATGTGGCATGTTTATAGCTTATTTAGCTATCAGGATATGTGTATGTGAATGTGTGGGGTATGCTCTGGGAAACTCACTAAGCATTTCGATTACAGGTTGTTGATTTGTTTCAGGTACTTCTGAGCCTAAGGGCAAGGGCAAGGCGTGATGACGTGGCGTGCACTCTACCTCTCTTTTGATGTGTATGGGACCATCTGATGTTTTAAAAAGGAAAAACAATGATGTAATGAATGTTGATTTGAAAACAAATGTTTTGGGATTTTATGGTTTATGAGATTGGTTTTGGTTAACTAAAAATGAAAATTTTTCTTGGTAAAATTGGGTCGTTACAAGTTGGTATCAGAGCCTCGGTTTGAGGGATTCGGGCACATCCTCGGGTGTGTCAGGACTCAAACTAAGAAGGTGATAAAATGTTTTCAAAAGTAACCAAAAAGGAATTAAAAGAAACCCAAAAGATGAGAGTGCGACGCGCGTGATCAGCCGAGCCAAGTAAGTAGTTTACCAATTTGAATAGCCATGCTATACTGATATTGAGTCTTGTTGCTTATATGGAACTTGCTATGTGTATGCTTTTAGAATTATATACGGTTAGGAGCTTATAGCCTCAGAATGATTGATTTGGCCTTATTTTCTTTTCCTTGTCTCGATGTGGTCTTAAGGTAGAATCTCTTATTCGAAAGTCTATTTGATCCTATCTGTGTATAATTTGCATGCATAAAAGCAGCCTGTTGTGATGGGTTTGATTTGTCATGGGTAGGACAAATCATAGGGCAGCCCAGGATTTGTTTCGGGTGTTAGTTATGGTATTGTATTGGGTTGTATTGGAGTCATTAGGTAGAGCAGTGGGGGAAAGGTACATGTAGGTGTGGAAGGTAGTATTGGGCCCGTACTACTGGAAGCGCATGAACTGTACCCAAAGCCATGTTTTACCTGGGGCTCCAAAGGGGAGGAAAAACAGTGTGAAAGAACCCTCGTTATAGATATCCTGATCATTATGTTTTGATATTTCAGTTCAACATGGCGATGACACGGTTTGGAGCAGGGGGATCAGGATCGGGATCTGGGTCCGGGGCTGGGTCAGGCGGCCCTACTGATGGTATTGATGAGAGGCTGCCTGAGTTGATTGCGGTCGAGGTTACGAGGGGCATCCTTGACGCTACCCCAGTCATCTTTGGGACGGTCAAGGAGGGCATGATGGAGCTCATGGAGGAGAGACTTAGGGCATTCAGGGCTGATGTTTATGCTGGTCAGGGTGGAGCCCGAACTCCCTCGTTTAGGGAGTTCAAGGCATGTGGAGCTCCAGAGTTATTGGGGGTCAGGGACCCCATTGTGAGCAGACGTTGGGTAGCAGACATTGAGAATGCCCAGCGCACGAGTTCTTGCCCGGAGGAGGCAAAGGTTGGATTTGCTTCCTGTATGTTGAGGGACAGGGCCCGAGATTGGTGGGGCGAGGTTACTAGCCAGGTGGGAGCAGCCGGTGTGGCTGAGATGTCGTGGGCTGAGTTTGTTCGACGTTTCGATACGGAGTTTGCGCCACCTATTGAGGTGCAACAGTTGGTGAGGGAGTTTCATGGGTTGCAGCAGACCACCGAGACGGTGGCAGAGATCACCGCCAAGTTTCGAGAGCGAGCTTTGTTGATTCCGCACTATGCTACGGATGAGGAGATGAGGCGGACCCGATATCATGCTATGTTGAGGGATGATATTCGGGAGTTTGTGAGCTTTACAGGGTGCAAAACTCTGAACGAGATGGTGGAGAAGGCCCGTGAGAGGGAGATGGAGTTGGAGTCCCGCACGAAGCGGAAGACTGAGCATGTACAGGCCGCATGGGCTCAGGCTAAGAAGCCTAAGACCTCTGATTCTTCGGGTAGGGGTCAGCAGGGTCGGGGCCGGTGTGCCAAGTGCGGGAGGTTTCATTGTGGGGCTTGTCGGATAGCCGGGATATCAGGATGTTACTCTTGTGGCCAGCCGGGCCACATGAGTAAGGATTGCCCCAAGAAGGGCTTGATATGTTTTCACTGCAACCAGACAGGCCATAAAAGGTCCGATTGTCCAAAGTTGCAGGGAGGAGGAGGAGGATCAGTGGCGGCGCCCGTGCCCGCCACTATGAGGATTACTCACGGTCGCCCTGACAGGGCGGAAGCTCCAGCGGTGAAAAGCCGCGCTTTTTAGCTGACTACCGAGGAGGCTCGGGCAGCGCCAGACGTTGTGGCTGGTATGTGTCTATTTTTCTCTACCTTGTGTTGTTAAATGCTTATATGTATGTATTATTTTTTTGTATAGGGACCTTTTTGGTCAATGGTATGTCGGCTCATGTTTTATTTGATTCGGGTGCTACCCGATCGTTCGTGTCTCTTGCGCTTAGCAAGAAGTTCCGAGACGCGCCGGGGACTCTGGATTCCAAGACGCGCCGGGGACTCTTGCGCTGTCTGTACGCAGCGCGTAGTCGCTAAATCTTCAGTATGATGTGCGTACCAGGGAGGTACGCTGGGCGTACGCAGCTCAGTTGGGCCCTAAGCTGTTTTGGGCCTTTGGGCCTCATTTGGCTGTCGAGCTTGATTGAATTCTGTAAGATTGAGGCCTCTTCATCTGTTTGGGCCGAGGACTTATTGGTTGGGCCTTATTGGGCCAAGGGGCCCATTAAGGATATTGGACTTGAATTTTGGGGCCCATTTGCAAGAAAAGGGTAATTGGGCCTTTGGGGTAGAGTTTGAAGGTTGGGCCTTTCCTTGGGTAATTTAAGGTCTTATCATTGATTATATATTATTGTTATTATTCAGCTTGGGAGGTTGCGGATTATTGGGAGGGCAGTATTTGTATTCATCGGACGGAGGTGAGTCTTCTGACCATACCTATGGGTCTAGGGCACCAAGGCCGGCCCATTATGTGATCATGTTATGTGTGTGTTATTCATTTATGGATTGATATGTTATGTGATATTATGTTGGTATGGAAGACCTCGAGGGGAGCCCGTGGCATTGGATATAAGACCATGTGGGGTAGCCCATGGCAGTCCTAGGTAAAGACCATGTGGGGTAGCCCATGGCATTGGATGTAAGGCCATCTGGGGTAGCCCATGGCAGTCCTAGGTAAAGACCATGTGGGGTAGCCCATGGCATTCTTGCTGAATCATATTGCATAGTTTATGTGGCATGTTTATAGCTTATTTAGCTATCAGGATATGTGTATGTGAATGTGTGTGGTATGCTCTGGGAAACTCACTAAGCATTTCGCTTACAAGTTGTTGATTTGTTTCAGGTACTTCTGAGCCTAAAGGCAATGGCAAGGCGTGATGACGTGGCGTGCACTCTATCTCTCTTTTGATGTGTATGGGATCCTCTGATGTTTTAAAAAGGAAAAACAATGATGTAATGAATGTTGATTTGAAAACAAATGTTTTGGGATTTTATGGTTTATGAGATTGGTTTTGGTTAACTAAAAATGAAAATTTTTCTTGGTAAAATTGGGTCGTTACACTTATCCACGTATAAGTTTGGGTTGTTCATTAGTATTCACTATTTACTCTCGATTACTGCGCCCTGAATGCTTATCCACGTATAAGATAGGGCGGGTTATTGGTGTACATTAGTTAAGGGCTTCTATAGTGAGATGATATGCATTACCTAAGTATAAACACTTAGTATACCCACACCACTAACCGTTAATCCTCAGAGTGATATGCATGTATAGATCTATATGGGTTGACACCCCCACCTACAGTTGCTAGCTATAACCGTGGCGGTCAAGTCGAAGCGGTTGATTCTATCTTTAGTCATTTCTACGATGTCCAATGAAGCGTTGTAGGGGTACTTCAATCAAATAGATCGGTTATAGGACTCACTATAAAAATTAACCAGATCTTTCTCTCTCTACAAACCATGGACTTGGTTTCTCTCTCTACAAACCATGGATTTTCTCTCTCTACAAACCATGGATTTGGTTTCACTCTCTCTACAAGACCTTTTAAGTACGAAATTACTTACAAATATAATATGCTTTTTGGCTTTAAAGGTATTTCTGAAAGGTTCTCTAGAAACTCATTCATAAGTATGATTTACTTACAGAAATGCTTTTTGAACATTTTAAATGTATCATTATTACATTATTAGAAAACCTGTAACTCTAATCAACCTTGTGTTGACCCTCAAAACTACATGTATTCTCCAGAAATCACTAAACAAGCATTTCAGATGAAGGGATAGTCATGGATTTCAGGTGACCTAGTTTTCCTAGTTTTTTTATATATGCCTACATGTTTAAGGCAATTCATGTACTATATTATTATGTGTAAGAACCTTGTACTCAAACTTCAAGATGGAATACATCTACTGTTTTGTTTATCATTGCACTTGTGCTATATATTCAATTTGGTTGTGATACATGAACTAAGTCGCATAGCTCGACATGTTTCGCCGCCTCGGCCATGGGTGCGACAGATTGTTATCAGAGCTAAATTGGTGATAGAGAACTCGTATACTCGAAATAGGAATACAACTATATCAACATGCTCCTAATAAAAGTATTATTATTAATTAAACTACTTCTTGACTACTTACAAGAGAGGTGTCTAGTTTGAACTATTGCTTGGGTTGCTGGATTTCAGAACGACTATACGCGAAAATGATCGTACCCTCCTGTACTTGTCACCTGGCTGATCCTTACTTGATAGTCTTGAGGTACTAAACAAAAACTAATAATACTGCAAACCTCGCCAACAATATATATAAGAGTTATATATACTCTAAACCGTGATGAGAACACTTAACAAAATTCTATCATATCTTCAACTAAAACTACAAACTCAATCCTTTAGGTCAAACACCTCGACGAAGGTTAGTACCATACATAAGTCATACTGCAAATAGACCTAGAATGCGCATCTACGTTATTTAGGGTCGGGCCGGTACACAACCAACCTTAAGCAAGGTGTTTGACAAACTACAATGGTTGAGAGTTTTAGAGATTGAAGAATGCTCTCCAGATTCACTGCAGATACCTAGTACCTTAGAATCCTTATATCAACTCCAAAACAACATACATTTTGAAAATCATAAAAATACTTAAAATCTGTTATCCTAGATTTTCCTGATTTACCTAAATCCGAAGAAAAACAAAGAACCAATAGCTCTGTTACCTTCATAGCAGAGAAACCCATAGTTCCCATTTGATCGTTCAGTAGTCTCCAAACTTCTCTGTCCCCTATATTCCAAAGATGACAAGCATCCACCCGAGGACGAATCATCTTAAGAACCCACTTAAGGGGAGGAATCTAAAGAAGAGAAAGGAACGACCGAAGATAAGAAACCAGTTGGAGAAAACATGAAAGGAGAAGGACTAATAGATGAAGAGTCAACTATTCAAACACCACCAGTGTACTACCTCTACCAATAATTTTCAGGTGGAACACTCTGCATGGATACTTCTAGGGAATGGATTCCAGCTCATTTTCGATATGATACTTCCACCGAAAGGAAACAAATATCGTTACAAGATCAACGATGGTTCACAAACACTCTGAGAGACAACTAATACCCTTGAGGAGCAAAGCTGACAAGTCACCCATGACTCCTCAAGTTTGTTCCTCTTATCTGCAATTTTGTCGATAACGCTGTGCTTCTCCTAATTGAATGAAGTGTTCAAATTACGCCATAAAATCAAAATCCATGATAGAAAACATGGATGTAGTAGAATACGTCACTCACACTCTAGGTCAAAGAGTTGGAGAAATCAACGAGGAACAACATGATGAAAATGACACTGCCCTACGCTACGCCATCATGTCGATTAACCAAAGAAAGGTTGTTACCCACGGTCACAAAATCTATACACTCGAGTATAAAGTCCAATTGACCTAAAATAGACTGTGTATCAAATGATTGTAAATATAAAAGGATGCATGAAACTCATAACCAGCTCGTGGAGCTAGCCAATCTGCTAATCAGGTATTTTAAATCTCTAACAAGGTTTCCTTGGGCGATTTGTACCCTTAGGTTAAGGTTAGGGATCATGGGAAAAGAGATTATATGCAAGCATTAATCCTTGCTATATCTCTCATTGGCTGAAGCTTTTCCATTACTAACCTTGTCTATATTTGGAAACTGGGTGTAACCAGATGTAACAGGAATACAAGTGTTTCTGCTATCAAGTTGTTTCAAAGGTCGTAAATATTAACAATTCTCTCTCTATCATTTGAAATTGGTATGATTTCAGTTATCTCTCTATCATGTGAAATCGATAAGATTTCAATTCTCTCTCTATCATTTGAAATCGGTAGGATTTCAATTCTCTCTCAACCATTTGAAATCTGTAGGATTTTAGTTATCTCTCTATCATTTGAAATCGGTAGGATTTCAATTCTCTCTCTATCATTTGAAATCGGTAGAATTTCGAGTCTCTATATATCGTTTGAAATCGGTAGGATTTCAATTCTCTCTCTATCATTTGAAATCAGTAGGATTTTAATTCTCTCTTTAGCATTTGAAATCGGTAGGATTTCAGTTATCTCTCTATCATTTGAAATCGGTAGTATTTCAATTCTCTCTCTATCATTTGAAATTTGTAGGATTTCAATTCTCGCTCTATCATTTGATATCGGTAGGATTTTATTTATCTCTCTATCATTTGAAATCGGTAGGATTTCAATTCTCTCTCTATCATTTAAAATCGCTAGAATTTCAATGATGTCTCTATCATTTCATATCGGAAGGATTTTAATTCTATCTCTACCATTTGGAAATTTGTAGGATTTCAGGAATTGATCGCTATCTATAATTTGGAAATCTGTAGGATTTCAGGGACAAGGTACTCTAATGCACTATCATACGATACAAATCATGCGTGCTTGTTTATGACTAAGTGGTTACTGGTACGGTTCCTATCAACAATATTTATGCTTTTGTATTATTTGATATTGGTGCCGATTGAAGCTTTATTCCCCATAAGTTTAGAAGCATGGTAAACCATAAATCATGCAAATTTAACAAAGCTTACACGGTAGAATTAGCAAACGGCAAAATAGAAATCACTTTAGAAATACTCACCAATTGTCTTCTCACCCTAAATAACTATGTCTTTCACGTCGACCTAATGCCTATGACCATTGGAAGTTTCGATGTAATATGGTTTGTTATCACCTCATCGAGCAAAGATTTTATGTTATGAAAAGGTCGTTCGACTACCTCTACCTAACAACGAAGCACTCATGATTTACGGAGATAAATCAGCAAAGAATCTAAGAGTCATCTCTTGCATGAAGGCAAGAAAGTGTTTGCATGTTTCGCTTTCTTGACCCACGTGGTAGATATGCAAAGAAAGGGTAAGGAAATCAAAGATATTCTACAAGTGTGCGACTACTCGGACGTATTTTCAGAAGATCTACATTGAGTACCACCAGTTAGATAGGTCGAATTCTGAATCAACTTAATCACGGGTGCAACACCAGTGGCAAGATCTCCTTATCGTCTGGCTCCATCAGAAATGAAAGAACTCTCTAGTAAACTCCAAGAACTTCTTGATAAAGGCTTTAATCGGAATAGCTTCTCACCATGGGGAGCTCCGTTATTGTTTGTCAAAAAGAAGGATGGATCGTTTAGGATGTGCATCAACTTTCGAGAGTTGAAAAAACTCACCATCAAAAACTGATACCCACTTCCGAGGATTGATGAACTGTTTGATCAACTACAAGGATCCTGCTACTACTCAAAGATCGATCTAAGATCCGATTATCATCAACTAAGAGTTCAAGAAGCAGACATTCCAAAGATGACATTCATGACTCTGTACTGTCACTACGAGTTCTTGGATATGCCCATCGGACTGACCAACACACCATCCGTATTCATGGACGTTATGAATCGGGTGTGCAAACCCTATTTGGATAAATCCGTGATCATGTTTATCGATGACATATTAATATATTCACGAACCAAGGATGAACATGGCCAATACTTGCAATTAATTCTGGAACTGTTAAGGAAATAGAAACTTTATGCAATGTTCTCTAAATGTGAGTTCTAGACTAACGAAGTGCATTTCCTCGACCATGTGGTCAGTTTCAAACGGATTCATATCGATCCCTCGAAGATCGAAGCGATTAGAGATCGGAAGGCACCAACTGTCACACCCCGAAACCGAAATGGCGGAAACGTTCTGGGGTGTAGGACGTCATGCATAGTATCACAACAATTGTGTCATACCAAGCATAGTAAACACAACCAGACATTGAATACATATATGAAAAGGTTTACATTGTTTAATACATAGTTTTTGTTTATATCAAAAGTAAAATAGAAAGACATGACTCTAACGCTCCGACTTCTGCAAACTCCTAGAAGTACCTGTCTACTAATTCCCTGAGAATACAAGCAGTTTTGAAAGAATATCAGCATAAAGCTAGTAAGTCCATAAGCATTTAGTTTTGGTGGAAAAATGTTCTTTGATTCTTTTGAAAAGTGTTCCTCAAGAAAATCCTATATTTTCTTATGAAAAGCATGTTTGAAAACCCATTCCTTCCATGGCTTCCAAATTCATACATGACATGTAGAATTCCAGGAGTCATGGAATGACTATCCGTTGGTAGAGTAGTAAACCATCAGTTTTAGAAAAACCGGTGTTGTCCCGGGAAAATCCTATATTTTCCCTAAAGACAAGTTATCCATCCTAGACGTAGAGATGCAAGTTTAGAGATTCCTGATTACTATCAGTATATAAGAAAGTAGTTTTATTACTTAAAATAAAATAATGAAGAGTAGAGTCCGTAAACCAAAGTTAGTTTATACTTATTTGTGAGTCGTATAACCATACTTGATATGATCTAGAGACCTTTCTAACGTTCTTCAGGCGTTAAGTTAAATGACATTTGTCCACCACAGGCATGCCTGCCTCACTGTAGCTAGCAGTTCTGGTGTGGGATTGTCAGTCCCGAATAGATCTATTCACAAATCTCACGCTCTCCCTCCAGGAGACTCTGGTTATACTGAGATAGGATTTATCACTATACACCTAAGGGTACAGTATTGAAGTAGAGCCTCACAATTCTGTATAATCTAGTTTACTAGCGAGAAAACAGTATAAAACAGTAATTATCCTTGAATAAATGTACTTTATACTTCTACGAAAACATATAACATAAACTAAATCTGCCATAGTTTATATATATTAATCCATGAAATCTGATTTGGTAGTGACTGCCTAGAGGGTTATCCCAAACTATACCCATTATAGTTTATTAGAGTTTATATGAAAAAAAATGTTTTATAAAACCTTTCTGAAAGCTATGAAGTTAGATTCCCAAAATAACAGTTTCCCTTATGATCAACATTTTACAAAAAGAGATAAAATATCTGATTATATTATTAAACATGGAAATCGTTGGACTGTATTAATAAGTTTAAAACTTAATAAAATACTTTGAGTTTGGCTTGTATTCCCCCCTGAAAACATTAAAAACACGGAAAATGTAGGGGTATGAACTCACCTCGGGTGATTTGAAGGAAGGATCGATACGGAATGCGGGATGTTCAAGTTAAGCCTTGAACATGATTTGATCCTAATTAACATGCAATGACACATAAAGGAGTCAAATGATGGTATTTCACCACAAAATGTGATGGAGAACCACTCTAGGAACTTGGGACTACTTGCACTAAGTGTTAGAACCTTAAAGGATTGCATGAGGGGAGTGTATGGCCACCTATAAGGTGTGTGCGGCCATGGGTGTGCAGCCCAAGGGGTGTGCGGCCGTACACTCATGATGGAAGGTGTTCTTGGGGTGTTTCAAGGTCCATACTTGCAATCCATGAAGTGTCCTAGGTCTATACTCAATGGTAGTGCAAGTTAGGGGTTCTAGAAGTGTGTTTGTGGCCCTAGAATGAGTGTGGGGTTGCACACTTGAGTGTGTGGTCGCACACTTGGGTGTGCTGCCGCACACTTGGAGTGTGCTGCCGAACAAGTGTGTGTGCGGCCGTACACAGGTGTTTGCGGTCGTAGACTCCACACAAAGAAGTCCAAAATGCCAAATCTAGTGTGTAGCAAGGCTAGGTTCATGTCCAACTCGAATATAGAAGTCCAACTCTCACTTTGGAGGGTGTTTTAAGAGTGTACGGCCCACCTTATGAAGGTGTGCAGCCGCACTCCTTCAAAGAGTGAAGATCATGATGATTCAAGGCTTAGGTAAATATGTCCTTCATGTATGATAAGCTAGGAGATGGAAAGCTCACGTTTTGAGGCCTTGAGAGGGTTTGCGGTTGAAGAATCCTGAGAGAGAAGGAGTAGTGTGCTGCCAAGGAGTGAAAGGAATGAAGGGAAGGGGGCTACCCTTTATATAGGAGTAGGTATGATGTCAACAAGTGAGTGTGCGGCCAAGAGGTGAGTGTGCGGCCGCACACCCATGTGTACGGCCGTACACTCCCCCTAAGGGTGTGTATGGCCTGATTTTGACACTCTATGGCTTGCTGACTCGTTCCTAAACTCAACCTTGGTCATAATCGAGCTTAAAATCACTTAAACGAACCCTCAAACAGTGCCAGAAGTCAACAAAACATGTTTAACTTTGATTGAATTGACTAAGTGTGCGAGATAGAAGTTCCGGGTTGTCACATCATCCCCCCGTTAGAGGGAATTTCGTCCATAAATTCAAGAATAAGAATATAACTCATGGTCTTGGAAAAGAAGGAGGTACTTAAGGTTCATGGGACTCTCATGCTCCCAAGTGAATCCAAGTTCTTGTTCGACATTCCAACGGACCTTCATTATCGGGATGTGATGTTATTTCGTTTGCTTGATTTCTCGATTCGCGAGCTCGGATGATTCTCTCACAAAGTGTAGGCCCTCGTCTAACTCGAGGTCGTCGAGGGGAAATCGTAGGTGTCTAATCGGACGGACACTCATTTCAGTTTGACACGCGAAAGGCGGGATGGACTTTGCTGAGTTCTCGGGGTAACTGGAGTTTGTATGCTCACGGGACCAATCCTAGCAAGGATCTTGGACAGTCCCACGTATCCTGATTTTAGCTTTCAACGCCTTCTGAAGCGCATCAAGCCTTTTCCAGGGCGAGACCTGCAAAATACACGTCCACCAATCTGGAAGTCCAATGGTTTTTGTCTCTCATCGGCGTAGCCCTTTCGTACGATCTTTTCAGTCGCCTCTCAGATGATTCCAGGACTCGTGAGAGTACTGTCGTGGGCTTGACTCTTGTCTAGTTGTGTGTCGCCCACCTCAGCCCAGCACAGAGGGGATCTGTACTTACGGCCATAGAGGGCTTCGAACGGTGAAACCTCGATACTGGAAAGGTCACCGTCATTGCAAGAAAGTTCAATTAAGGGTAGTTGAGTGTCCCACGACGCATCTTCAATTGTCTGGATTGTTCTCTTATTTCGTCCATTTCTTGGTGGATGATACTCTTCGCATGATTACTTTCGGGGTTCAAAGAAAGGTGAATTTTCGAGGTTTGCATCTAGTTTGTCGTTACGAGCGACGGGATTCTTGCATTCGAACGTTTTAAGACAAAAGGGTTTGATATGACATAGACTCAGTCGGACTAAACAGGATGACGTCGTAGAATCGTGCGTTAAGTTGATCCAGGAGGATCATTTTGTTAGCACATTGGTGTTCCTAGATGAAAGTATTTGGTGTTTGCTGTGTTTGATTCGAAGTTAATGGGTACTACTAACACGAGGGTCCTAACATTTTGAAACTACGAGCTTTTTATGAAATGGTTCTTACTAGATCTTCCTATGATTGCTTGGTGTATACAAGCCATGTGTAACTACAACCGACTCTAACGTATTCACTAAGCTGTCATAATTTACTCATTAGGGCATCAACCTTTAAAGGTATGTCGTGATTTAATTTGGACGAGAAAGTAATCACGATTATGAATGATTATTAAGGTTTTCGAAAACGTACCAAAACACTGTGGGGTTCTTTGATGCTTCCCATTTTCTGAGGTCAGACTCCTCCTGTCTCCTCATTGTTCTTCTCTGTTGGGCAGTCTCTTTTGAAATGTCCTGTACTACCACAGAGGTGACATGTTGGACTTTCCCCAACATTGGTAGTCAGAGTGATAAACTTAACTAGGGCCCTACAGCTACGGGAGGCGTGCCCCTCCCTGTTACATCTAGTGCAATGCGGCACTCGGCAGACTCCATGATGATGGTAGTTGCATTTGCTGCAGTGCGGGAGGTTTCCCAAGTATGGTGTGGTTGGGGTTGGAACAGTAGGGCTGACTGGGGTATTGACTGTCCCAATCCGCCGCCTTTCAGTAGGTCTTTGGGTCGAATAACTTCCTTTGAACTTTCGTTTCAGGATGTTAGGTTGGGGATCAGGTGTGCCCTTCCTAGTAGGCACTTGTTGTTGAGGTTGGTTGACACCAAGGTTTGGATTGCCATTAACACATCCACCCACATTTGTGTTTTAGCATTAAGAACAGCTAGGGCGGCTGCTACGGCTACTGTGACAGTAGCTTGGAACGTAACTGAGTCCATCTGGAGGATTGGTGTCTTACCAGTGGGTTGGTTACGCTTCTTCGGAGGCATGATCTGCTATATGTCAAGAAAAGAGGTTTGTGAGCAACAATGATTGACTCTGGATATATCCTGAATATTTATCCATGCATTGAGATTGTCTGTTTTCTGCTATCTGATTCTCATAGATTCGACCCACATACCCGTGATGTGGTCTTAGCAAGAATAGAAAAGATTTGAACACAACAAGGTTCACATTCGATAAATTTACGAACTCCTGGTTGCTCAACTGTAACACTCGTGTTTCTAGCCTAGGCATTAATATTAAGGTGATAGTCTAGGTTAACCTTTGTAACTCATTTTGAAGAAATGAAAAAGGAATTATGTGAATTCTATGTGTTTTATGTGTTTTATGTTTATTTAGTAGGAGTTAATTAATTAAGAATAAAAATGAGCATCGAAAATAAATTTTAGATAAAGCCGATATCTATTAAGAAAGTTGTAGTGGTCGTGACAAGGATTACGGATATATAAAGAATGCCGAAATCCAAGTTATGACGAAGAAGTTATGACCTGTCAAAGTTTCACTACAAAACCGGCTCGGTGCTGAATGTCGTAAAAAGTGAGTTTTTGATAAACTACTTTTTAGCCTTAGTGATCGAAACGAAACTCGTAGTGTTCGTTAAACCGAGAGTAGGTATAAAAAGAACACCCAAATCTGACTTCGTATGAGGAAGTTATGATTTTTCGAAGTTTCAGCTTAGCAGTAGACAGCTAAAAACTCGAATTTTAGATCGAGTGATTTTTAGCCGACACGACCTAAACGAGAATCGAAGGTCTCGTAAATAGTATCACAACGGTAAAAAGTCTGACGAAAACGGACGTCGGATGAAGAAGTTATGAAATTTTAACGGATTTCCTGTCCCGGTCTGTTAAAAATAATAATATAAAAATTAAACTCAAAATTAGCCGACGAAGTCTAAACGGAAGTTGTAGAGCGTAATTTTACCTATGCGTGCATATAAAGAACGTCAAAAGCGGAGCTCGTATGCGAAAGTTATGGATTTTAGAAGTTTTTGCATAAAAACCGAGAAAATTCGCATAGTCACGATTTGCCACGTCACCCTCGCTTAGAACGTGCCACGTGTCCGAAATGGATGAGTCAGGCGAGCCACGTGTCCGAGCTGCTGAGTCATCCGAGCACCTGATCTGATCCGAAGTGGTCCAATAGCGGTGCGACACATACTCTCTTGCACGAGACCGAACCCTCGCAACATGCCACAGATTCCCCCCTACTTCGGACTAGACCTCGGTCCAATCAGGAGAGGACAGCGAGGCCTTCGCACGTGCAGCCACCTGCGCACCCTCGCCTGCGGACCCCACCACCAGAACCGACTTCGGACCCCTATAAATAGAAGGGTCCTGCGAGCCTTCTCGGGTACTTTTGGGATTTCACCATCTTTCACCCCTTTCTTCATATTTTCTTCATCTTAACATTCCCCGAAGCCCCGGTATCGATTATAACCCCCGGAATACGCCACAAAGTGCCCGTGAAGCCCGAAAAATTTATCTTTTCGGTTTTGAAGCCAGACCTTTGCAGAGCCCGGTTTCTCAATAAAACTCCCAGTTTTATTAGAAACGAACGTTTTAGGAAACAAATTGTTGCCCGATTATCATCGAATCAAGTGAGTGTGTAGTTACTTTCAATTTACACATAGATATGAAATATTTACTATAAAATACGTGTTATGTGTAAATATGTTAATTGTTTATTTGAGGTGACTGTTGAATTGATGTTTTATACAAGTTTTAAACTGTATATGTATTTTATCTACAAATATGTTGGGTAGAACATGGGTAGACAAAATAGTCGGTGGGTGTTAAAATGATGAGAGGCCTCGCTGTCGGTGTTGTTGTTGGTGTTGTTGTAGTCATCTAGTGGAGTATAGATGACGATCACGGACCTTTCTAGATAGTCCAGTGGTACACTAGCAAGTTCGCAACTTGTAGGTGTTGATGAACTAAATGTTCATTGGTGTACTCCAATCCCCCTCATGGTTGCCTTTAGGACATGTATGGCTGAGGAGTCCCCTTAGCAGTAGTGTCCAACCCGATGATATTCCTTAGGATAAGTCCCTTGTGTTAGGTGTTTAGGGACGTAAAATGAGGACAACGGGAATGGGTAATCAGGGTTATTGTTGATTGGTGAACTTAATAAGTTATTATTATTGTAGGTTGAAAACCCTATATGCTCACCAGGCTCCCAAGCCTGACCCACTCAGCTTTTTATGATTACAGGTAGTGGACCCCGAGCATAGTCGGAGGACGATGAGAGATTTTTGGATTATAGGCCAGTAGTTGTAAATAACTGT
This sequence comes from Lactuca virosa, assembly GCF_052849685.1. Taxonomy (NCBI): domain Eukaryota; kingdom Viridiplantae; phylum Streptophyta; class Magnoliopsida; order Asterales; family Asteraceae; genus Lactuca; species Lactuca virosa. Next base: position 211,917,114 of record NC_136427.1, on the reverse strand, counting down.
TGAAAGGCTTATAATGTCTTGTTTATGCTTTTGATCTGTATCGGAACATGACATCCCGAGGTTTTGATATATATATGGGAAATATATACCTTCTTAAAGAAGGGTTTTGATAAACATTATCATGTTTTATATTGGGGACCTATTCCGCAATATCTTTTGAAAAGATTTCTCTGATTTTATTTTAAAAAGCATAAATTAAATCGGTCTTTTCTGGCCGAGAAATTAGGGGATGTCACATCAGCTCATCGGACTGGCTGAGTAATTCTCCCATTTTCTCCGACTCCAAACAATATGGAGGGTTAGCCATTAGAGTAGCTCCGGGAATCAAGTTGATACAAGATTCAACTTGATGTTCGGGAGGAATCCCTGGAATGTCTTTAGGAACGACATCAGGAAAGTTGCAGATTTCGGAGGTGCTCTCGAGGTCTTTAACTCTTTGCGTCTTACTGACAACATGAGTCCGGAATGCATGGTATCCCTTCGTAGATATTGTTCGGCTATGGTGCGGGAAATGATACGAAGGTTTGAACAAATTTTATCACTATATCCAGTGAGGACTTCGTCAGAGGGAAAGATTGTGACGAGTCGCCCTTTCGAATGCAAGGGACATCAGCACGATTTGGGGCTCAACCATCTCATGCCGATTATGACATCATAGCTTTTTATGTAGACTGATATGAAATTGATGGGGAAAAGGAATGATCGTCTAAGTACGTCCTATGATACATGTTTTGAGGACAAAACAGTGATAGGAATTTGATAAAGTTGCTTAATTTTCATGTTACCGATCTAAGATATACTTTTGACAATGATAATCTTTAACCGAAACATAATTGTTGCCATCATAACTGAAACTGAGATTTCATATTTCGGAACTCGTGACCTAAAAATAGGTCTAAGTCCTAACAACAAAGAGAAGTCTTGGCAATATGAAAGACAAAGATGTTTACAGAAAAGAGCTACTCAGAACCTAGATATGAAAGTTATTCCTTAGACCAAAAAGGAAGGATGATTAGAGTGTTCCTCTATCGGCGTCGGGCACTCCTCGGACGGATCCTTAAGTTAGGCAGCTGGCGCTCCATGTCAAGCAGGCGACTCTCGTATACCGTCTGGCGTGTTCGGAGCTCTATGACCTCAGCTCGAGTGGTAGCTAGCTCTTGTTGCAGAGCTTCATTGTCCCTCATAGTTCTCCCGTGAGAAACTTAAAGATTGCGAATGCGGTTTGTGTTGGCATCCTAGTCTGCCTCAAGCTCCATAGTTCGCTGAATGGCCACCACATTTAGTTCAACGTTGCGGGCCACTCGGCGGACTATGATTGGAAGGGCTCTGTCTGCGGAGCCTCCTTCGTTCACATTGTAGAAGCGGCGATCCCCATTGTACGGGCGAGGTTGGTCTTGTTCGTGACTCCACCTATCCAGGCTTCCGACCCACATGGGCGTTGGGCCTTCGAGTACAAGCTGAGGGTTGGGATTTGGTATTGGGGCCACTGGAGGTAAGTTCTCGACTTCGGGTTCCGAGTCAGTCTCTTCAGGAAATGGTTCGGCAAAGCCATCGTCCAAAGGGATTTCATGGTTCCCTTCTGGCTCTGGTTCGATCAATCCACCATCTCCTTGGTTGGGAAAGTACGGGTCGCCAGGAAGATGGAATCCAGCCATGCTATCCACGCGAGGTGAGGGTAAAGGAATAGTTAATAGGCATCGGATCTAATAATACTTCCAATGTATTATAGCTACATAACTGGTTCTTGAAGAATTGATTCTTGGGTAAGTTTCAGGTTTGGTTGTTATAGCATCCTAAAATACTCCTATAGTATTTTAATCTATATGTTTGACTCTCGAACTCTCCTGGTATTTAGGTAAGTTTTAGGCTTGCTGTAACACCACAGCCACTCCCAAGCACATGTTGGTCATGTGTCGACTGAATATAGTTGATCAGGCTATATTCACCCTAGACATGATTACATAACTACCCAGGTTTAGCCGCAGCGTCCCAACATCCAAATACTTTTGTTTTGTTCTACCTATGACATGAGTTCAGGTACCTAGGTATACTCGTATACTTTTATAAAAATACTTATCTTTTTGAAAGTATACTTTTAGTTTAGAGCACTTAGGCCCCTTAGTATTTATAGTTGTATACCATGTAAGGTTCGGTATACTTAGTTCGCTATAAAAAAGGGCTCTGATACCAATCTGTCACACCCCGAAACCGAAATGGCGGAAATGTTCCGGGGTGGAGGACGTCATGCTTAGTATCACAACAATTGTATCATAGCAAGCATAGTAAACACAACCAGACATTGAATACATATATGAAAAGGTTCACATTGTTTAAGACATAGTTTTTGTTTATATCAAAAGTAAAATAGAAAGACGTGACTCTAACGCTCCGACTTCTGCAAACTCCTGGAAGTACCTGTCTACTAATTCCCTGAGAATACAAGCAGTTTTGAAAGAATATCAGCATAAAGCTGGTGAGTTCATAAGCATTTAGTTTTGGTGGAAAAATGTTCTTTGATTATTTTAAAAAGTGTTCCTCAAGAAAATCCTATATTTTCTTATGAAAAGCATGTTTGAAAACCCATTCCTTCCATGACTTCCAGATTCATACATGACATGTAGAATTCCAGGAGTCATGGAATGACTATCCGTTGGTAGAGTAGTAAACCATCAGTTTTAGAAAAACCGGTGTTGTCCCGGGAAAATCCTATATTTTCCCTAAAGACAAGTTATCCATCCTAGAGGTAGAGATGCAAGTTTAGAGATCCCTGATTACTATCAGTATATAAGAAAGTAGTTTTATTACTTAAAATAAAACAATGAAGAGTAGATTCCGTAAACCAAAGTTAGTTTATACTTCTTTGTGAGTCGTATAACCATACTTAGTATGACCTAGACACCTTTCTAACGTTCTTCAGGCGTTAAGTTAAATGACATTTGTCCACCACAGGCATGCCTGCCTCACTGTAGCTAGCAGCTCTGGTGTGGGATTGTCAGTCCCGAATAGATCTATTCACAAATCTCACGCTCTCCCTCCAGGAGACTCTGGTTATACTGAGATAGGATTTATCACTATACACCTAAGGGTACAGTATTGAAGTAGAGCCTCACAATTCTGTATAATCTAGTTTACTAGCGAGAAAACAGTATAAAACAGTAATTATCCTTGAATAAATGTACTTTATACTTCTGCGAAAACATATAACATAAACTAAATCTGCCATAGTTTATATATATTCATCCATGAAATCTGATTTGGTAGTGACTGCCTAGAGGGTTATCCCAAACTATACCCATTATAGTTTATTAGAGTTGATATGAAAAAAAATGTTTTATAAAACCTTTCTGAAAGCTATGAAGTTAGATTCCCAAAATAACAGTTTCCCTTATGCTCAACATTTTACAAAAAGAGATAAAATATCCGATTATATTATTAAACATGGAAATCGTTAGACTGTATTAATAAGTTTAAAACTTAATAAAATACTTTGAGTTTGGCTTGTATTCCCCCCTGAAAACATTAAAAACACGGAAAATGTAGGGGTATGAACTCACCTCGGGTGATTTGAATGAAGGATCGATACGGAATGCGGGATGTTCAAGTTAAGCCTTGAACATGATTTGATCCTAATTAACATGTAATGACACATTAAGGAGTCAAATGATGGTATTTCACCACAAAATGTGATGGAGAACCACTCTAGGAACTTGGGACTACTTGCACTAAGTGTTAGAACCTTAAAGGATTGCATGAGGGGAGTGTATGGCCACCTATAAGGTGTGTGCAGCCCAAGGGGTGTGCGGTCGTACACTCATGATGGAAGGTGTTCTTGGGGTGTTTCAAGGTCCATACTTGCAATCCATGAAGTGTCCTAGGTCTATACTCAATGGTAGTGCAAGTTAGGGGTTCTAGAAGTGTGTTTGTGGCCCTAGAATGAGTGTGGGGTCGCACACTTGAGTGTGTGGTCGCACACTTGGGTGTGCTGCCGAACAAGTGTGTGTGCGGCCGTACACAGGTGTGTGCGGTCGTACACTCCACACAAAGAAGTCCAAAATTCCAAATCTAGTGTGTAGCAAGGCTAGGTTCATGTCCAACTCGAATATGGAAGTCCAACTCTCACTTTGGAGGGTGTTTTAAGAGTGTGTGGCCCATCTTATGAAGGTGTGCGGCCGCACTCCTTCAAAGAGTGAAGATCATGATGATTCAAGGCTTAGGTCAATATGTCCTTCATGTATGATAAGCTAGGAGATGGAAAACTCACGTTTTGAGGCCTTGAGAGGGTTTGCGGTTGAAGAATCTTGAGAGAGAAGGAGTAGTGTGCTGCCAAGGAGTGAAAGGAATGAAGGGAAGGGGGTCTACCCTTTATATAGGAGTAGGTATGCTGTCAACAAGTGAGTGTGCGGCCAAGAGGTGAGTGTGCGGCCGCACACCCATGTGTACGGCTGTACACTCCCCTAAGGGTGTGTATGGCCTGATTTTGACACTCTATGGCTTGCTGACTCGTTCCTAAACTCAACCTTGGTTGTACTCAAGCTTAAAATCACTTAAACGAACCCTCAAACAGTGCCAGAAGTCAACAAAACATGTTTAACTTTGATTAAATTGACTAAGTGTGCGAGATAGAAGTTCCAGGTTGTCACACCAACAATGCCAACCGAGCTACGCCAATTCCTAGGGAGTACGGGCTATTACCGGAGATTCATCGAGAGCTTATCCAAAGTAGCAAAGCCTCTCACCACTCTAACCTAGAAAGACAAGAAGTTCGATTGGGAAGAGAAAAAAGAGTTTGCCTTCCAAAAATTGAAACAATTGTTGTGCAGTGCACAAATTTTGTTTCTTTCAGAGGGAACAAAAGACTTTGTAGTATACTATGACACCTCTCACCAAGGGTTAAGATGTGTATTGATGCAAAGGAATAATTGCATTGCGTACACATCCAAACAACTTAAGCTAAACGATACCAACTACACTACCCATGACTTAGAATTGGGAGCTATAGTGTTTGCCTTAAAATTTTGGAGACACCACCTATACGGAATGAAGTGTGTCGTGTTCACCGACCACAATATCCTTCAACACATCTTCAATCAGACGGAGCTCAGCATGAGACAACAAAGGTACATCGAATTGTTAAATGATTATGAATACGAAATTCGTTATGATCCTGGTAAAGCGAATGTCGTAGCAGACACTTTAAGTAGGAAAGAGTGAGCAAATCCACTTCGTGTAAATGATATAACCCTAAGAGTCCACTCTAATCTCACCACCCAAATTCGAGATGCTCAGCTGGAAGCACTCAAACCCGAAAATACCATAGAAAAAAACTATGTGAGGAATGGACAAACAGTTCGACATCAAGGAAGACGACACACTATATTTCATGAACCGAATTTGGACCCCAAAGTTTGGTGAAGTCAAGAGTCTAGTTTTAAACGAAGATAAGGAGTCGAGATATTCGATACATCCCGAATCAGATAAGATGTATCCCGATCTTAAGAGGCTTTATTGGTGGACCAACATGAAGGCAGGGATTGCTACATATGTCAGTAAATGCTTGACTTACTCCAAATTCAAAATAGAGTATCAGAAGCCATCTGGTCTACTACAACAACTATTAATCATGACATGGAAATGAGAACAGATAGCCATGGAATTCCTAACAAAGTTGCCAAAAACTTCAAACGGTTATGAAACCATTTGGGTGGTGGTTGATCGTTTGACCAAGTACGCCCAATTCCTAGCCATCAAAGAAAGTGACAAGATGGAGAGACTCACTAGGACCTATCGCAAGGAAATATTCAGACTGAACGGGGTGCCAATATATATTATTTGGGACCGAGATAGTAGATTTATGTCAAGATTTTGGCAAACGTTATAGAGGTTCTTAGGGACCTAAATAGACATAAGTACTGCATATTATCCTCAAATAGATGGATAGAGTTAAAGGACAATACAAAATCTAGAATACATGCTCCACACATGTGTGATAGACTTCGGTAATGCATGGGATACTCACTTACTCCTAGCTGAGTTTTCATACAACAACAGTTATCACACTAGCATAAAGGTTGCTCTATTCGAGGCCTTGTATGGACGCATATGTCGTTCTCCATTATGTTGGACAGAAGTTAGAGATACTCAACTGGCTAGAAAGCATGTTGGAGATACTCTACTTACGGGTCCTGAGATCATTCATGAGACAACATAAAATATTGTTCAGATAAAGGAACGATTAAAGGCCGCATGTAGTTGTCAGAAAATCTCTGCTGACATGAGACGTAAACCCCTAGAATTCAAAGTAGAATACCGCGTCCTACTAAAGGTCGTACCATGGAAAAGTGTCATTAGATTTGGAAAACGAGGTAAACTAAATCCATGATACATCGGACCTTTTGAAATCCTGGCAAGGATCGCTCCGATGGCCTACAAACTCAGGTTACCTCAAGAACTCAACAAAGTTCACGATACCTTCCACGTGTTTAATCTCAACAAGTGTCTCTCTGATGAGAACCTTGTTATTCCTCTAAATGAGATCCAATCAACAATAATCTTCACTTCATTGAAGAACTGGTGGAGATCATGGATCGAGAAATCAAAAGCCTCAAACAAAGCTGTATACCTATAGTAAAAGTTCGATGGAACTCTCGTAGAGGGCCGAAGTTTACTTGGGAACGTGAAGATCAAATGAAACATAAGTACCCACAATAATTCAGCGGCGCTCCCTCCACCAGTGGAACGAAATAATTTCAGGACAAAATTCCTTTAACGGGGAGGTAATGTGACATCCCATAATTTAGGTCTAAAACTGTTGATATGTGCATATTTAATCATGTATTTCATGCATATTTCTAATACTTTTAGCTACAATTATGCTTAGTTTTGGACAAAAGGTACTTATTATGTTTGAAATTTGTTTTGTAGTTGCAAATATTTGCTCGAGACAAAAAGGAAGCAAAAAAGGAGTTGGAAGCAGGAACACAGGAGCTAGGACAAAAAGAAAAAATAGACTTGAAAACCGAGGACCACGATGTGGTAAATGGAAGATTCTCGACCAATGATCTGACTTGGAAAATAGGGGATATACATGAAAACCAAGACGTGGTGCCTTTCAACCACGACATGGTGATAAGATAAATGACAACTATAAATATCCGAACATTAGGTCGAATGGAAGGACATCATGCTGATTTTCTGAAGAGAATTGCGACTAAAAACCGCTGGAAACTCAGTAGAAGATCGAGAACCAATTTGAGCTCAAGAGTTGAAGAATATTTAGAAGAATTCTACCTAGATCCATTCGGTTTGTTAAATATACTTATGTCTAGTCTAATTTGCATGGATTTTGTGTGTTTTTCTGCTACTGTAAGAGGCTAAAAACCTTATACTTCTGTTTGGTGAAGATGCACCTGATCTTACAGTTTTGATTTCGATTTATGGATATTAGATATTGATTTTGCTTGTGTTTGATAATTAAAACACTAACATGTTTTAGTTCTAGTTTATATTGCTTAATAATCAAATTTTATGTGATATTTGATCATTCTAATTGCATGAACTTGTTACCTAATTGTTTATGATCATTAAATAATTAGAGCTAGGATTAATCACATCTTAGATAAAGTAATTAAAGCTAGTAACTTTAACTATGTTAGAGAGCAAAATTAGTCTTAATTTGTGCTTGGTTGCTTAACTTGATCATAGGAAAGTAACTATTATCATTCATATTCTAATTTGTGCTTGGTCATTGCAAGGTAATTCATAAATCGATAAGTCTAGATATTTGATCATAATAGCTAGTTAACGAATTTGTGATCAATACATTCTATCCACTAGAAATCAACCATAGGAGAAGGTAAAATCGGATATAAGCAGAAGTTGATAGTAATTTGAATTGTTTAGTTGATAGTAATTCGTTTTCTTTGTTTGCTTAATTGTTTAGTTGATAGTAATTTGAATTAAGTTCTTCTGATCTTGCCAAATTAGTAAAAAAAACCCCACTTTAAGTTTGTCTCTTAGTTTAATTAGAAGTAGTTAGATTAATTAATTAAATTTTGTTCCTTGTGTTCGACTCCCGACTTACACAATCTATTCTATAATCCAACTTGGTACACTGCCTATATGTGCATAATTTAGTTAAGTCAGTTAGGTTATAAATTTAAAACAAGTAGATACTTTTGTGCACATCAACTTTAGACGGCCTATTCACTACGAACCTCTATGTTACCTGACCTATTGAGCTTTAATGCGTATTTTGGAAAATAAATAGTGTCATTATAATTAAAAAAAAGATATGAGATGGTATCTAATTCTTATTGTGGAAAATCTCAAACAAATCATAAAGCACAAATTGTAACCTTAGTTAATACGTTTGAAAAAACTAAAATTTCATATTAAGTAATTGTGAGCAAAACAAACACTCTAGTCTCGTAGTACATGTTCACCTATAAAGAACGTCCAAAAAAGACCTCGTATGCAAAAGATACGACCGTTATAAGAAACCAAACCATTATAATACTGGGTTTCTTTAAACCGCATAAAGTGTTTCGATCCGTTGAAGAACGTACACACCCCCGATGGAAGTTCCGAGAACGTTTTTGGACTCAGAATACAGTCTATTATTTGATTCCATACTCGCAATATTTTTAGCAAGAATATTTGTAAAATTCGAAAAATAGATGTTTCTTGTCAATAAATGCGAATCTTTAAAAACGATTTTTTGGAGTTCTACAACTTGAAAAATTAATCCATTTGGGTTTCTGGAATCAGTGCACTCGGCTCTATCATTCGCCACTTTTGAAAAAAAATATTAGACGTCGGGATATTGGCACACAAATCTAGAAATGTTTTAAGGACTTTTTGAGAAAGATGACATCACCAAGCATTGCCACCTTGCATGAGAGTCAAAAATCAGCCATGGACTTCCTCCTTGGCCACACCCACGTCCAAGGCTTCCTTTTTGTCCCCACCTTACCTAGTTGGTGAAGAATCGTAGAATCAAGTATTAATCAAAATCAGAGTTAAACGAAAATAGATTGAACAAACGGTGTAAATAAGATCTGGTTTCTACTCATTTATGCTTCCAACTTTTATAGAGAAAATAGACAGGTTCTGTAAAGGACTCTTCTCTAACTCTAGTAAAGTTCCATATTTATAGGAACAGTGAAAGCATACAAAACATACTAAGGCATTGACAATTAAGCTTCGTACGAAATACACCTTAGTAAATAATACAAAACATACGAAGGGTAAAACAAACTTCGACATATTACAACATAATTCGACCCTAACAATCTCCCCCTTTGTAATCATGTCGACCTTCGTCAGTTCAAGAGTATCTGTATAGCATACAACATAACTCTTCGAATCTCAATGTACCATGAGATTATCTTCTTCAATTCCTTTTTATCTCCTTCGTTATTCTTCTTACAGCTATTCATACGAACAATGAAATTCGTATATTGGGATGTTGTATATCTTTCCACTTTGGAAGCTTGAAACAAGAATCTTTTCGCCTTCCCATTTTTGTCTTTCCCAGAAAATACCATACCAAATGGCACTCTTACAATCAATCCCTTTGTTGTAGCTAACTCAACATCAGTAATTGCTAAACACTCATAATAATTGTCAATGAAAATTTTGATGTGAGCCAACCCAAGTCGAAAAACTTCAGGATCAGTTTCTCGAAGATATGAAGCATCTTTATCCTTTAGCAACAATGCAACTTGTATCAGATCATATAAGTTCATTAAAGGAAAATCAGCTACTGAAAAATCACACACTTGCCCATTCGCCCTCGAAACAATAAAGCGAAGATTCTGCATCATATTTTCGAACAACACATCTCGCTTTATGCTTATCACCTTCTTTATCTTCACCAGTGACCAAATCTCCTCTGGAGTTTTCCAACTACAGCATGAAATCTGATCTTCATGTAAGTCTACTCATCATCATTGTCAAATTTCTCAACAATTTTGTACTGAGCCATGCTGAACATCATCTCATTGATGGGAAAATCCAATTGACTCATATCAGTGTTGAGAACAACATAGCTTTTCTTTGGCTTCTTTTCGAAAGCATACATATGATTATATGCAACTTTCGACTCTATTTGTTTCATAATTATAGTGCTTTGAAGGATTACCCTTGTTCATCCGAGGTGGATCATTTGCACGAAGTCGCATAATGCTTTGTACAATTCGGAGCTTTTCAACTTCAACCTCCGCTTTAGCTTTCTTTTCTTCCTTTGACTTTTCGACCAGAACAGTTTTTCCTTTGTCTTTTACAGATGAATTATCAACACTTTCCTTAGGCTTCGAACTGCTGCCACCTTCCCCAATCATAATTCCTTTGGAAATTGGTCTTGAAATTGGCTTCGTTGAAATTGGCATTGTTGTTACAACAGTCGAAATAACTGGCTCATCAGTTGACAAAATTGGTTTTGTTATCGGAATCTTCGAAGGAAACACCTTTCCAACAACCTTTGCTTCTGCATGCAAATTTTCACCACTAGCCTTCGTAATACCAACCCCCTTTTCTCCCCCTTGAACCCCTGTGAAAACAGGCGGGGCATTTGTCGGAAGAAGGCTAGAAATATGAGAAAGAGGAACAAGTTGTTTGTGTAAAATAGCTTCAAAATGAACAAACTTTTGAGACAAAAAATCCGGAGTGATCAACGGAGAGGAAACTGATTGATAAGTTAAAGCTTTGAGCTCCTTCAGCAGCTTGAACACTTCCACAAACTTCTGAGTTTCCGATGTCGACATTTGAGTAAGTTGAGGACTCAAATCTTCGTACAATTTGACATATTTGGTAACAGCATCACAAATAATGTCAACTTTCTGATTAATTGAAGCATAATCCCTTTGCACAATTGAGATTTCCTTTTGCATATCCTGTCGAAGCTCTTTAATTTGCAAATTTACATCTTCCCTCACCTTCTTGACATCCTGAACAAATAACACATGTCTTTCCTTCACCAAATGCTTGAATTCTTTCACCTCCCCTTTAAACATCGAAATTAGAGAATTCACCCTTAATTCGTCATTCTGATCATTGTGATCAATCTTCTCCAAGAGTCTAATCTCTGAATCTCGGATTATTCCAGAGACTTTACTCACTACCTTGGCTTCGAAAGTTTTCAGCATACTATCAACTTCCATATTAGAAACAGACGAATGACTCCCCAAATCTGCATGAGATTGAAGAAGAGAATTCAATTTCTTGTTGAGAATCTTGAATTGTTTCATTGTCATCAACATATGATCAGGAAAGTGATCTTCTTCATCACCAAACTGTAAATCTTCAAATGTGCCTCCAAAACCTTCATTGTCAGTATCCGTTTCAACAACAGGTGAAGTTTTAACAGGCGAATCAGTGGATTGAGATGGAAAAAGAGTTGTAAAGGGTTGATGAAGAATGTTTTCAAAGGTTGGGGAACTGGTAGTATGCGAAATAATAAAAGGAGGTAAGGACACGAAAGTATCTGCCAATGAAGATACAGGAATACCTTGAGTAGTAGCCGCAACTTCTTTGTTCGACTCTCCCTCACCCATGTTGACATTTACATCCGTATCAGATACGTGTGTAGAAATGCCTGAAGTTTGAACCTCCTCAGTATTTGATTCAGTTAACGGGACTTCGGGTGGTATGAAAATAGTCTGCTCAGGAGTAGATACACATTGAGAAACAATTGGTTCTGGTGTGTTAGGAACTACTTCGTCTTCGGAAGATGCCTTTTGGATTACCAACTTGCGTTGCCGTTTCTTCTTCTTTGAAATGTGTTTGGCCACATCTTCAGCTCGACGTTTCTTGGACAGAGGAGAAACTAGAGCTGGAACCTCTCGAAACATAACTCCTTGATGAGAGAGTTGTGGTTTACGAACGTTAGAAGGAGAAGATTTTAACACACCATCAGATGATTTTCGTGAACCCCTAGCCCTTTTCTTCAACCGTCGAAAAACACCAGTTTTTTTAAGGAATTTTCTCTATAGTAGCATCAACAGGTTCCACTGGTGTGATGACAACAGTCGAAACATTTACTTCAGTCATCTCATGCTTCTTTGGAGACTTCGTAGATTCGTGCACAATCTTCTCACGAGACTTCTTTGATTCGTGCACTGGCTTTTCTGGTGTAGCCTTTGCATCCTTTTTAGAACGTTTAGACTTCTTGGAAGGACCAGCTTCTTCTTTCGATAACAATTTTCCAGTCTCAACATCTGGATTAATGGTTTTCAAGTACTCAACCAACACTGAATTTGTTGGATCAACCCTTTTTAACATTGCATCAGGAATCCGAGCAATGTGTGTGAATACCTCCATATCATCCGAAACTTCCTTTGGAAAGTGATACTTTAGAAACTCAACCTTTTCTTCATCAGCAGGGACAACAATTCCTTCTTTATCATAGAAATAACCAAGGATTAAGCTCCAATACCTAGCACACGATATGCCTTGAACCACATTCGTGTTTTCGACACTCTTTTGGAATTCCTTCCACAGTTGTGTAGAGTAGTCGACAGAGATATAATCCTGCCACCATCGCATAAACCTCCATGCGACCTTTGTCTAAGCCAACACTTCGACCTGTCAAGCATCGAAGAATAATTCCAAACAAGAAATTCCAAACAGTTTGCAGGGCTGACTTCTTGAAATCACTAATCTTCGTGAGTGGGGGTTGATGTCCCATCTCATTAAACATATGAATAACTTGTGCATAAGAAAGATCAGTAACAAGTTGAGAATTGGGAATATCCAGAATCTAACAAAAGATCTTCTTGGACAAATGGATTTTCTTGTCATTCACCAGTTGAAAGGTGATGATATTCATTGCTTTGCTATAAGTAGCAGTGGATCCTGCCTGAGAAAGCCATGAGAGAGGAATTACGAATGAGTTGAACATCGCCTTGGAAAGAACAGAACTCTTTAATGCGACAATTAGGATCTTCAATTCTTCTGGATACATAAACACATCCCCTTCCACTTGATAATTGGTGCTTTGAATCTTCATGATCGGTTGAGAAGTGATGTCTTCAGTTGTACGAGAAGTAGAATCAACACCAACCATGATTAGGGTTTAGAAGCTTTGAAGAACAGAGAGAATTCGGGTATTTCAGTTCTTTTGTGAGCGTAAAAAGATAAAGATTCCATAAATGCCCTTTTTATATGTAACCCTTAATTTGAATTGAACGCGGGATAGGCATTGATTGAGATCTGACGTGACATCTTAAAAGTCGCACCAGTCTGCCAATAAAGTTGCCTTGCGTCAAAAAGTAACCGTCACATCACCTTGAAACCAGGAAACGTCGCCTCACACAGTCTGTTCGTGTCACCTCAAGGAATAGTAACCGTCAGCAACCTTCAGATGGAGGTTAAGCTCTTTCGTCTTTGGGTTTAGAGACGAAGTCATATGCTAGACTGTCGAAATCATCAGCCTGAGTTGGTAGTAGTGAGATTCTCAAGGATTTCGTGTGTGCTGTGTGCCAAAGAAAAGATAAGAAACAAATTAACTAAAATTTGGATCTGTGATGTCAAAAAAAATTTCGACACAAAAGCAGAGAAACCCCGGGAAAAGGTTACTTCATTAATTATCAAGAGAGATAATCAACTGCTTGTATATGTTCCCGTGAATTACAATCGAATACTTGTAGAGAAGTATCGAAGGGCTTCTTTTATTAGGCTTATTGGGTGGTTTAAAATTTCGTTACATATCAACCTAAACATAAGGTGAGTAATTGTAACAGAAAATACTTGTTTGACCAGTGTAGTCAGTGACAAGTATGCTTTGAAATATATTGATAGTAACGTGGAAAGCACATGAAACTCATACAAAAATCATATTCATAAAAAAATTGTTCTGGATCCTGTTGGGTAACAAACATCGTGGGTTTCGATAGTTTGATCAAGATCACACATAAGAATAGAATATGACTTTGATTTTCGAAAAATGGTACTGAAACAAATGTTTTGACAAATCTGGAACGTAGTTCCCCGTCAATTCCTTATTAAGATAGGAAGTTGGGTTTCACTTTCATCACGGCCTCATGATGTCAGATCCTTAACACATAATTTTGATATATCTAAATCTTGATGGGTTGAATCAAAGATCTCTTGGATATATGTCTTTGTGTGTGCATGTGTAAGAAATTTTGAGATGAAAAAGATTGGTTTTGAAGAACGAATTGTACCTCTGTTATTTTCGGACAAAACAGATTACTCTTAACTCATGTGAGAAGAGTAAGGTAGCTCAATCGACTAATGTGAATATACGCCTGACTTGGGAAGAAATTTTTGTATGAAAGATTTCATTAAGGCTTTCGTAAACACACATTGAGTCTACAGAGGCTTGGGTCAACATACTGCAGCATGCTTCTAGGGACAACCTAACTAGTACATATTTGTCGAAAGTGTTACCTTCCCATAGAAACACAAGCATGACCCTTTGAAAAATGTTCGTATTATATGCACAAAGAAAAAGAAACAAAGAGAATAACAAAAATCTTTTTGATATTTTTGATTTTTCTAAAAAAATATTTTTGAGTTTTTGTGAATTTTTCGAAAAATGAAACAATTAACAAAAAAATTTTTTTTTGGAGTTTTTAATTTTTCGAAAAGATAACAACAAATCAAAATAAAATCTTTTTGGAGGTTTTGATTTTTTGAAAAGAAAACTAAAATACAAACTTACGAAAAACATTTTTACAAACAAACGAAAATTTGTAAACAAACTACAATTCGCCATTCTTACGAAAATTTAACAAACTAACGAAAATTGGACAACCTTACAAAAATTTTGACAAACGAACAAAAATTTTGTACCACACAGCCAACATGCAAATTGTCTAATTTGAAGCGTGTCGAAGCGTTGACTATGAACAGTAACCACTGAATGGCGTCTTATTGCCTCTGAATCGACACATTTGTATAACACGCCTTTGCTATACATTTAAAATCCGTCCTGGAACTGAACTCGCTTCAATCATTCCCAAACCTGTCAAAATTCGAACAAATGGTTTTTTATCCAAAGCTTTTGTAAAAATATCAGCAAGCTGATCAGTTGTTTTTACAAAATGAACTTCAATGTTTCCATCTTCCACATGATCTTTGATAAAGTAATAACGAAGAGCTATATGTTTTGTTTTCGAATGTTGTACTGGATTATCACAAATACGTATAACACTTTGAGAATCACAGTACAATGGAATCTTTTTCATATTCACTGCATAATCCCTCAACTGACTTTGAATCCAAATAATTTGTGATGTATAAGCAGCAGCTGCTACATATTCAGCTTCAGCAATAGAGATCGAAACACACGTTTGCTTCTTCGACTGCCAACTAACCAACTTTCCATCCAAAAATTGACAACCACCACTAGTACTTTTTCGATCCAATGTACACCCTCCTAGATCTGCATCTGAAAATGCCTGAATGAAAAATCCTGTTTTCGAAGGATACCACAATCCTAACGAAATTGTTCCCTTCAGATAACGAAAGATATTCTTCACAGCTGTTAAATGTGGTTCTCGAGGATTTGCTTCATACCTAGCACAATTACATATAGAAAACATGATATCAGGTCTACTTGCAGTAAGATAAAGTAATGAACCTATCATGCTCCGGTATAAAGTAATATCAACCGCAGGCGATTCTAATGAAGGTGTTAGCCTTGTGCCAACAGCCATTGGTGCACTTAACTTCGTGCTATTTGTCATTCCAAACTTTTCGAGCAAAAATCCTTGTATATTTTTCTTGATTGATGAATATGCCTTCTCTGTTTTGACATATGTTTAAGCCAAGAAAATTATTGATTTCACCCATCATGCTCATTTCGAATTGGCTTTTCATCAAGTTTTCGAATTCTCTAGACAAAGCAGGGTCAGTAGAGCCAAAAATAATATCGTCAACATAAATTTGAACAAGCATCAGATGACACCCAAATTTCTTTCGAAATAATGTGGGGTCAACTGATCCTTGCTTAAATTTCGACTGTTTTAAGAAACTGGTAAGAGTTGCATACCATGCTCTTGGTGCTTGTTTTAACCCATATACAGCTTTATCTAAAATATATACATGATCAGGATGCATTTCATTTACGAAATCTGGAGATTGTTCTACGTAAACAATTTCTTCGAGTTCTCCATTTAGAAAGGCACATTTCACATCCATTTGATATACATCAAACTCCTTATGAGCTGCATATGCTAAGAATATTCGAACAGCCTCGAGTCTTGCAACAGGGGCAAAAGTTTCTTCATAATCAATTCCTTCTTGTTGTGAATATCCTTTTACAACTAAACGTGCTTTATTTCGTACAATATTTCCATCTTTGTCGGTTTGTTTTTGAAAATCCATTTTAACCCGACAATTGAAACATTTTCAGGTTTAGGAATTAATCTCCAAACCTTGTTTCTTTCAAATTCATCCAGTTCTGATTGCATTGCAACAACCCAATCCGAGTGTTCCATTTCCATCTTAACTGTCTTTGGTTCAAGTTTAGATATGAAAACATTGAACATGCAAAATTCCTGATGAGTATTTAACACCTCATTCTTCGCACAAATCTGAGCTCTCGTTAATACTCCATCTTGAGATTCCAATGACTTGATCTATTGGATGAGTCTTTGTCCATTTCTCTAACGGTGGATAGGCCGGATCAAATTCCAAAGGTGCATCTTCGTACATCTCTTCATTTTCAGATCCTACAATAGAAACATTATCATTTAGATCATCAAAATCATCATTTCGATTAAAATTTATTGTATCATTTTCTTCCTCAACACGACTATCATTTTGATGCTCCCCCTCAAATAGATGCTCCCCCTCAACAACATCATCCATTCTCCCATTCTCCCCCCTCGAAAGAATGCTCCCCCTCAACTAGATTATTCGAATCCAAGTGCTCTCCTTCGACTGGATTATCAAGCATACTTTCGCCAAGTCCAAGAGAATTCGTTGTTGAATTAACATCTACTATATTTTTAGGAATTTCCAAGTCATCATTATGCTTCGAAGATTCAGATTGATGATTATCATTCGCATGAACTTCAGTATCCACAGCCCTGTTAGGAATACCAAAAATTAAATCATAATCAAAATCAAATGAATTTGATTCTTCAGTTTCATTAGATGATTCATTAATAATTGGTTTTTGTTCAAATTGCTTTTCAAATTGTTTGACATAATAATCATCGAAAGTAAGATTGAAAGTTTCTTCGACTTTTCGTGTTTGCTTATTTAACACTCTGTATGCAACCGAATTGTGCGAATATCCCAAAAATATGCTTTTGTCAGCTTTAGCTTGAAATTTTGAAAGGTTATCTTTGAGATTCATGATAAAACACCTGCAACCAAAAACATGAAGTAATTTGACATTCGGTTTTCGATTATTGATAATTTCATACGGAGTGATATTGAATCGACGATGAATGAAAGATCGATTTTGAGTAAAACAAGCTGTTGAAACTGCTTCAGCCCATAAATATTGAGGAAGATTCGCATATGTCAACATAGTTCTTGCTGCTTCACAAAGGGACCTATTTCTTCTTTCAACCACACCATTTTGCTGCGGTGTATAAAGCGAAGAGAAATTATGCGAAATTCCTTTTTCTGTGAAGTACGAATCCAGCACATTGTTCTTAAACTCAGATCCATTATCAGTTTTGATCTTTCGAACATTTTTCTTCAGACTCATCTCAATCTTCTTAATAAACTTGATCATTGTTTGAGCAACCTCATATTTTAACTTGAGAAAATATACCCAAGTAAATCGTGAAAAATCATCAACAATAACCAAAATGTACCGTTTCTTGTTGAGTGTTCCAACAGTCAATGGTCCACAAAGGTCAATGTGTAGAAGTTTCAACGGTTCTACAATTTTCGAATCTATCACAATTGGATGGCCTTTCCTGTGCTGTTTCCCTTGTTCACAAGCTGCACATAATGTATCATTGTCGAATTTTAGTATAGGTAAACCATGAACAAGATCATCAACAACCAATTTATTTAAGTTTTGAAAGTTTAAATGCGACAAACGTCGATGCCATAACCAGCTGATGTCAGAGGAAGCTTTCAAAAGTAAGCACTCTGAGGGTTTGCCGATGATTGGTTTGATATCAAGAGTAAACATGTCACCATGTCGTTTGGATTTGAGCAAGACTTCGTTAGTTTCAACATTTGAAATGATGCTACCTTCTTCGTTAAACACCACTTGATTGCTAGTGCCCACAACAAGTTTGGAAACACTTATCAAGTTATGTTGAAGACCTTCGACATAAGCAACGCGATTAACAGTGAATTTTCCATTCGTGACTTTTCCATAGCCTTTCACTTGAGATTTGTGATTATTGCCAAACTTCACAACTCCTGCATTCTCCAAGCTGCGAAAATCTCTCAGGTTTTCCTTTCGTCCAGTCATGTGACGAGAGCAACCACTATCAATATACCATTTCTCATCATATTGCTCGTCACATAGTACCTGCGATCATTGAAAGAATTTAGGTACCCAAGGCTGTTTGGGTCCTTGGAAATTAGTTTTAAACACATAATGAAATGAAGAACTTTTAACCCAATCACAAACTTTAGTTTTGAGACTATCAATTAAGTCCACATCATTATTTAAAGAAACAGAAACATAAGTTTTTGTTAGTTTGGGATTGTCACTGACACATGCCTTCGTCCTTTTAGATTGAGTATGATCAAGCTTTTCTTTCGAAACCGGTTGCCAAGTTTTTACCGAAACATTCGAATCTTTTGAAGATGAGCTTGCAGTTAACGAAGAATTCACATAACTCTCATAGGCTTCGTGAAATTGTTGTTGAAAACATTTCCTTGATTGATATTTTCGACCTTTTCCTTCAAGCCAATGATCGATGTTTTTGTCACGAGACAACCCTTTTGTGTATGAAACTTTTAAGTTTTGTTTGCCTGTAGGATTTGGAAAATTCGGTTTTTGTGGAAGGAAATCAACATTTGATTTAAGTCAAAATGTCATAGCGTATCGACTTCCATCATTGTTACCAACACTTCGATTTTAAGAAAATCGATTTGGAGATTTTTGTTTTTGAGAAAACCTTGTTTGTTGATTAGAAGAAAATCGTTGATGTGATGATTGATTTTGAACAGTCTTTGATGTATTTTTGTTATCTCTTGAAAATAATGAGTTTGAAACTTTCGAAAAATTTGTTTTTGGTTGAAATTCAGATTTAGATTTATTTGTTTGAACGGGATTTTGCTTAAGATCTGAATAAATTTTTGAATGAGAAGACTTGTTTTCAACAAATTTAGTCTTTTTGTTTTCAGTTGTTTTCAAATTCAACCCATTTTGTTGTTTTCGAAATTCCATGTTTGCCAAAAAAATTTCTTTCGAGCTTGTCTTTTTGAAATAGCATTTTCTTTTGAAAACTTGTCAATTTGTTCTTTAAATTCTTTGGAATTCAATTTGACAATCGTTTCTTTTTCCACAACAACTTCTTTTGTAACTTCTTTCACAATTTTTGATTTTTCAACCCACTTGCGTTGTGGTTTTTGTCTTTGAAAAACATACGAATTCTTTGTTAAGGTATTTTCGACTGTGCTTTGATTTGAAAAGAATCCTTCAGTCGTTGTCTTCTTGTTATCATCTTCGACCATTTTGGTGAATTCTAGTTTAATGTTTTCAACATTTCCAGTTGTAACAAACACTTGATTTGGAAAGACAACATCATCAGTACACTTGAAATTAGGATACACCACTTGATTTGTTTCCAAATAATGGGCTCCTTTTTCAGACAACACTTTGTCGAAATTTTCAGTGTCTCCAAATACTTGATCAACAACAACACGAGGAATTCCTTTTTCTATCGAATCTTTGTTTGAAGAGACCTTTTTGTCCGATTCGTCATCATCATTTTCATCATCACTGCTATCCGTTTGACTATCTCGGATATCCACAAACTCAGAATCACAATCTATTGAAGTTGAAGGTTTGTAAGTGTGAATCTTAACTTCCAAATCCTTAAGTTTTTCTTTTCCTTTAGATTTTGATGCAACATTAATGACAGACAACTGAGAACAATCAACATCCTCAATATCACTAATATTCGCTAATATTGTCAGAGTTATCTTCAATATCGGCAAAATTAGATTGAGAATCAGATGTCGAATTCTCAGTCTTTTTCAAAATTTTGATTTGTTCTGACTTTGTCAAAGTATCATTCACAATGTTAACCAATTCATTTGTATCAAGACATTCATCAATTTTGACAATTCCATAAGCATATCTATCATCAGGAATTTTATGAAACTCAGCAATGTTTTGCTCACAATCATACGAAATATTATCTACCTTCGCTCTTTCGTATGCAAGAAAAGGTAATAATTTCCTATGTTGGTCCTTGCTAATATTACACGAATGATGCAATGCAGTTAATTTCGCATATAGACGTTTAGCAGAATTGCAGTAGATATTTCGTTGAGCTAACAATAGTTTTACATCACTTGATAACGAATCACGATCACACATAATGTTTGTTATTTGCAATTCTAAACATTCTATCTTGACCACTTTCGAATCTAACTTCTTCTGTGTCTCTAACAACTGATTGCTTAATTTCTTAGCTTCATTGCTAGCAGAAATAACCAAATTATTGAAATAAGCAACAGTATCATCAAAAGCAACAATTTCATAATCATATGCACTTAACGGAATATTGAAAGATTGAAGAATGTTACGTACCTTTGTTGTCATTGGAGACTTATTAGCAGATTTTGACACAAAGCAACGGCCCTTGACCTCTTCGTCTGAATCTTCCTCCATCTTCGCATACATTGCCCCATGCGTAGGATTATGCATTTCCTCATCATCGGAGCCCGAAGACCATATTTGATATGTGCCATCATTCTCCTGTTCACCTTGAGCCACCAAAGACAGATTTTTCACCTTCGTACGTACTTCTTACAACATCTCCACATAATATGCCTCATCCTTCACTCTATTCTTCTTCTCATCTTTCTTTCGAAGCATGCAATCATTTGCTAAATGATTGGCTCCATTGCAATAGTGACAATCCATACCAGAATATCCTTTCAATTTCTTCTCTTTCTTTTCCTCAGTACCCTTCACATCATTCTTCTCATACTTCTTCTTCTCTTCTCCTGTAGCTTTGTTCACGAAACTTCTTCTCATCCGAATTTATTATAAACCCCTCTTCATCATCAGAATCATCTTTTTCGACAGTTTCCTTTTCAGTCACTTTTGAGACAAGTGCTAATGGACCTCCTAGACTGAGCTTCGACTCTTCTTCCATTTCATTCACTTCACTTTCGTGAGTTTTCAGTTGATTGTACAAATCATTCAAAGAAGATGTGTCGAAACTCTGTTGATTTTTCACCATCATGCTAACACTTCTCCATTCTTTACGAAGTCCCATAACAAAGGTAAGATTGAATTACATGGCAGACCTTGTGATTCCATAACGATTGCATTTGTATATTAGCTCATTCAGCCTATCATAGTAACTTTCAATCGTTTCACCATCTTTTTGCTTGAAATCCTTCAATTCAATCAAACATTGCTTAACTGAATTGATTTTCGTCTTCTCGCTGCCCTGAAACTTTTCTTTGAGATTATTCCAGATTTCCTTTGCAGTTGTACAACTTCTGACATAGTTATACACCAGTGGAGGCAATGCACCACGCAACTCCCTTATGCATCGTTTTTCAAGTTTCTTCATATGATCATTTTGATTTTCCACACTCGTAGTACTGGATGAAGATCCAATTGGTTGAAGGTTCGTTAGAAGAGTAACATTCCCAGAGATGCAAGTCCAAAGCTCTTCATCGATTCCATTCAAATAATCCTGCATACGATCAGACCACTGATCATAGTATTCAGGAATGAGCATAGGAATCTTAGTTGAAGATCCTAGCAGATGAGAGTATGAAGTCATCGAGTTGAGATTGAAGTTCACCATTGATGTACGAAAGAAAATTTTTGAGAATTTATGAGAAATCAAAGAGAATTTGACAGCAAATTGCTGAATTGAACAGAAAAACAAAGTAGAATACTTGATTCAACAAATCTGTTGCAGAATCGAATCACAACTCAAGATCTAGAAAACTTTTTCACGTCAAAAGATGCGGAACTTTTTGAACCAAAATTTTGATTCAAAAACCTTTTGAAACTGAATGAAAATTAGATCCCAGATCATGATTCCTGCTCTAATACCAATTGAAGAATCGTAGAATCAAGTATTAATCAAAATCAGAGTTAAACAAATGTAGATTGAACAAACGGTGTAAATAAGATCTGGTTTCTACTCATTTATGCTTCCAACTTTTACAGAGAAAATAGACAGGTTCTGTAAAGGACTCTTCTCTAACTCTAGTAAAGTTCCATATTTATAGGAACAGTGAAAGCATACAAAAAATACTAAGGCATTGACAATTAAGCTTCGTACGAAGTACACCTTACAAAATAAACTTTACAAAACATACGAAGGGTAAAACAAACTTCGACATATTACAACATAATTCGACCCTAACAGTTGGAGTGCACACTTGGTCAAAGTACAAAGCATGGGATGTTTGTATGTTTGACTAACCAAGAGAGTAGGACGCTAGGGGCTTGCTTGAGCTTCCATGAGGTTATAAAAAGAACCCTTGGCATCCTCATTAGATCACAAATTCATCAGCCCTTCCCTTTCTCCTTTGCTCTCTCTCTCTCTCTCTATATATATATATATATATATATATATATATATATATATATATATATATATATATATATATATATATATATATCGATCTAAATTCCCCCACCTACGATGAAACCGTGAGCCACCGAGAACCACCGCCACCCTACATTTTCCTCCTATTTTGATGACTAGCAGCCCCATCTGCGACCTGCTGCCTTCCCTTCCTCCCTCCGCTGCCTCCCCCTGCCGTCTCCTCTCCTCGATCTCGTCGGGTAGAAAAGAAAGAAACCGAGAGGCTGTTGGGCAGCTCCTACTTTGACCACCACCACCATTTATTTTCCCTTGCAATTCCCATTCTTTTTCGGTACTAGTCGATCAAACCTAGGGTTATTTTATCGTGTTTTGTGGTGTCTTTCAAGTCCAAAAAATCGGGTTATAGTTTATTGCTATTTCGTGTTATCTCACGGTGCTTCCCGGAAAACAAACCATACTCACATCTAGACCGAAAATCACGCATCAAGGGTGAGTGTTTACGACCCCTTTCTATAGCTTTTATACATTTCGAGGAGGAATACATGTGCTCACATATCTCATTTATGCAAAACTCTCATAAAAAAATCGTATCATGGTTACAAATATTACTAGTTAAAACATATTTTGTTTAACAAAAACTAGTTATTAAACTCGATATATTCATATGTTATAGTTGTTTGAAAAAAGGTAGTTAAAATAACATATATTTTTACTAGAAACAAGTTATGATAAGTGGTTAAGTATGCTTCATAAATATTATGCCATGTAATACTACCACTCAAATGATATTCAAAGATCATAACTTACATATATATATATATATATATATATATATATATATATATATATATATATATATATATATATATATATATATATATATATATATATGGTCTTTATACATGTACTTATATACAAATATATTACATTTACCAAGTTAATCAAAACTGAAACTTACATCTTTACGTGTGAATTTATCAAACATACTCTGCTTTTATAGTAAAGCACTATTCACCGTAAATCATTTTGCCTAGTTACTTATCCAAGTATAAGTTAGGTGTTGAGTCTAATTGTGTTGCGTCTTGGGCTTTTTGTTTTGTATCCGGATTGGGTCTGTCCATCCGTGTTTATCTGATAGGGTTATACTATAAATATGCATGCATGTATGCATTAGACGGTGTTGATTATTACGTTCATTGTTTTGTAACCCTAAACACCTCTACAGTCGAAGTTCTTAATCGAGCTCTTCTGAGGTGTTGAAGTATTAATCATACGACATATTCAAAGCCATTCTTGTGTTCTTGATTACATTCTTAACTGTTTGCTTGCATAGAATCTAACGATACTAATAGAACTTTGTTTTAACAATTGGTATCAGAGCGGGAGACTGTGTGATCAATACACATTCCTTCTGTATTCAGAATTCTTTAGAGTTTCCGCTTTTATCGTATAAATAGAAGCCGTCTTCTTCGTATCGACGGCAACTATGTTTCAGATAAAACCCTAATATCAAGTTTACAGGTTTGATTCTAGCAGCTCACCATGTCTCACGAAGATTCGCAAACAAATCCCATCAACATCTCAAACAGCATTAGATCAAGAACCAGGATACCCATTCTCTACACTCAAGACTATGAAGTATGGGCGCATCACTTTGAAGACTACGTGGTTGGATCTGAAGATAATGGCTATCTCATCTGGGAAGCTATCACACTTGGGCCGTTTGTTCATTCAGGAACGAACACGACAGTTAAGTCCCAAAAGGAATATAACAAGCTGGTGGCGGATGTAGAGAAGATGCCACAGGATGAGAAAGACAAGTTGCTGTGTAATGTGAAGGCCATGAGAATGATCATATTTGCCTTGCAATCTGACACTTTTCGATTGGTTGGATCATGCACGACGGCCAAAGAAATCTGGGATAGGTTGAAAGAACTTTATTCAACTGATGAAGATCTGGAACAATCTATTCAAACCTTGATGCTGTCAGAATTTGGAGTTTTCGAACAGAAACCAGATGAAAAACTCATACAAACCTTCGATCGGTTCAATCATCTCCTAAGTAAGATGATCAAGCATGGAATAGAAAGAAAGTTGATCGAGCAGAAGGTGACCATCGTGAACGGTCTGAGACCAGAATGGATGGCTGTGGTTTCAACCGTGAAAGCGCATGAACAGTTTAAATCTTACTCACTGGCGAAACTTGTGGGAATACTTAAGTCCCATGAAAGTGTAGTAACCAAAGAAGCGAAAGTAGTTTCGGGTGTGGGATCGCTGGCCCTTGTCTCAAAAGCAAAAAGCATTGCAGAAGAAGAAGAAGAGTCTGATATGTCTGAGTGTGACCTTACAAGCGAGGAGTATGCTATGATGGTCACCAATCCAAAGAAGTTTGCAAGAAGAAAATTTCCTGTCAACAAGAACCGAAACTGGCAGGGAAGTTACAGTTCTGAGAAGGTGAAGGACGAAGCAAAAGTCTCTTCTCAAAAGGATGAAGACAAGAAGGAGAGCAAACTTGCAGGAGAAAGAACCACTTTGCCAAAGACTGCATGCTAAGGAAAATGGCTGAGAAAAGAGATGGTGAAGATGTTGAGACGTACTACATGCGCAAGTTGGAAGAGATCAAGAAAAAGAAGGCAACTAACAGCTCTATGAATGCCCTGATTGTGCAGGAGAATGCAGGTGAAGATGAGTTCAGTGGCGTCGAAGTTTGGTCAACCGATTCTGAAGATGAAGAGGTGAGAAAGCCCACTCATGGAAAGGCTTATGTGGCAAAGGAAGTAGGTTCGGCTGGAAAGTGTTTAATTGTCACAGCTGGTTCATCAACCGAAAGTGCAAATGAGGAACCGAACCTGACTGAGGACAAGTGTTTTGCAGCCAAGCCTGTGAGTGAGAAGATCAATGACTGCGATCGGTTGATCAAAAAGGTACAATCCATCCTTGAATCACTTAAAGTTCCAATAAAAGATTACGAAGAAGAATTAAATGAATTAAAATTTAAATTTTCTAACTTAAGTGGTAGTCTCATGCAAACTCGCTTAGCGAATTCTAACCTAACTGACCAACTCAGCAGGGTGTCTTCAAAAAGTGAGGAGAGAAGGATGTGGATTGAGCTGAAGGAGTCGGAGTTAATTAGGGCTAGGGATGAAAATATTTATTTACAAAGAGACAATTTAAAGTTTTTAAAACAAAGGAATGTTTTTTGTTTAATTGCTAAGCGTTTATACTTTAATATTGCTCAATTGCATTTAAGTTGTGAGATAGGAAAGAAGATACATAAGATGATGTTACCCTTCCTTGAATTTAAGGAGGATGAGGTCATAGCAGAATGTGAATCAGTAGTGTCCTCAGAAGAAACGTCAATTCATTACAAAATCGGACTGGACAAGATAGAAACCTTCATTGACTCTAAGGAACATAAATGTATGCTCAAAGATCTTTTAGATGAAAATGATAGGTTAAAAATAAAGTCCGAAACTATTAGATCATTTGACTTGTCTAATGCAAAATTGATTTCAGAAAATAAAATGAACTTAGAAAATACGTCTGAATTTGATGAGGAAAGTGAGATGAGCGAAATCTCAGTCGAAGACGAAGTTGATTGCTCTGAGTTCATGAAGAGTGAAACCGAGAATGAGAAACCCCTTATTTCTGAAAATTCGGTTGAATTCGCTCGCTTGTCGAAAGAAAAGCCACAGAAACTCAAGGAAAAAGCTATGGTCTATCAAAAGGTTCAAACTGTGCCGAATCAGGTATATGCAGTTACAGGGGTCGTCACTGCTAAACAAACGGCATAATTAAAGATCTTGGTTGACAAAGACAACGCTGAAGGATGTGACGATAATTTCTGGTCTGCCCCTATTGACAACGCAGACGAAACCGTAGGCTTATCTGAGGAAACTTCATGGAGGGTTAAAGGAAGATATGTTGCTGAACCCATCAACAAACCCTCAAGTTTTGACAAACCAAGCACAAGTGGAACTAAAGAAATCCCTGAAGAACCGATGACAGAAGCAATTGTTCCAGCAAATACAATCGAAAGTCCAAAGGAGAAGCCAAAGGCCAGCTTCAATATCCACAAATCACAGAAGGAGTTAGATGAACAGAAACGCTTAAGAAATCAAAGATACGCAAAAAATCTGAATGAGCGAAAACGTCACTGGGAATCCCAAAATCCCAACTACGTACCTCCTAAGAAAGAATCAACGGATAGAGGAAAGGTAAAACTGAAAGGAAAAGAAAACTTCAGCCCAAATTCCTACTATTCCAAATCTCAGAACCGAAAGTCTACTTTCGGCTCCCAAACTAGCGTACCGAACCGAAAGACAAGTTTCGGTCCCCACATGGACTCACAAAACCGAAAGACAAGTTTCGGTCCAACCGCCAAGGCTAACAACCAAAAGCCTACTTTCGGTCCCAGCAACAGCACTCAGAACTGAAAGTCGAGTCTCGGTCCTAAGTCTAGTTTCGGTCCTTCTCACTCCCAAAGAAAATTAACTTCAATGAAGGATATCAAAGGCAAGGGAAAGCTTGATTCTGAGTTCAATAATAAGAAAAAGTCAGCTAACCCTAGGATTCAAAAGAATATTCCTAAACCATCTAACAACACACAAACTTATACACCAAAACCGAAACAAGATAAAACTAAAATCAAGGTGTACACCATTAAAAGAAAAGATCATACCACTCTTGTAAAAAGAACATATTTGGTTGATATTTCTACTGTAATTCCTTTTTCTGTGAAAGACTCACCAGGACCCAAGAAACTTTGGGTTCGTAAATCTGCTTAAATTTGCAGGTAATCAGTGACGAGCAGTTCGATGATGAATGGTATATAGACAGTGGCTGCTCGCGTCACATGACAGGGAGGAAGGAAGAGCTGAGGGAGTTTCGGTCCCTAAAAGATGGTGGGTGTGTAAAGTATGGAAATAACTCCTATGGAACAATCAAGGGATATGGTATGATTACCAATGGAGATTTCTCGATTCGAAAAGTGGCGTATGTGGAAGGATTGCAGCATAACCTCATCAGCGTGTCACAATTAGTTGTGGGAACAGGTCTGAAAGTATCATTTGATGATGAGGGGTCTGAGATAATAGAAAAGCAAACGAAAAAGGTTCTGCTAAAGTCTGAACGCAAAGGAGAAATGTATCCTTTAAATCTCAACCCAATACGAGGAAAACCATTAATATGTCTGCTGTCAAAGGCGAACACTGATGAAAGTTGGTTGTGGCATCGACGACTATCGCACCTGAACTTCAAAGATATTAATAAGTTGGTGCTTGGTGATCACGTTCGAGGCCTCCCTCTTCTCAAGTTTGACAAGGAACATCTGTGTGCAGCGTGTGAGATGGGCAAACAAAGCAGAAAGAGCCACCCTACACGAATTAATACAAAGATTGTTGAAGCTCTTGAACTATTGCACATTGACTTATGTGGACCTTCGGCTATCGAGAGCATCGGTGGTAGTAAGTACATACTTGTGATTGTAGATGATTTTTCACGCTGCACCTGGGTTTTCTTTCTTAAACAGAAATCAGATGTAACTCCCAAGTTGAAGACATTTATCAAATAAATGGAAGTGCAACTGAGAAAGCCGGTGAGGAATATCAGAAGTGACAACGGTCTGGAATTCAAGAATAACGATTTTGAGGACTTTCTGGCTGACAAGGGGATAACTCACAATTTTTCAGCTCCTTATACACCACAACAGAATGGGATTGTTGAAAGACGAAACCGTTCTTTATGTGAAGCAGCCAGAACCATGCTCATTTCGCTTCTCTTCCGTTATACTTCTGGGCTGATGCAGTTGCAGCCGCGTGATACACTCAGAACCGATCTTTGCTCAACAAGAGATTCTCGATCACTCCATACGAGATAATAAACAATCGGAAGCCGAACGTCAAATTTTTCCATGTGTTCGGTTCAAGGTGCTTCATCTTTAATTCAAAGGAGAACCAAAACAAGTTTGACGTCAAAGCAGATGAAGGAATTTTTCTAGGATATTCACTATCTTCTAAAGCTTACAGAGTGTTGAACAAACGCTCCAAATGAATTGAAGAAACATATTACGTCACCTTTGACGATAATTATATGAAGAAAGTGCAAAGGAGTGCAAATGACTTAAGTGAAATATTTCCTGAATCTGGACTGGTCTCGGTTCCAATATCCAACCTGTTTGAAGAGTACATTCGGTTATTTGATGAACCAGAGAAAGCGGCACACTCAGAGGCAAAAGCAGCAGATAACAAAATTGATAACCTCAAGAAGATCATAGATGAAGCTGCCAAAGGAATGGAAAGTGAACCTCCTAAAACTATAGGTGTTCAATCCTCAACTGACTCTCCCATCAACGGCTCAATATTCAAGGGGGAGAGTTCTTCAGTACCAAAGACAACCGAAATGTCTTTCGAGGGGGAGAGTCCTATTCTATCCCCAACTCCTAAAGGTCCAAGCGAGGGTGAACATATTGCTCCAAACCCACTCCATAGTTGTCCAATCAAGGGGGAGAATCCTACTCCCACAGAGGTTGTAAATTCTGATGATGCAACAGGTTACACTTCGCCAGTCGAGGGGGAGAAAGAGAATGCAACTGACGAAGGCAAGGGTGATCAATCAGAACTTGAAGAGGAAGTGAATGCTGAATTGGATCCAGCATATGACCCAAATTATCCTCCGTTAATCAAATGGACCAAGGACCATCCCAAAGCTCAAATTATTGGAGAATCATCTGAAAAAGTACTCACTCGCTCACAGTTGAAAGCGAAACAAACTGCATTATTCTCTAAAGTTGAATTCTGTATGTTTAATTCATTCATATCCAAGGTCGAGTCGAAAATAGTTAATGTTGCACTTGATCATTCTGACTGGGTTCAAGCAATGCAAGATGAGCTCCATGAGTTTGAACGCAACCGTGTTTGGAGGCTGATTCCTACCCCAAAAGATGCTTCAGTGGTGGGCTTAAAATGGGTCTTCAGAAATAAATTAGATAAAGAAGGGAATGCCATTCGCAACAAGGCTCGGTTGGTGGTGAAAGGTTATTGCCAAGAGGAAGGGATAGATTATGAGGAAGCCTTCGCTCCAGTAGCTAGGTTGGAATCAGTGAGAATCTTCCTGGCATATGCTGCTCATAAAAACTTCGAAGTTTTCCAAACGGATGTCAAATGCGCTTTCTTGAATGGGGAACTAGAAGAAACAGTGTATGTTGAGCAACCTCTTGGGTTTGTGAATGAGAAATTCCCTGATCATTGCTATGTGCTGGATAAAGCGGTATATGGTTTGAAGCAAGCGCCGAGAGCCTGGTATGAAACTTTAACTCGCTTTCTGAAAATGTCGAAATTTAAGCAAGGTTCAGTCGACCCAACCTTCTTCCGAAAGAAAGAAGGCGAACATCTAATGATAGTTCAAATTTATGTTGATGACATCATCTTCGGCTCCACGAATCCTAGCTTAACAGCTGAATTCAGGAAGTTGATGGAGACTAAATTTGAAATGAGCGCAATGGGTCCAATTAATTTTTTCCTTGGTTTGAATATTAGACAGGTACCAGAAGGTATCTTTATTAACCAGGAGGCGTATACAAAGACCCTGCTAACAAACTTTGGCATGGAAGGAGACTCGAAAGTGAAGGTTCCTATGGCATTTGTCACCAAGTTAACACCTTCTCTGGAAAAACCTGTTGTTGATATAACACTTTATCGACAAATGATAGGGTCCCTTATGTATCTAACAGCTAGTAGACCGGACATTATGTTTTCTGTTTGTTATTGTGCCAAGTTTCAAGCTAATCCAAGAGAACCTCACATGGTGGCGGTGAAAAATATTTTCCGTTACCTGAAGCGAACCTCATCTCTCGGTCTCTGGTATCCTGTTAGATCTGGTTTCTTCATTCAAGCCTTTTCTGATGCTGATCTTGGAGGATGTGGTCTGGACCGAAAGAGCACTACAGGTGGGTGCCAATTTATTGACGAAAAACTGGTTAGCTGGCAGTCCAAGAAGCAAACCTGCGTGTCACTTTCAACAGTCGAAGCTGAGTATATTGCTGCAACATCTTGTACTTCTCAAGTCATTTGGATTCAAAGTCAACTAAGAGATTACGGGCTAAGTATGAAGAAGATTCCTCTCTATTGTGACTCAGAAAGTGCAATAAGGATATGTCACAATCCAGTACAACACTCAAAAACTAAGCACATTGCACTTAGATATCATTTCATCAAGGATCACGTAGAAGATGGGAACGTGGAAGTGCATTTTGTTCGATCCTCTGATCAATTGGCCGACATATTCACTAAAGCCTTACCTGAAGCGAGTTTTAATAAAATTTTGCAAGGCTTGGGAATGATGGAAGCAGAGTCGGTACCGAATCCTTAATTCAACACCTAAAAATTAGAAAAGCGAAATGGAGCGAACGCTCGGTCTATTTAGGCTCCATAATTTTCGAGAACCGAAATGAACCGACCGCTCGGTCTATTTCGGCTCTAGAATTTTGAGGAACCGAAATGAACTGACCGCTCGGTCTATTTCGGCTTCATAATTTTTGAGAACCGAAATGAACCGACCGCTCGGTCTATTTCGGCTCTGGAATTTTAAGGAACCGAAATGAACCGACCGTTCGGTCTATTTCGCTTCATTCCTTTAAGATAAGGTTTCGGTTGTAAATTTTGTTCAAAGTGTGTTTTATGCAACTTTATTTTCTTTTTCTGTTTTTATTATTTTTCAGAAAATCTTCAAAAATCCAAAAATATTTTCTTTTTCTGTTTTTATTATTTTTCAGAAAAACTCAACCCTTAAAAATATTTTTCTTGTTTTTGTTTGTTTGTTTTGGTTTTGTGGTGTGTTTGTTTGCTTGTTCTTTTACATAGGTCCCAAGTATACCAGTATAACAGAGTTTGGAGCTAAGGAAGGTATAATCATTTAAATAAGAACTAGTTAAGGGTCCCTAGAAGCATGCTGCTGCATGTTGACCAATGCCTCTACGACTTCAAGCAGGGCCTTAATGATTCGATCTCTACCTATCGTTTCTTCCCAATCAGGCTCTTAAAATCAACTCAGTCTAGAGCTACCTTACTCTTCTCATATGAGTTAAGAGTTTTTCTGCTTTGTCACGTCTATATAGCAAAAGGTACTTTCGGTTCTTTAGCCACCCTCCTTACTTTCTCCATCAACTTTCGGTTCATCACTGTAACCCTTGAGACTCTCAGTCTTTACCACTGAGGTTTATGGTTGCACAAAATCTGTGTTCATGATCTTAGATACGAATACCACGTACTGAGTGAAACCCACAATCCAACACCAACAACGAATTGACGGTGAATTTTAATATTCAAGATCTTACTGGTTACCTAATGAAATCTCATTTTTATTTTTGAGTGATCTTTTATGAATTTGTCTAACACCAAGGCTTTTTCTTCCCATAAAGATCCAGTTTCTTTTTGTTTTTGAGATTTCTATATCTTCTTTAGTCACTATAAAATATATCCTACCTACTTGTTCAACAGACCACATCGGTCTCACAAGTACTTCTTTCAATGTTCGGTCTTATGTTAAGAGTCGACGTTCGGTTGAAGATAAGCCACCTTAAGCCTATGACTTAAAAATAAGCCTTTCAATGTTTCTCTACAAACATTTGATCGTTATTTCACGGGAACCTACACAAGCACTTCAAGTCTCTCTTGACTTTGAAGGAAGCGATTCTTGCCCGGAATCCCCTGCTTTATGTCTTCTAATAGACATAACTCATATCCAATACACCTTTTGCTTTATTTCTTTATCTTTTGTCACTCTATTGCACGAAAATTTTAATTTTCCAACATTCTGGTTGCTGTTGGTTCGATTTGAGTTTATTTTTTTGGCGAAACAGGGGCAATTCTACATCTTGGAGCGAAACTGAATTTCAAACGACGATTGAGGATAAGGATTTGGGTGCGTCAATTTGAACGGTCGAGCTACCCACGCGTGCTGACGTATACCTGGGAGTAACCAACCTGTCACATCACGCTTTTTCAGGCGACGTTTTAGTGACCGCATCATTATCATGATGATTTTTCTCTCTCCTGGAAACGGTATATAAAGGGTTTCTACGTTTGTTTGTCTTTTACTAGCACCAAATTCTCTCACTTACAAAGGAAGTTCAAACTGTTCATCTTCTCCCTACGATCAACAATGGCGACTTCTTCATCAATTCACGATCAGACTGCTTCGTCTACATTGCTTTCGATCAAGCCTAATCAGAACTTGATTATTGAACTCAATTTCTATACGACGCTTATATGCTACACGTGGTTGAATGTTTGAAATATTCACCATTGGTTATAGCCCTAACCCAGGTGGAAGCTGTTCCGATGCCCCTTTTATCGCAGGTTTACTCTACTGCTTCTTATGACAAGAACAAGGAACGCATGTACTTTCAAATCCACTCTCATAAAGCTTCTATGTCAAAAGGGAGATTTTGTTCCCTTTTGCACCTGGCTGTGGATTCATCTGTAATTTCCCCTGACTTCATCACCACAAATCAACTTTTCTCAATGCTATATGAGATGGGTTACACCGACGTGCTTACCACGATAGCAAAGGTTAAGAAGTTGTGTCTACCGTCTCCATGGAATGGAATGCTTACTCTTCTTATCAAGAGTTTGGCAGAGCGAAGTGCTGGATCTGATGGCACCAGCAAGGGATTTCTGACCCTTCTCTACGGTCTTTACAATGGTCTCAATCTTGATTACGGGAGTATTATCTGGTCTCAAGTGGTTCAAAGCCTCAACACGTCCACGAGGCATTCTGAAATTTCATGTGCATGATTCTGGACCCTTATTACACGACGGGCGATTAATCAGTTGGAAATTCCGATAATGAAGGATGCCATGGTTGCGTCTATTGCTACCTTTCACACCAAGAAGATTATAATTTCTGATCCAAAGAAGTTCCCTCACATTGGCTCTATCCCAGAGACAATGTACAGGTGTGTTACAACCGCGAGCAAGCTCTTCGCTGAATATCGAAAGATTCCTCCCAAGGAACCGAGAGTGCTTTCTGCTGAACAGCAGGCTGCCCTAGATGCTCTAGACAAGCCGAGTAACCGAGGGAAACAGACTACTACAAAGAAAGAGCCAACAGATGATGCTAAGTCTAAGACTGCCAAGTCTAAGAAACGAAAGTCTGAGCAAGGAGATTCTTCTAAACCGAAGAAGATCAAAAAGATGACGAAAAGATCCAAGAGTCCTACTCCTCCAAGTTCTGAACACGATCAGGATAAGGAAGAAGAAGAAGGTCATCATGACTCACCGAGAGGTAACACTCCTCCCAGATCTCCTACTCCAACCGAATCTCCTCATAACAAACTTCCAACCCCACCTCCATCACCGAAACAGACAGTTCCAGTTTCGGTTCCTCCTATTCCCCCATCTACCACATCTCAAACAACAACTTTACCACCAGTTTCGTCTATTCCTATTTCTACAACTCCAATCCCAACTCCTATTTTTTCCCAATCCACTACCACCACTATTCCTGAACCGACAGTAGTAGTCAACGTATCTGATACGGGGGCGACTACTGAAACAGAACCCCCAGTTACTTCTATACCCCTTTCACCCTCACCTTCAACCGACTCCGGTGCCACTCTCGGTGGTGCTAATGATGAGTATGATTCTACATACTTCAGTCCCTATCGGCTTCATACTGATCAGGATGATGATGCTCCTGTCACACGTCAACACTTGCAAAGCATTCATGAGAAATTGGATAAGTTGATTGAAGACAGCAAGTCCTATAGTGGTGTTGTGCTTAAAGCCTTTTTGGACACTGCTCTTGAACAATATACGGAGTCAATTGACAAATCCACCAAAGTTGTTAATGCGTCTACCTCCTCTTGCCAAAAGGCCACCTCTGATGTTACTGAAATTGTACATAGTACTCAGATTTTTCTTGAGTCACTTAAAGGGCATGCTGATACAAATGCAGCAAATGTAAATGCTTCTGTTGATTCTTTGTCCAAGTCTCTTCAAGAAGAACAACCAAAGTTTGAGGATGTGCGTTCTTCCTGTTGGATAAGGTGTCTAAGTCCATAACTATTTCTGGTATGTACTTGACCCGACCCAGCATGGTCCATTTGGGTTGCATGGCATCATGCATTTGGATAGACTAAATGAGAGAAATAACACTTGTGGTTTATTAATATATTATAAGTTCTAATATATTAATAGTATTATTTAATTAGTATTGATCAAGAATTAATCTAGGATTAATTAAGTGATCAAAAGATGACTAATTAAATATATGGGTTGATCATGTAAATCATCCCTAACTTGTATAGTGGGCTAAAAGGCTCCATGGATAATCAAGTTGGGTTAAACCCATTGAATGCTCCATGGAGGCTCCATGGGAGTTACAAACCCATGGGTCATGGAAATGAAGAGTCATGCCACATTAGGGTTTACATGGTGTAACCCTAGATGTGACACACTATATAAGCAACATGTTCTCCACCAAAATCACGACACTAAGAAACAAGAGGGCTAGAGCCGATTTTGCAAGTGTAAGATTCTCTCAAAGTTTACTCCTTTGCATTTGGTGTTGTGTGAAGCATTTGAGGCATCACACTTGGGGTGCAAGGCTCACAAGGTTTCAAGGATCATAATCAACAACAAGGTAAGTTATTCTATCTTTCATTCAAGTTAAAAATGTTCCCCATGTATGTTAGATAGTAATATAACCTTGGAATTCAACTTTGCATGATTATTAGACAAACATAGATCCAAGGTTATTAGGGTTGCATGTACACTTAGGAAGTGTTAGAATGCTCAAAACCCATCAGTGGTATCAGAGCCTAGGTTTGTTTGTTGTTGTTTTTTTTGTATGCAAACAACTTGAAAAAAAATCGTTTTTCTGTTTTCTGCTCGTATGAAAGTTTGCACATTTGTTGCTGGAAATGGACTAGAAACATTACCCTAAACTGTTTTGATGTTTTAAAGCTTGTTTTAGATGGTGTAATGTTTATGCTAATCCATTTACAATGGCAATTATTAAAATTACAAGTTTTTTTTAAGTGTAATTTTTGATTCTTGAAAGTGTTCATATTCATGTTCTTGAACTTATGAAGATTAGATGATCATAGGAATTGTTTGTAACCTTCATGGTAGTTTAATTCATGATCATAATGTGTTTTAATGGAGTCCATAACTTGTCCTCAAGTTATGGAAAACCAAAAGTCTCACTTTTATTAAAGCCATTAAAAGAACACAAGAGTTATAAAAATGAAGAGTCTTCATTTTTATTACTCAATTAATTCATAAGTTATAAGAAATGAAAAGTTTTGGAAGTTAACAAAACTTGCCCTCAAGTTTTGGAACATGTAAAGTCTTGATTAAAACTTTAGTTCCAACCCTTAGAATTTTAAAAGTTAAAATTCAACCCTTATACTTTATAATATTATAAGTTACTAATATATATATGTATAACGTCAAGTCGTCTTACCGCTAGTACGCCTCATTCACGAAGCCGGTCTATAAGGGGGGTATAAGGTTGTTGCCTATAAAATGGCAACTTAATGGGTGTCCACTCTCACCCACCGCTTCCTTGATCGGTGGAGGGTCGTTAGCCGAACGGGTAAGACAAGGACTTATAAATTCTCATTAAAAGTATGATGAATATTATAAAGTAACTAAATGCTTTTATTAAATTCCCAATCTTAGTTACTTTAGGAAAATGTGAATAAGGTGCTAATCCATGAAATTACACTTTACACTTTGTTTAAGTCGTTGGTGGAGCGTGTGTGGTTAACCGGCACACTAACTTGGACTTAACAAGGTAGGTAAAGGGTGACTTAAGGTTTACCATAGCATCGGTGGAGCGTGTGTGGTTTACCGGCACATCGATTGAGTGATAAACCTTGAGGGTACCAAGTGATTTGCATGGTTACTTCACACCTCGTTTTGTGATCCTCGGTATCCCAGTCACAAAACTTGGAGGGCACACTCGAGATTGAAACATGCCTTTGAAAAGTTCATTGAATCTCAAAAGAATCTAGGAATTTCTAAGAACCAATTAAAAACCATATATTTATATTTCGTTTTTCATGGTGGAAATTGGTGAATCGTCATTCACCTACCTTTCAAATATGTTATAGCTTGGATTACGGCATACCTCTTCTAAGTTATAATATATTGTGATTGGATTCTAGCCTTAATATTACATTTGGGTGTTTTATTAAGGACTCTCTTAATATCTAAACTAATCTTGTTCTCTTCTTTCAGATGTCTTCAAACAATGCTGCTTCTGGCTCTAATCCTAATGGCTCCTTTACCCTTATGAACTTGTGTGGGAAAGTCACTTTTGATGGATCCAACTTCAATGAATGGATCAGAAACATCAGGATGATTACCCACTACGAGGACAAAGAATATGTCCTTGACAAGGAGCTTAAGGAGATTGATGAGACCACTGCAACTCCCCAGGAGATCGCTGACTTCCGGGCACATGAAAGGGATGCTACAAAAGTGGCATGCATCATGTTGGCCACCATGACAGCGGAACTCCAAAAGTCCTATGAGGACTTCTACCCTTTTGAAATGCACCAAGATCTGATGGAAAGATACCATTAAAGTGCACGACAAGAGAGGTATGAAATCATATGCTCTATCATAACAACCATGATGAAGGACGGGGAATCCGTCACGAGCCACATGAAGAAAATGCAAAGGTATGTGGATCGGTTGCTGAAGCTTAATGTGAACTTCCCTGAGGAGCTTGCAATAGATATCATTTTGCACTCCTTACCATCGTGCTATGATCAATTCCGCATGACATATCATATGAATAAGGAAGAGGTCACACTCAGCAAACTTCAGGGACTCCTCAAGACCGCAAAAACAGGTCTTAAGGGTAAGTCGGTTGTTAACACTCCTACTCCAAACTCCGCCCCGGTTTTGGCAATCGGGAAAGGTAGAGGGAAGAAGAGGAAGAGCTCTTCGAAGGGTACCAAGGCTAGGACCCTTGATGGCTCTTCTTCAAGTGGAAGCAAGAAAGGTTTTGTCACTCCTTATTCTGACCCTAAAGAGGCTGAAGGCTTCTATTGCCATGAAAAGTCACATTGGAAGCGGAACTGCCCAAAGTACCAGCAAGATGTGAAGGGTGGGAAAGTTAAACCCAACCATGCAGGTATTTACACTATCTTATCTAATAACTCAACCCATTCTAACTCTTGGGTCCTTGATACCGGTTGTGGTATTCATATCTGTTCTGATTTGCAGGGACTAAGAATAAGTGAGAATGTGG
This sequence comes from Lactuca virosa, assembly GCF_052849685.1. Lineage (NCBI taxonomy): Eukaryota > Viridiplantae > Streptophyta > Magnoliopsida > Asterales > Asteraceae > Lactuca > Lactuca virosa. The sequence continues at coordinate 211,879,144 of NC_136427.1, read as the reverse complement.
AGCATGAAAGAATAAACTTAATCATGGGGAATAGGAAAGCTTTACCTGTCACCAAGATTGGAGTTTATACTTTATCGCTAAGTAGTGGGTTTAGTTTAGATTTGAATAAATGTTGTTATTCGCCAGAAATGACAAGAAACATTATTTCCTTTCATGCATTTTATAAACAAGGTTTCACCTTTTCATTTGATAATGAAGTTGGTTCGATTAATGCTTTCTTTAATAATGTTATTTATTTTAAAGCATTACCTTGTGATGGTGTGTATGAAACTGTATATGTGGTTGATAACTTAGGAAATAATGTATTGTGTATTGATTCTGTTAATGATAATAACTTGGATAAAGCATCATTATGGCATTGTCGTCTTGGACATATAAGCAAGAAACGCATAGGCCAACTCCAAAAGGATGGAGTATTGGAGTCATTTGATCTAAAGTCAGATGATAGTTGCGAATCATGCTTACTTGGAAAAATGACAAAGTCACCCTTCACAGGCTCTTGTGAGAGGGGTGAAGGTTTGTTGGATCTTATACACACGGATGTGTGTGGTCCCTTCAAACATGCCACAAGGGATGCTAATCGTTATTATTTGACTTTTACTGATGATTACAGTAGATATGGATATGTCTACTTAATCAAGCATAAGTCAGAGACTTCTGAGAGGTTTAAAGAGTTTAAACAGGAAGTCGAGAATCAATTGGGCAGGAACATTAAGATGCTTCGATCCGATCGAGGTGGTGAGTATCTTAGTTCAGGGTTCCTCGACTATCTTAGGGAATGTGGGATTGTCTCACAATTGACACCTCCCAGGACACCGCAGTTGAATGGTGTAGCTGAGAGGCATAATCGAACCTTGTTGGATATGGTTCGTTCCATGATGAGTCGAGCTTCGCTACCAATCTCATTTTGGGGGTATGCCTTAGAGACTGCCGCCCATATCCTTAATCTAGTTCCCACAAAGAAAGTTGCCAAAACTCCTCATGAGATGTGGACTGGTAAAGTACCCAAACTAGACCACATTAAGATTTGGGGTTGCAAGGCTTTCGTGAGACGCGAGACTCATGATAAGCTCGAACCTCGAAGTGAGAGGTGTATTTTCATCGGCTACCCATAGAAATCCTTTGGTTACCTCTTCTACAGACCTAGTGAGAATGTGGTCTTTGTAGCTAGGAGGGCTTTCTTGAGAGAGAGAGAGTTCATAAGCCAAGGAGACAGTGGGAGGCAAGTTGACCATGAAGAAATTCAAGAGTCAAGTGGTGAAGGAACTTCAAACCCTAGCACTCAACTTGAGGAGGAAACTTTTGTTAAGCCAATTGACAAGTCTGTACCTCTGAGGTGTTCCACAAGGGTTAGGAATGCACCTGAGCATTACTATGGATTCCATATTACTGCGGAAGGTGATACACTTATCAGTGATGAGACACTGATAGGTCTGGATGAACCTAACAGTTACGCGGAAGCCATGGCAGGCCCTGAGTCAGCCAAGTGGAAAGAGGCAATGGACAGCGAGATACAGTCCATGTATGACAATCAAGTTTGGAACTTGGTTGAGAATGTACCAGGTCGTAAGACTGTAGGGTGCAAATGGATCTTTAAGAAGAAGACCGACATGGATGGTAATGTACACACTTATAAGGCACGACTGGTTGCAAAGGGTTTCTCACAAACTCCGGGAGTTGATTATGATGAGACCTTTTCTCCAGTGGCCAAGATTAAGTCTATTAGGGTTCTGTTAGCCATAGCCGCATTTCATGACTATGAAATATGGCAAATGGATGTAAAAACCGCTTTCCTTAATGGAAAGTTGGCTGAGGATGTTTACATGAGTCAGCCAGAGGGTTTTGTCAACACAGAGTACCCTAATAGAGTGTGTAAGCTTGAGAAATCCATTTATGGGTTAAAGCAAGCACCTCGCAGATGGAATCTTTGCTTTGATGAGAAAGTCAAGGAATTTGGCTTTTCTAGGAGTGAAGATGAATCTTGTGTATATGTCAAGGCTAGTGGGAGTATAGTTAGCTTTTTGGTATTGTATGTGGATGATATACTACTCATAGGAAATGACATCCCAACTCTGCAGGAAGTTAAGTCCTGGCTTGGGAAGTGTTTCTCTATGAAGGACCTAGGAGAAGCTGCCTATATTCTAGGGATAAGGATCTTGAGAGACCGGAGTAAAAGACTAATTGGACTTAGTCAGAGTACTTACTTGGATAAGGTGTTGAAGAGATTCGGCATGCAGGACTCCAAGAAAGGAGAGTTACCCATCCAGAGTAATGCCAGATTGAGTAAGACACAAAGCCCTAGTACTGAGGCTGAGATAGCAGAAATGAGTCGAATACCTTATGCTTCGGCTGTAGGATCGATCATGTATGCTATGACGTGTACTCGACCTGATGTAGCCTTTGCTTTGAGCATGGTTAGCAGGTATCAGGGGAACCCTGGCAAGGCACACTGGACTGCGGTAAAGAATATCCTCAAGTACCTACGGAGGACTAAGGACTGGGTCCTTACCCTCGGTGGGAGTGAAGACTTGAGAGTTGTAGGGTATAGTGATGCTAGCTTTCAGACTGATAGGGATAATTTCCGCTCTCAGTCAGGCTGGGTCTTTACCTTAAATGGAGGAGCAATTTCTTGGAAGAGTTCCAAGCAAGAGACAGTGGCTGATTCAACTTGCGAATCAGAGTATATAGCAGCTAGCGAGGCAGCAAAGGAGGCGATATAGCTGAAGAACTTCATTGGAGACCTTGGAGTTGTACCAGCTATTAAAGAGCCAATGGAAATTTTCTGTGATAGTGAAAGTGCAGTTGCCTTAGCCAAGGAACCAAGGGATCACGGGAGATCCAGACACATCGACAGAAAATACCATTTCATCAGACATCGAATAGAAGAAGGACTCCTTGTGGCAAAGAGGGTATCATCGGATGAGAATCCAGCAGATCCCCTCACGAAGGGACTGACTCGGGTAAAGCATCTCCAGCATGCTCGGAGCATAGGGCTGAAGGATGATATTAGATTTAGTAGTTAGATAACCTTGAAATTTGTAAAGTGTAATTGACATTAGATGATGAATAAAAGGTGTTTTATTTATGAGTAAAGTGTTGCTATCTCTTGTCGATCATTTACTATATTTCTTTTGCATGTTTTGACTTCCAGAATAATTATGTTTGGTATATCATATTATTCGAACCTCCACAGTTGGTCATATGTCGGAAGTAGGTATGAATCAAGACTGTCATGATTGGTTGCAGAGGTCTAAGCTGTTGGACATGGCTACAACACTCATGAGTGCTCATAAGTTCTGAGCATTGGACTCAACCCACGCTCACTGGAATCACTTCATGGAATTTATCTCGAGTGATCGTGAGACGGTAATATCATATAAGTCTTCAAACCTAGAGATATGATTTGTTACTTATGAGTTGGTTATGCATTGATTGTACGTTAACGCATTAGTAACTCGATGTTATAAAACGTGCTTTTGTGTATAATTCAATGAGTGGTAGAACAAACATATGAGTCGAAGTTTATCTGTTCCTTCTTGGATTAGAAGCTGATATCTGGGCCCCTCGATGATTTTGTTTTGACCTATGTACCGGGCCCGGTCAGAACTAAGTTGATGTGTTCAATTAAGTTCTTTGTCAAACAAATCGGAAATCGGGAAACAAACTGCTGGACAATAAGTAAGACATTGTTCCATGTATTTGTCCGGCTGATATCTAGAACAGAGGATTATATGATCACTTATCTGAAATGGCGTATCATCATCTTCTCAGTTCCGAGAAACCTTGAAAAGAGCTACGATTGCTGATCGGTTCCTGAAGTCATACTTGCAGTTATAGTTATTAGACTTATCCAAGTGGGAGACTGTTGGATAAGGTGTCTAAGTCCATAACTATTTCTGGTATGTACTTGACCCGACCCGGCATGGTCCATTTGGGTTGCATGGCATCATGCATTTGGATAGACTAAATGAGAGAAATAACACTTGTGGTTTATTAATATATTATAAGTTCTAATATATTAATAGTATTATTTAATTAGTATTGATCAAGAATTAATCTAGGATTAATTAAGTGATCAAAAGATGACTAATTAAATATATGGGTTGATCATGTAAATCATCTGTAACTTGTATAGTGGGCTAAAAGGCTCCATGGATAATCAAGTTGGGTTAAACCCATTGAATGCTCCATGGAGGCTCCATGGGAGTTACAAACCCATGGGTCATGGAAATGAAGAGTCATGCCACATTAGGGTTTACATGGTGTAACCCTAGATGTGACACACTATATAAGCAACATGTTCTCCACCAAAATCGCGACACTAAGAAACAAGAGGGCTAGAGCCGATTTTGCAAGTGTAAGATTCTCTCAAAGTTTACTCCTTTGCATTTGGTGTTGTGTGAAGCATTTGAGGCATCACACTTGGGGTGCTAGGCTCACAAGGTTTCAAGTATCATAATCAACAACAAGGTAAGTTATTCTATCTTTCATTCAAGTTAAAAATGTTCCCCATGTATGCTAGATAGGAATATAACCTTGGAATTCAACTTTGCATGATTATTAGACAAACATAGATCCAAGGTTATTAGGGTTGCATGTACACTTAGGAAGTGTTAGAATGCTCAAAACCCATCACTTCCATCCAATACAAGAACTCTTCACTTATCAGTTCAGTGAATTCTAGACTTGAATCTCTTCACGCTGATCTGGCCAACGAAAGTGCTTTAAAAGAAGAACTGGCTCGACAAACATCCGTAGTTGAAGTACAGAAAGTGCAGCTCGCCCAAGCAGAAAAAGAAATTTCTTTATTGAAGACCGAAAGAGTTGTTTTCCGTAGCTGTGCAGGTGATGTAAAGGATATGCTCACCAACATTCTTGGTGCTCATGATCCTATCCTCACTTTGACCATTTAGAATCATCTTACAACAAAACTTCTTCCCGCCCTTGCATTGTTACACGAGATGAAGGGTGTTTCAGAGAGATTTATTGCTCCAAAACAAGGGGGAGAGGGTGCTCATCAACCTAAGGTTAAGACTGAAACCGAAACTGCTCAACCGAAGGTCAAAGTTACAACCGAACTGAAGGATAATGTAGCTTCAGGTTCTGGTCCACAAGAAAAACAAAAGGAGATTGATGATGATAGCAATGATGAATCTGATGGAACTATTGCTGAGGCTCTCAAGCGAAAGAAGAGAGATAAAGAGCTTGATGAAACCTTGAAGGTTGCAAGGGAAGCAGAGGAGAGGGAAAGGAGAAACAAGGAAGAAGAAGAAGCCTTGAACTGCAAGAAGGCCTGATTTCCCTTATGGACTAAAGAGGCACTTATCAATCAAGCTATAGAGTTTCCAAGTGTTTATTGGTTGGAACCTATTGCTTCGTTTGACTGTGATAATTCTAAGGACTCGCAGTTCGATATGCCGATAACAAGAAAGGCGTTCACGTTTCACTGCTTTGATTCGACTGCTGAGGTTCCTTTTCCTCATCCAAAGGTTGACCGAGAGCTTATTGATTTCTATCTGAAGTATGGGCAACCTCAGTACATGACATGGAGCGCACAGAAAATAATTACTGTCAAGGTACTGAAACCTACGTCTGCTGGGAGATTTGTAAATGTCAATTTCAAAATCACACGAGGTTCTGCAAACTCAGTGTCGATTATATCTCTAGCAGATCTTCCGAATCTAAACCCTCATGATTGGATTTTATTGTTCAATATTCTGCTTACAAATCCGAGGGAATATGAACCTATTTTGGAACACTTGAAGAGGATGTTGGCTTCTTACATCCATGAGGTCGCAGCTATGGATCAAGAGATAGCGAAAGTAATGAACAAGAAACTGACCATCAAGCCAACATCAAAACCAGGAGATGTGAATAAGATGTAGATGGGCCAAATAGATTCAAAACATCTCACTGTGATGTTTACAAAAGGTGAAGCTCACAAATTTTTGTTCGCTCTTGTTGATAAACATTTATTTTCAACTGACTGCTTGGAGCACATCATCAACATTATACATCGGTGCAAGCAGAACTCAGAGGCTGACAAGAAGAATTTTACTGACATGCTTCGGTGGTACATAACGTTCCGTCATCATTTGCTGGCTATCATTCTGAAGGTGTTCAAAACAATAAAGAAGACTTCTGCAGTTCAACCGAAGTGAGCTTTCGGTCCCATTGACGCAAAGGGGGAGATTGTTGAGTCTAATTGTGTTGCGTCTTGGGCTTTTTGTTTTGTATCCGGATTGGGCCTGTCCATCCGTGTTTATCTGATAGGGTTATACTATAAATATGCATGCATGTATGCATTAGACGGTGTTGATTATTACGTTCATTGTTTTGTAACCCTAAACACCTCTACAGTTGAAGTTCTTAATCGAGCTCTTCTGAGGTGTTGAAGTATTAATCATACGACATATTCAGAGCCATTCTTGTGTTCTTGATTACATTCTTAACTGTTTGCTTGCATAGAATCTAACGATCCTAATAGAACTTTGTTTTAACATTAGGGTTGTTCACTACTATTCATTTAGTCTGGATACTTATCCACCTATAAGATATGGCTATTCACTCTCGATCATTACACCCCAGATGCTTATCTACGTATAAGATAGGGTAGGTTATTCGTGTACATTATGGATTTTACAGTGAGACGATATTCATTACCTAAGTATAAACACTTAATATACCCACACCACTAACTGTTAATCCTCGGAGCGAGATATGTATGTATAGATCTATATGGGTTGACACACCCACCTGTGGTTGCTTGCTACAACCATGATGGTCAAGTCGAAGCGGGTGATTACTATCTTCAGTAATTTCTACGACATCCAATGAAGTGTTGTAGGGGGTACTTCAATCACATAGCTAGGTTATAGGACTCACTATAAACATTAACTGGATCTTTCTCTCTCTTCAAACCATAAACTTGGTTTCTCTGTCTAGAAACCATGGATTTGGTTTCTCTCTCTACAAACCATGGATCTAGTTTTTCTCTCCCTCTCTATCTCTCTACAAAACCTTTTAAGTATGGAATTACTTACAAAAAATATACTTTTTTGCTTTAAAGGTATTTCTAAAAGGTTCTCTACAAACTCATTTATAAGTATGATTTACTTATAGAAAATACTTTTTGAACAATTTAAAAGTATCATTAATACATTATCAGACAACCTATAACTCTCATCAGCCTTGTGTTGACCCTCAAAACTAGATGTATTCTCAGGAAATCACTAAACAAGCATTTCAAACGACGGAATAGTCATGAATTTTAGGCGACCTAGTTTTCCTAGTTTTTGTTATATCTGCCTACATGTTTAAGGTAATTCATGTACTCTATTATTGTATGTAAGAATCTTGTATTCAAAGTTCAAGATGGAATACAACTACTATTTTGTTTATCGTTGTAATTGTGCTATATATTCAATTGATTATGATCCATGAACTAAGTCGCACAGCCCGACATGTTCCGCCACCTCGGCCACGGGTGTAACAATTTGGTTATTTTTTCTTGGTTTACCGGTTAAATTGTTAATTTGCACGTCTAGTCATTAAATGAGTTGAAGAAATCTCCATTAAAGTCTCATTCTTTTATCATAATTTATGAATAAGTCTCAAACTATTTTTTTATGAAAAAACATGAATTGTCGTTAAAATTGATGATTTGCTCATTTTCTCCATGTACCACACACTTTATCACTTTCTTTGCTGAGATAGACGCCTAGTAATTAAAGGAGCTGATGAAATAAATATGTTAGATTATATAATGTTACGTCTACCGTAAAACTTGATATAATGTTGCATTATATATTTTTTGAAATATGAAATGCATCCAACAAAGACTACAATAATTACATAAATTAGTAACGACTTCATCAATTTTTGAAGTTTATAAAATTTTTTAATTTGTCTATCTAGTTTTATGTAACCCAACATTTTCATCTCATCATCTCATTTGCCGCCCTTTTTTTCTTGGTAACACTCATTTTACCAGTTTTAATATTGACTTGGATGCCTAGTCATTAAATGAGTTGATGAGATGAATATCAAGTTGTATGATAAACACAACAATATATAAATCATCATATCCATCTGATTAGCTCGTATAATGACTAGACGTCCATATCAACAATGAAACCGGTAAAATATGTGTTACAGGAAGAAAATGACCAAAATCATCACTTTTACATGTTTTTTCATAAAAAAAAATTAGTTTGAGACATATTCGTAAATTAGGGTAAAATACTGAGACTTTAATGGAGATTTTACCAGCTCATTTAATGGTAGGCGTCTAGGTCTGCAATGAAACCGAAAAAAAATAGTCAAATCGTTATTTTTATCGGTGATTCATGTTTTTACATAAACAAATTTAATTTTGAGATTTATTCGTAAATTATGATAAAATAATAAGACTTTAATGGATGCTTCCCTTTATATAAAAAGTAACACATCATTCACTTTTATCCATAATAGCAATGTATTCACATCACGACATGCATATGCAAAGTCCCAAGTCATAGTCCAATTTTTTACACAAAATAACAATATACATATACAAAGTCTCAAGTCCCAAGTTAAAGTCTCAAATATTACACAAAATAGAAATTTACATAGCAAAATACACATGCACACAATCTAGAGGATACATATTACTTCAAAATCATGATTTCATTTTTAACTTTCTGTTGAAAGTTCTGTCTATATGGAACTCTCAAGTTTTATATGAAGGAAACATCTTGTATAATACATATGCTAATGTGCATTAAAAACCGCTTAAATGCTAACTATTGCCTATTAAAAAGTGGATGAATTCTGTGATCAGCTATTTATAATGCCATTGCAAGTCGATCATTGTACTTGTTAAAATTCATAAGACAGCATTAAAGTACACCAATGTGAATTATTTTGACCATCTTATAAGTAATATTGTTGCATAATAAACATTGAAAATGGCCTAAAACCGCTAACTTTGACATACTTCAACTATAAACATTTTAGCAAGGACAATTGTTAGTTTGAAGGAAAATTAAAAGTGTATTAATGATCCAAAAAAACTGTCCGTCACTATTATAGCATTTTTTTTTGTAGTGTATATATATGTATGTGGTACGAGTTGTTATATATTATACCATGTACGATGATTTGTTACAATTTGTGTATCAAAGTTTGCATAGTATTGTTATTTTACTTAATTTAATTTTACATATAAATATGTTAGCAAATACTATTTACTGTTGTTTATTATTTTATGTGATCATCTTATCATAATCATAAGACATGAATAATACCAAAGAACATGTGTCCCTCCACAAGGCACATGCATAGTTTTTGTCATTGTGAACTATAAAGGTCAAAGGAACATGCAATCATCATTTCCACAAAAATCATCATTTCTTTCCAATTTAAAAAGTATGATTATCATAATAACATAAACTTAAATTATATCTACAAATTAACACTTGGTAAGAAAGTAAATAACGATAACTTTTATAGGTACAAAACCTTTTCTTAATTATCAAATGTCAATAAAAAATTTAAAATGCTTTACATAAAAATATAACATTGCCCGACGACAAATCTCGAGTTTAGGCATATTCAGTTATATATCGTCCGGCCGTTTATCAATGTATGCCCACAGTTTTTGTTTCAGATAACATAACTGCATAACACTTCATCTGTTACATTATATGAAAAAGTCTGATATTAATCGTCAAACATATAACTGTTGAATCATCTCATAAATACTTTATAACAACTAATAATCGATAAATAAATAAATTCAAATATTAATATTGAGAAAAAGATATTATTCCCTTTTAAACATTTTCTTTAATCGAAAGGAATATTATTATTATTATTATTTGCTTTTGAATTTTCATTTGAAGATGGTGAGAACATGGTATTGGTCAAAGTGGTCATTGCTTTCAAATCCAATAATCTTTTTGGCAGCTTTTGCTTTCAAAATTCAAACTTTTACGGTTTTACCTAGCTATACAATGGGTGTAGTTTTTTAATAGGTAAACTTTTATATAATCTAACGTATTTTTAATAAGCTTATATTTAATATTTAATATTTTATTGTTTCAGAATGTTTGTTTTAGTTTTATAGTTATATAAGAGGTTTTTATTTTTCCACTAATATACTTAGAATGTCTTATTTTCCTATACTAATAAAATAGTAGTTTTTTATACCATGTGTCACCCTATTAGGTCTCCTAATTAACGTAATGTCCTATTCATTTTTCATTTTAAATTTTAAGTTTTAAATTTTAAATTTTAAATTTCTACTCTAATTATATTAAATTAATAACATCAAAATAAAAAATAAATTAAAACTAATACAGATTATAAGGTGATATAATTTCACATATTTATTAGAATCAACAATTATAATTTTATATAAATCAAAAATATTTCTTAATTAATAATTTATTTAAAATAATTAGTTTAAAATAACTGATTAATAATTTTAAGTTTTACTACAAAAGTTTAATTAATTTTGTAACCGTGGTTCCCACAGACTATAAACCAGTTAAATTATAATTATAAATTTATAATATGGATAATTGATATTGATTTTTAGAACATACTTTCTAAAATCAAAATTGAGTTAAAATATGTTGTAGTTATTAATACAATTTTTATTTGAGTGACTGTTGTTTGAAATTCAATAATATAAATCACGTTAATAAATTATTAGGTTACTTATAGAATATACCAAGGTTGTCAAGATCGGGATCCTATGTAGGATCGTTTTTGGGTTTGCAAGATTGGGATCGTAAAATCGGGATCGGGATCCTAAGATCCCACAAAATAAAATATAATTTTAATTTATAATTTTTAATCATGAAAAATATTTCAAACATTTAATGTTTCGTTCAAAAGTTATAAAAACTTCACAATATTAGTCATAAGTCACAACACAAAATGATAAATGGTAAATTGGTAAGGGTAAAAGACATAAAGTGGTAAAAAAAATTCATTTGTAAAAAAACAAAAAAAAAATCAAGGGAAGGTAGGATCGGATCGGATCTCGATCCTACGATCCTACCTGCGATTAGACCTGTCAATTCGTGTATTCGTGTCATGAAAACGTGTCAGCCACGAATTTGACACGATACGATTACACAATGAGAAATAAGCTTTATCTCAAATTTTAAGATGTATTCGTGTCGTGTCGTGTCTCTCACAGATTCGTGTCTTCGTGTCTGAAATTGCCAGGTCTACCCGCGATCCTACCCCAAATACGATCCGTTTACAATCTGGATCGTTTTTCATACCTAGGATCGTAGGATCGTACGATCCTACGATCAAGATCGCGATTTTGACAACCATGGAATATACTTTAAATATGTAATTAGAATAAAATATTTTTATTATATATATATATATATATATATATATATATATATATATATATATATATATATATTAATTTGGAACCCTCTTTAGGAACAGTTCTCTGTTCCTATTGGACCACTTCCATTTTTTTTAATTTCCTTTTAGCAGTCACGTCACAACCTATATTTCTCGATTGTTCCTTTTTTTTTCTGCTTTCTTCTTCCGATCGATTCCTCTATTCTACATCTATTCTTCTGTCGAGTACCCTAAAGAATGCCATGGACTTTCGTTGCACCTTCGTGTTTTAGACTGACCCTAATTTCATTCATAAAAATTAAATGCATTACGCACACATAAATCGAATATAGCTCTAAAAAAATCGGGGTTGTTGGTGCCCAAATAAGATGCCGACAATTCCATGTTTCTCTTCCAATCAGTTTTCTCCACCGCCTTCTCATTCCTTCTCGATTTAGTCACGTATGTTGTGTAATCCTTTTGATTTGGTCCTTGCTAATATATTAAATTGATACATGTATGCACTCACCATTGAAATTTCTATCGAGTAACCGTTGTTTCAAATTCAACAATGTAATTCATCTCAAAATTCATCCATTCAATTCAAAATAGAGTATTAAAATATCATAAATTATCAAAACTCTATTCATCCATCTCAAATGTTTTAGTTAGTTAGAGTAATCATGATCATGAGTACATTAGTACCTTGTGTACATGATCATGATGATCGTTGTTTTTTTTTCTAATTTTTATAGTATGTATCTACAGGAATTATGGTTACGACCGAAAAAGTTAAAGTTGATTCAGTCATTGATGTCTTAACCAATATTAATAGGTATTGCACTATGAAGACTTTGAAAACAAGTTTGAAGATAGTTTGAAGATAGTAATAGGTATTGCACTAACAAGTTTGAAGATAGTTCATTTTGGTAATATTATTCAATCCCAATTCAATCTTATGATGACAATATGATAAAATGATAAAACGTTCTTAGGTAAAACCTTGATTTTCAAGTAGTGAATAAAAAAATCGTTAACTTCTAATAGATCAAAGATCCCTTTTACCCTTTCATTCAAAATTATATTTAAATACATCATTAATATGTAACCCCGTTTGCATTTCTTGATAACAAATGTTGTCACGATCAATATATTTTTTATGACTTTTTACGTTTTGCATGATCATGATCATAAGATCAGGCCTAAATTAAAATATCTATGAAAATGAACTAGTCTTAAAATTTGTGTGCAAGGTATTGCTTGTAAAGTACTCATTATAACTTCATGTTGATTAAGAAATCGATGGTAGAATCAACCTTAACTTCTTTAGCAGTAATCATAGTTCACTTGTAGAATAATAAGATCATAGTATCAAGATCAACATCGATATCTTAAATATCGTAACAACCAATTTGTAACACATCTCTATATCTTCTCTCTTAACCATGACTCCTCTAAATAAAAAAAATTCTTGATGGTTTTTATCTTGACGCCTTCTTTCTAATAACTTCACCTATGTTGTCTTATTATATAACTTATGGGTTTTGGAAGCGTTTGTCGCACCCCCAAACCAGAACGGCGGAAACGTTCGGGGGCGGAGGACTTTAGGTAAGTATCACAACACATGCAATATAGTAATCAAAGTACAAACAACCATTGGATTAATAAGTATAAGTTTTACATAAGTGTTTAAACATTACATATTCAAACACTAAAGTAGGTACAGTAGAAGACAAGAGTCGCGGTACGGTACTAGGTAGTCTTCTCAAAAGCTTCGGGAGTGTACCTGTCTACTGGATTCCTGAGAATACAAGTTATTTGGAAAGAGTAGATCAGCATTTAAGCTGGTGAGTTCATAAGTATTTTAGTTATGTTAAGTATACCCTAAGTTCTTTGGATAAGTTCACTGGTTTTGCGAGGAAATCCTATATTTCCTGAGGCGATTAACTGATAACCTCAATAGTTTCCCTCTGTAATTACTTAGTTTATACTTATTATATATAACCCAATATCGAATGGACAGTTAAATGGGTGTATCTGCCCTAAGTCCACAACCAAACAAGGAACAGGAAGTAAGGCGGAAGTCACACATTTCACTGTCAATCGGATATTACTTATGTATAACTATGATGTAGCAACTAAGGAATTATAGAATTAACCACTAAAGGTCCTTTATGTTATACTAGTTTACCGAAAGTAAATGACTAGGTTCCCATTTGTAAAAGTGGTTTAATCCCATAAACCGTTCTCTTTGTATTAATGTTTTGCATTTGTATTCCTTTATGAAAACTTACAACTGAGAGTGTGCCTAACTCCACCAGCTGTTATTGAAAACTGTATTGAACCATTGTAGTTTGTATTCTGTAACCTGGTACTTTGAAGGTGTACTTTCGTTTAGTTGTTTATACACTGACATATTGTTAATATCTTTTTAATGAGTTATTATAACCATACTACGACGGATGGCCTGAAACAAACTCTTTGTGGGCGTTTAAACTGGTGATAACAATTGCCACTCATCGGCGTGTATGCCTGACTGTAGCTAGCAGCCTGAGTGCGGGGTTGTCAATCCCGATATAGATCTACACACAACTTGTTTTGATCCCCGGCTGGAGATTCTGGTTATAATGTCAAGACTTTTCCTATGTTGTCTAAAATGAATTAAACAACCTGAATTGAATGTCTCATAAAAAGCATATAAACGTTACTGTATATTAGTTATGAAAACCAAATCATTCTGAAATAAATGATTGACAGTATGTTCTTGAATTAGTATTCCAAACATGTATTTGATAAGTGTAAACCCTTGATTTGTTCTGAGTCAAAACCCTGGTTTCTTGTAAGACAGTGTATTCTAGTATACTTGAATCATGAATTATTGTTCTATGTATAAATTATACCAATTATAATTTATATGTACTTTCTGAATGTGTATTTAACTATGTTTTCATGTAATCCCTTGCTCAGCATGTTACAAAGGTAGTTAAACTGATGAAATAACTATTATATTTATATACATATACAATTTTATATATAAGTAAAATTTAAATGACACTCGGACAAATAACCGGTACTATAAGCCCACATCCAAACAAGGAAAAAGACCCAGTATTAGTTATCAGTCCTAAGTCTTTCAAATCTCATTTATATATATATATATATATATATATATATATATATATATATATATATATATATATATATATATATATATATACAAATATGAATTTTGGGGAAAAATATAAGTTTATAAAAGAGTTTAATGTTTTGAGTATTTTTAATGATTTAATGTTGTTTTATCATGATTTGAAATCATGATTTTATAACACAAAGTTCTTGTGTTATGCTTGTATTCCCCCCTTAAAACAGTAGAAATTATGAAAATACGGGGGTTTGAACTCACTTTGATAAGCGGTGATTCGGGCAGCGTTTCGTTTCCCGGAAAGAGTTTATTTGACGAGAAACCAGCTCCAATCGGGCAGAGTTTCGTTTCCCGGAAAGAGTTTATTTGACGAGAAACCGGCTCCAATCGGGCAGAGTTTCGACAGGAGAGAGGATAACTTCTCGAGAATTTCGGGGCTCCGGGGCTTGCTTCGGGCTTTAAACACGATACCGGGGCCTTGGGGGGTCGTGAGAAAGTTTACGGGGTTAAAATGTGAAAATTGGGGAAATTTGGGGTGAAAAATGCATTCCATCCGAGAAGGCTCGCATGCTTTATATAGGCCGCAGCCTCGGATCCGGAGCAAGGTGGGTGCGGCGCGTGTCTCGGACAGGTGGCGAAGGGAGCTTCGGTTCGGACAGGTGGCGAGGCGAGGCTTCGGTTCGGACAGCTGGCTCGCTGATGGCAGCTTCGGATTGGACCCAACTTCGGTCCAATGGGAGGAGGGCACGAGGGTCCGAGGGTCATCCGAGGAGGGTGTGCGGTGTGTCTCATGCGATGGTGTCCGAGGCTTAGTGGATCGCGGACTTGGTCCAATCAGAAGGCGACACGCGAAGCTCGGTCCTATCAGGAGGTGACACGTGGAGGCCTCGCATGCGAGGGATGCAAGTCCGAGGATGACTCATGCGAAATTTCCCGGTTTTCAACATTTTCTTGATTTTTGTGCCAAAAACTTGCGAAAATCATAACTTTCGCATACGAGCTCCGTTTTTGACGTTCTTTATTTGCACGCGTAGGTAAAATCATACTCTACGACTTTCGTTTAGACTTCGTCGGCTGATTTTGACTTTATTTTTAATATTATTATTTTTAACAGATCGGGACAGGAAATCCGTTAAAAATTCATAACTTCTTCATCCGACGTCCGTTTTCGTCTGTCTTTTTACCGTTGTGCTACTTTTGACGAGACCTTCGATTCTCGTTTAAGTTACGTCGGCTAAATATCGATCGATTTATATTTCGAATTTTTAGTTGTCTACTCCTAAACCGAAACTTAGAAAAGTCATAACTTCCTCATACGGAGTCAGATTTTGACGTTCTTTTTATGAAAGTTCTCGGTTTAACATATTCTACAACTTTCATTTAGATTGTTAAGGCTAAAAAGCCTTTTATCGAAAATTCTCTTTTTACACTGAGCAGTGTTTTGCCGGTTTTGTCGCGGATTTTCGATTGGTCATAACTTCTTCGTTATAACTCGGATTTCAGTGTTCTTTATGTTTTTGGAAACCTTGTTACAAACTCTACCACTTGGTTCATCCTAATTATGATTATTGATCAATTTATTTTTGACCAAAATTTGACTGGTGTCACATTATTCCCCCGTTAGAGGGAATTTTGTCCCGAAATTAAGTCTAAAGTGATACTCATGGACTAGGTCTAATCTTCCTTACCCCAAGTGAATTCAGGTCCCGGTTTGTAATCCAGCGAACCTCCACTAATGGGATAAGACTTTGCTTGGTTCTTTTGATTTCCCTATCCATGGTTTTCATTGGTTCATCTACAAAATGTAGACTTTTTGTTTAACTTGATTTCATCGAGTGAAATAACAAGTGTTTCATCGGATAGACACCTCTTTAGATTAGATATGTAAAAGATGGGATGAATGTTATTAAGTTTTTATGGTGGTTTAAGTTTAAAAGTACAAGACCGATTCTGGTAAGAATCTCAAATGGTCATATGTACTTTGAGTTTTGTATTTCACGCTTTCTCAAGCGCATCTTGTCCTTCCTGAGTGAGACCTTCATATGACAAGGTCATCAATCCTAGAATTCCAAGGGTTTTCTTTTATCGAAGCCGTAGCTTCTCTGATTAACTCTGGAAGCTTTATGTCGCTTCCTGATTCGTATTTTGTTTTTGGTAGTTTCTCGGATGAATTCCAGATCAGCAAGGGTGCTGCGTGGAAATTGGATCTCTAGCTAGTTGCGTATTACCTAATTTAGTCCAGTGTAGATAGGATCTGCACTTATGACCGCAGAAGGTTTTGAATGGAGCAACTTAAATGCTAGCGTGATAAAGGACTCGACTAATTGGTAAATGGGTATCCCATTCTTTACCATCGTCGATCACATAGGCTCATGACTACTCTAGTTCCTAGAGATTTTTGAGTGACTGCCTAAACTGGCAGATGATTCTATTATCTCCGCGGAGGTAACAGATATTGGAATACCGTGCACTCACACGTTCTAGTCATCTTCTCTACTTGCCACATTTTCAGGTTTCAAGGCTTCTTGTTGAGCCTCCTTACTTTGTGTGGAGAGATTTGAATGGGCTATCATAGTCAATGATTGGCACTATGACCTGGGTACTCTTTCCGAGTTAGGGTGTTAGCTACTATATTGGCTTTGTCGTGATGATAACGAATTTCAAATTCGTAGTCATTTAGTAGCTCGACCCACTGTCGTGGTCTCATGTTGAATTCCACCTGGTAGAATACATGATGCAGGCTTTTGCTCCGAAGTTCATGATTAGACTCATACTTGGCTCATCCACCATCACCTCGTGTATACAAGTCATATATAATTTATATTTCACAAAACGTTCAGATGGGTGACTCTGCCCCAGGTCCACAACCAAACACGGAACAGGAGATAGGGCGGAATCACACATCCTTAATCTTGTTAAGTCTAACTTATATACCACTCTCGGGTATACACTTAGCAGCGATAGATTAACTTAATGAGTTCTTAGTCTCTATTCTTGAACTTGACCTGTGGTGCAATGGTTTTCCTACGAGATCTACTGAGGTACTTCGATAGTTACTGACTTCTAAGACTACTTCGGTGCTTTTCGTTTGAAGTTTCCTGTCTACTGAGTAGGCTAGAATGGCATGGTACTCTTCACATGGGTACTTCTGAAGTTTTGAAATTAGAGACAACCTAAGGGTTTTGCGTTATGGATTGGAAGAATTTCATCTTACGGCTGATTAAGGAAAAAGTTCTCTTACACGGCATAAGAATTTTCACATGGTAAGGGCCAGGCCAAACCATGTCGAATGAGAATGTCGAAATTTTCTCGATGAAATAGATATTAAGTCGTTCTGGGAGGAATGATTACTAGGATGATATCTTATGAACCTAAGTTTTCAACGTTTCTGGTTTTATTCTGTTATTATCTCTACGAATCCCTTTTTGATTCGAAATTGGCGGGTACTACCAATACGAGGGTTCTAATAATTTGAAATTATGTACTTTCATGAAACGATCCTTACTAGGTCTCTCTATAATCGCTTGGTGTATACAAGTCATGTATAATTAAGATTGGTAAGACCTTTGACTGAGCAACGCTGCCCTCAATCCACAACCAAACAAGGAACAAGAAATGAGGCGGGATTACTCACTCTAAGTCTATAAATCTTAATTATAAATTACCCCTATGTATACACTAAGTCATCATAGCTTACCTGTTAGGGTTTCAAATTTTATATAAATGTTGTGAATTAATTTGAACGGAAGAGTAATCATAATTATAGATAGTTATCGGGGTTTGGATGCGTACCAAAATATAGCAGGGTTCTTTGATGCTTTCCCATGTATTGGGGTCAAAATTCTCCTGCTCCCCCGTCGTTCTTCTCTGTTGGACAATCCCTCTTGTAATGTCCTATTTCACCACAAAGGTGACACATGGGAATGGTTCCAACATTGGCAGTTGAAGTGATGAACTCAACTGGAGTTCTACAGATGCGGGCGGTATGGCCCTTTATGTTGCATCTATTGTAATGCAGCTCTCGACAAACTCCATGATGATGGTAGTTGCACTTGCTGCAGTGTGGGAGGTTTCCTAAGTACGACTTGGTTGGTGCTAGAATAACAAGGCTGATGGGGGTATTGACTGCCCCAGTTCGTTGCCCTATGTTAGGTTCTTGAGTTGAACAACTCCCTTCCTTGTTCTCGAACATTCGTTTCAGGATATTAGGCTTAAGGTTCAAGGTGTTCTTACAAGTAGGTGCTCGTTGCTGTACTTGGCCATCACCACGATCGGGGCTACCGATAGCATTATTACTAACATTTGCATTGTTAGCATTAAGGTGTGCCATGACAGCTGCTACAGCTATTGTGACCGCAACTTGAAACGTAGCCGCATCTATGTGAAGGATTTGTGTTTTGCCGGTGGGTTGGCTACATTTCTTTGGAGGCATGATTCTGTTTCATGATAAGAAAATGAGCTCGTGAGCGACGACAGTTGTCTCTAGATGTATTCTAACCATTTGTATCTATGTATAAATCTTTCGTTTTGTTATATCGTTCTCAATGATTCGACCTGCATCCCTATGATGCAGTCCTGGTAAGGAACAGAATTAAGTTTCTAGAATGGTTAGGAACCGAGTATCCTCCGAACTAAGTTACCTTCGTTTGGTGGATATCGTTTCCCAATTTTCGAAAATATTCGAAAACAATTCATAACAGTGTCTACATAAAATAGACTTATGAATTTGGGAAGTAATCACTATCAATTAAGATTTCGTGATCTGATTTATTGTTATTAGTCGTGACCGGAAAAGAGGATAAGCTCAAAACCTAATGTGAGTAATGAAATCACTAACTCACTAGGTTGAATCGATTTACTAGTTATTACTTAGATGAAAAGGTGCTTAAACACTTCACATGAATCACACGTGGTTTTCTTTTGTTCTCTGTTCTACTCTGGGTGGTAATGATTTGTTTCCTCCTGGCATCTATAGGGTGTCCTTCTCCTCTGTAGGTATATTGAATTCCCGGGCTGTCTTACTTCCGACTTTGACATTGATCCCCATTACTTCGTAATGAAGATTTTGAATCTCGGAAGTTCATGCGAATCTCTCATTGGTGTCCTTCATAGGGTAAAGGCACTAGATGATTTATATGGTTTATGTACTTCTCATATGTTTCTTTCTCGGGATTCTCCTAATGAAATTCTGTTGGATCCTCCTTGACTCTGCTATTGATTACTGGAGTAACTATGTTTATCTAACGGGTTTATACAAGAATGGGAATGTCTAAAGAATCTATGAGAAAATTTAAATTTTTACGAAGGTGATCCTTCCTGGTCCTCCTATAATCACATGGTGTGTACCGATTATATATAATCCAGATCAAATAGACCTTTGAATAAGTAATCCTACTCTAAAACCACATCCAAACAAGGAAAAGGAAATAGAGTGAAAATCACATATTCTAAGTCTATAAAATCTCGGCTATATATAACCTTCACGTATCCACTTAGTAATTATAGACTTATCAGAAAAGATCTTTTTAACATTTCCCCAAAGGTATGTAAAATACCTCCATGTTATTTTGATTCTTGGACTTCTAGATATAAGAACTTGACAAGTTTTCAGTTTTCTTGTTATAGCATCTTAAAATACTCCCATAGTATTTTAATCTTTATGTTTGGTTCTAGAATTCTTCTGGTATTTAGGTAAGTTTTAGACCAGTTGCAACACTACAATCACTCCCCAAACACAAGTTGGTCATATCTCGGATGAATATAGTTGATCAGGCTATATTGATCCCAGATATGATTACGTCACTGTCTAGGTTTAACTGCAATGTCCAACATCCAAATACTTTAGTTTTGTTCTTCTTGTGATACTCATTCTAGTATATATACTCTGCATGTACTTATACTTTTATAAAATATTGATATATTTTTAAAGTATAACTCTTGGTTAGAGTGTTTTTATCCCAATGGGTTTATAGTTGAATATCTTTTATGACTGATATACTGAGTTCACTATAAACACTCCTCTGATACCAATCTGCCGCACTCCCAAACCAGAACGGCGGAAACGTTCGGGGGCGGAGGACTTTAGGTAAGTATCACAACACATGCAATATAGTAATCAAAGTACAAACAACCATTGCATTAATAAGTATAAGTTTTACATAAGTGTTTAAACATTACATATTCAAACACTAAAGTAGGTACAGTAGAAGACAAGAGTCGTGGTACGGTACTAGGTAGTCTTCTCAAAAGCTTCGGGAGTGTACCTGTCTACTGGATTCCTGAGAATACAAGTTATTTGGAAAGAGTAGATCAGCATTTAAGCTGGTGAGTTCATAAGTATTTTAGTTATGTTAAGTATACCCTAAGTTCTTTGGATAAGTTCACTGGTTTTGCGAGGAAATCCTATATTTCCTGAGGCGATTAACTGATAACCTCAATAGTTTCCCTCTGTAATTACTTAGTTTATACTTATTATATATAACCCAATATCGAATGGACAGTTAAATGGGTGTATCCGCCCTAAGTCCACAACCAAACAAGGAACAGGAAGTAAGGCGGAAGTCACACATTTCACTGTCAATCGGATATTACTTATGTATAACTATGATGTAGCAACTAAGGAATTATAGAATTAACCACTAAAGGTCCTTTATGTTATACTAGTTTACCGAAAGTAAATGACTAGGTTCCCATTTGTAAAAGTGGTTTAATCCCATAAACCGTTCTCTTTGTATTAATGTTTTGTATTTGTATTCCTTTATGAAAACTTACAACTGAGAGTGTGCCTAACTCCACCAGCTGTTATTGAAAACTGTATTGAACCATTGTAGTTTGTATTCTGTAACCTGGTACTTTGAAGGTGTACTTTCGTTTAGTTGTTTATACACTGACATATTGTTAATATCTTTTTAATGAGTTATTATAACCATACTACGACGGATGGCCTGAAACAAACTCTTTGTGGGCGTTTAAACTGGTGATAACAATTGCCACTCATCGGCGTGTATGCCTGACTGTAGCTAGCAGCCTGACTGTAGCTAGCAGCCTGAGTGCGGGGTTGTCAATCCCGATATAGATCTACACACAACTTGTTTTGATCCCCGGCTGGAGATTCTGGTTATAATGTCAAGACTTTTCCTATGTTGTCTAAAATGAATTAAACAACCTGAATTGAATGTCTCATAAAAAGCATATAAACGTTACTGTATATTAGTTATGAAAACCAAATCATTCTGAAATAAATGATTGACAGTATGTTCTTGAATTAGTATTCCAAACATGTATTTGATAAGTGTAAACCCTTGATTTGTTTTGAGTCAAAACTCTGGTTTCTTGTAAGACAGTGTATTCTAGTATACTTGAATCATGAATTATTGTTCTATGTATAGATTATACCAATTATAATTTATATATACTTTCTGAATGTGTATTTAACTATTTTTGCATGTAATCCCTTGCTCGGCATGTTACAAAGGTAGTTAAACTGATGAAATAACTATTATATTTATATACATATACAATTTTATATATAAGTAAAATTTAAATGACACTCGGACAAATAACCGGTACTATAAGCCCACATCCAAACAAGGAAAATGACCCAATATGAGTTATCAGTCCTAAGTCTTTTAAATCTCATATATATATATATATATATATATATATATATATATATATATATATATATAAATATATATATATATATATACAAATATGAATTTTGGGGAAAAATATAAGTTTATAAAAGAGTTTAATGTTTTGAGTATTTTTAATGATTTAATGTTGTTTTATCATGATATGAAATCATGATTTTATAACATAAAGTTCTTGTGTTATGCTTGTATTCCCCCCCTTAAAACAGTAGAAATTATGAAAATACGGGGTATGAACTCACTTTGATAAGTGGTGATTCGGGCAGCGTTTCGTTTCCCGAAAAGAGTTAATTTGATGAGAAACCGGCTCCAATCGGGCAGAGTTTCGTTTCCCGGAAAGAGTTTATTTGACGAGAAACCGGCTCCAATCGGGCAGAGTTTCGACAGGAGAGAGGATAACTTCTCGAGAATTTCGGGGCTCCGGGGCTTGCTTCGGGCTTTAAACATGATACCGGGGCCTTGGGGGTCGTGAGAAAGTTTACGGGGTTAAAATGTGAAAATTGGGGAAATTTGGGGTGAAAAATGCCTTCCATCCGAGAAGGCTTGCATGCCTTATATAGGCCGCAGCCTCGGATCCGGAGCAAGGTGGGTGCGACGCGTGTCTCGGACAGGTGGCGAAGGGAGCTTCGGTTCGGACAGGTGGCGAGGCAAGGCTTTGGTTCGGACAGTTGGCTCGCTGATGGCAGCTTCGGATTGGACCCAACTTCGGTCCAATGGGAGGAGGGCACGAGGGTCCGAGGGTCATCCGAGGAGGGTGTGCGGTGTGTCTCATGCGAAGGTGTCTGAGGCTTAGTGGACCGCGGACTTGGTCCAATCAGAAGGCGACACGCGAAGCTTGGTCCTATCAGGAGGTGACACGTGGAGGCCTCGCATGCGAGGGATGACGTGTCCGAGGATGACTCATGCGAAATTTCCCGGTTTTCAACATTTTCTTGATTTTTGTGCCAAAAACTTGCGAAAATCATAACTTTCGCATACGAGCTCCGTTTTTGACGTTCTTTATATGCACACGTAGGTAAAATCATACTCTACGACTTTCATTTAGACTTCGACGGCTGATTTTGACTTTATTTTTAATATTATTATTTTTAACAGATCGGGACAGGAAATCCATTAAAAATTCATAACTTCTTCATCCGACGTCCGTTTTCGTCTGTCTTTTTTCTGTTGTGCTACTTTTGACGAGACCTTCGATTCTCGTTTAAGTTGCGTCGGCTAAATATCGATCGATTTATATTTCGAATTTTTAGCTGTCTACTGCTAAACCGAAACTTAGAAAAATCATAACTTCCTCATACGAAGTTAGATTTTGACGTTCTTTTTATGAATGTTCTCGGTTTAACATATTCTACAATTTTCATTCAGATTGTTAAGGCTAAAAAGCCTTTTTATCAAAAATTCGCTTTTTACACTAAACAGTGTTTTGCCGGTTTTGTCGCGGATTTTCGATTGGTCATAACTTCTTCGTTATAACTCGGATTTCAGTGTTCTTTATGTTTTTGGAAACCTTGTTACAAACTCTACAACTTGGTTCATCACAATTACGATTATTGATCAATTTATTTTTGACTGGTGTCACAGCGTTATATGTTCATATATTTAAAAAGTTTGAAACGTGCTAGGACCGCAGTTGGGGATGTGGAGGATTTAGAAGATATAAGGGTTTTAGGGTGTTATGTCAGGGATATTCATGACATGTATTATCGCTCTACAACATATGCTAGAATTGTGGTTGGAAGATGTTGTTTTGGTTGTAGAATCTACTATACATGTTAGATTTGTAGAATAATAAGATCTTAAGATCAAGATTGATATTGAGATCTTAACAAGTATACTTCTAAGATCTTTGTACATCCTATCTCTCTCTCTCTCTCTCTAACCTAAGGAAATATGATATGCATGATTTAGATGCTAGAAGGGTCTTATGGTGTTATGTTAAAGCTATTCATGTTATGTATTGTCGCTTTATGACATGTGTTAGAATTTCAATTGGTGTCACTAAGTATTTCCATATTGGAATTAGGCTCCAATAATGTTTGGCACTTTGCTCATACACTTTTTAATTGATTATGAATGAGGTATCTTACACGATACATAGAGATGTACCATGGTTTATGTTTTTCATATGATATGGTTTGGGCTACGAAATCTAGGACTGAGTTGAACGCTTGATTAGATACATAGAAGACTTCGTTGGAAGTTAAATGGCTTATGATTAACACAACTAAAATTGATTATCTATTATGCAATTTTAGTGGGGATCCATATATTGGGTTTGTCGGTTGCTCAGATAAATTAGTTCTATGTTAAACCTTATATATATATATATATATATATATATATATATATATATATATATATATATATATATATATATATATATATATATATATATATATGGGGCAGTTCAAATAATACCAGTAAACAGTGTGAAACGTGAAAACAATACTTTTATGTTATTATTCTACAATGAATTTTGTATCAAAAACTTTATGTCATTATTCAGCAATGAATAGATCAATACTCAAACGTTAAAAATAATATTAGCATTTAATACAATAATGCACGTACACAAAATTTATAATGGAATAATAACATTCTAATTAATACATGAATAATCAAACGTTAATATTCACATTTGAATTATTTCAATAATACACATATACAACATTCATTGCTGAAATAATAACATAAACATAATATTTTTACGTTTTCACACTATTTAGTGTTTTTAGTTGAACTTGTTCATATATATATATATATATATATATATATATATATATATATATATATATATATATATATATATATATATATATATATATATATATATATATATATATATATATATATATAACCCCTGTTTTTCCTGGACGAATCGAATCAGGGTTTCAAGGAGTCAAATGTTAGATTTTGGAGGAAAAAGGATCCTCACAACTTGAGGCATATAGGCACACGACGTGAGATAGGTTGCATGAAGATTTTATCCGGGACTGAGCTCACGACGTGAGCAATAAGAGCTCACGACGTGAGGATCGATGCAGCCCAAGCCCATGATCTTTTAGGGTTTCCTTTGTATTTAAGCATCTCTAACCTCGTTTTAGGGTTTCTTATCATCCCCAAACCCTGTTTCACCTCAGAAAACCCTAGTGCCCATCCTTGCTTGATCTTTGGTGATTTTGGAGCTTTTCTTGGTTTGGAAGGAGGTAAGAAGAAGAAGAAGGTGGTCTTGTCTTGAGGCTTGCAATGAATCATCATCAACATCACCTTACATTGTTTCTGGACCATTATAAGTGATAAAACTCCTACCTTTATGCTTATATAAGGCTAAATCTAAGTTTTGTCTCACTTTTCTTCTTGATTCGGCATGTTAAGTGAATAGAAACCATAAAGTTGGCAACTTCATGAGTTATGAGGGCATTAGGGATGTATTGGAGTTCAGATCTAGAAACTGGTTGAATTTTGGAGCATTGCATGAAAGTTGGATGTCTTTTCTTCAACTTTGGACCTAAATGAGATCTAGACATATATTGGACATATATGTCTTAAAAGAATCGACTTTTTAATGTATTAAGAGGTTATAAGACCTTCTGGAAAGTTGGCGTTCAAGGCTTAATGGATTAAGGACTTAAAAATTTGATTTTTAGCCTCAAACTGTTCTCACGACGTGAGACACAAGGTCTTACGATGTGAAGAGTGTGTAGTCTTATTTCTGATGAGCTTGTTGGGGCTCACGACGTGAGGATAGGTTTCTCACGTCATGAGGCCAACTCTGGTGTTATTTCTTGACTGAGTTAGCTAGGTTGAGTCGGGATGAGTTAGAATCTGATCACGTGAACTCTCACGACGTGACCAAGGACTGGTCACGACGTGAGATGTGATTTTGGGATTTTGGGCCTTGTTGGGCCATAGTTTATGTATTTGGTCCTTCTTGGATTAGGCCCATGATGGGTTTTGGGCCCAATTAGGAAGGTTGGCCATATTGCGATTTAAATGCTATTGGTTTGGGCCTCGAATTGTGGGCCAAAAAGGGAAGGGTAAAATAGACTTTTACCCTGAGTGTTGGACAATCGGACTTTGATTCCAATTATGGGTTGTGGACCAATTATTTTGATGAT
Organism: Lactuca virosa; assembly: GCF_052849685.1. Taxonomy (NCBI): domain Eukaryota; kingdom Viridiplantae; phylum Streptophyta; class Magnoliopsida; order Asterales; family Asteraceae; genus Lactuca; species Lactuca virosa. The sequence goes on along the minus strand of NC_136427.1, from coordinate 211,852,877 downwards.
GTTATCTTGGGGATTTTCCGGATCAGTAGTCCGAGCTTTTATCTGAGATTTTCAGTAGCTTAAGGCGAGTCTCCTCACTATACTATGGGTCGAAGGCACGAATGCCGGCCTGTTGGATTATGTTATATAGGAAGACATGGAGGTGACCCTTGGCATTTGTATGAAAGGCCTGGAGGTGGCTCCTGGCAATTTGTATGCAAGACGAGGGATCGGACCCTGGCAGATAAGTAGATAATTGTATATATAGATAGTATGCTAGTCATCTTTGTGATACTTACATGGAAGACCAGAAGGTGGCTCTTGGAACTTTTCTGTAAGAACTAGGGTATTGGCCCCCGGCCTAGCAAGGAAAAACCATGATACAGTTTGTGGCATAATGACAAGACTATGGTTGGCACATAGCAGTCTCTATTGTATGTATGGTATGTGGTATTTTGGGGAACTCACTAAGCTTTGTGCTTACGGTTTATTGTTTATGGTTTCAGGTACTTCCGGTACAAAAGGGAAGGGCCCGACATGACTGCACTGCATCCACCCAAGTTTCCGCAACTTTATGATTTTGGGATTGTACTCTGATAACTGTTTTTACATTAAAACACTTTTGAATGATTGGTAATACTAAATGGTGTTTTGTGGTTGATTTAAAAATGAAAATTTTACCTTGAAATTTTTGGACGTTACAAGTTGGTATCAGAGCCTTGCTTGGAGGGATTCGGGCATACTCTTGGGTGTGTCTGATCTCTAACTGAGGAATTGGTAGTCTTTCTTAAAGAAAATAAGTTTTTCTAAAAGGATTTTTATAAGAAAAAGGAGGTGTGATGCGTGCAATCGGCCGATCTTAAGTAAGTGATTCCGAGAATACCCATACATGTTTGTTATGATTATATGATATAAGAATTTCATGCTAGATTAGGGCTAAGGATCTGCTCAGGATTTTATGATTATGGGAGATGGCTTAGTATGCCTGTTCTTTGAACTTGTGGAATTGCATGCTAGATTTGGAAATCTGTATTGGTAGAAGTAATTGTTAAGTGTATGCTGAAAAAAATTAGATACTGTTAGGGTCATATGGCCTTAGAATGACTGATTTGGCCTTATTTCCTATTCCTCGTTTGGTTGTGGTCCTAGGGTAGAGTCTTTTATTCGATAGTCTATTCGATCATGTATTGTATATAATTTGCATGCATAAGGCAACTGACAGTGTGTAACGACCCAAAATTACGAGGTAAAAAAATTATTTTTAATTCAACCAAAATATTAATTATATTTTAATTCACCATTCAACATCCTTTTTCTAAATATTCAAAAGTATTTTATAAAAAAAACAGTTATCAGAGAACAAATCCCAAAATCATCATAATGCGGAAACATGGGTGGATGCGTTGCGATCAAGCCGGGCCCTTCCCTTTCAAAAGAAAAGTACCTGAAACCACAACCATAAAAATTGTAAGCACAAAGCTTAGTGAGTTCCCCAAAATACCACATACCATACGTATCAAACACATACTAGGCCCCACCCGTCATCAGGCTCCGCCCAATGAGTGTAACGGGCCCCACTCTAACTCGCGGAAACTTACTCCCTTATTATATATATCGTTTAGTTCAAAACTGCTCACCTGCTCAAGAGATGATGATCACATTATCATATGATTTTGAAAAGGAAAACCTTTCAGATGACGAAGCTTCATGAGGTAAGTGTCTCATGGACAAAATCATTGAATCTCACGCTGACGCATCAAATGATAACGTTAGCACTCTTAACGTTGATCCTTCTCAAGCTGCTACAGACCTTAAGGCATAATGGGATGCAACCTCGGCATATCAGGTAGAAAATCTTGTTAACTATTCTTCTGTGGAAAACATCAAAAAAGATGACCGAATTGATCTCTTACGTTTCTTTTTATTTGTTTCAAAGAAAGAAAAATCTTCTCTAAAAATCGAGTTCAAAAATCTCGAAGAAAAACTCTCATTTTTAGAAAAATCTCTTTCTCTTTTAAAAAAAGGAAAACACTTGTATCTCGCTGACCAACAATTTTATTCACTCTGAAAAAGAAAATATTGTTAATCATACTAGACATATTCATCTTATTTAAAAAAAAATTGGGCTTCTTCTCACTGTAATGTCACAAGACTTATTAATGTTGAGATTCCAGATCAATGTGAGAAATTTCTTGGAGGCGATATAAAAGGTGTTTTCTCATTCACAAAAGGTGTTGAGACTAAAAAAATGTTCTATAACGTTGATTCTTTAGAGAAAGACTTTAAGCGTAGATTTGTAAGTACTCATTTTATAAATCAAACTTTAATTGATGCTCATTACTCCACTGACTCTAATGGCAACACCAAATGTGTTTCTGTAACATCCTGATGTTTAGATACTTCAAAATTCATCCGTATAATTCCATTTTATGTCAATTGGTCAAGTGGTAGCATTCTTGGGCATAATTGAGGTTTGTACACGGCGTGTTGAAAGCACCAACACGTCGTGTCTGAATATTAAATGGTGCAGGTTTTATTTGGACAACACGGCGTGTTTCTTCGTGGAACACAACGTGTCGACCGTTGAGAATGAAACCCTAATATTTTGGGTTTTTCTTCTTATTTAATGGAATGTGGAGGCTAGGGTTTGTTCACCCTCAGCCTCCATCGGCCCTTAAGCTCTGAAAGAAACCCTAATCATTTCCTCTCCCATTTGTGAAGCTAGTTGGTGTTTGGAAGGAAGAAGGTGAAAGAAGGAAGAAAAGATCCAGCAAGCAAGTCCCATTCTTTAGTTTGTCACTCTCATGGACCTTTGTAAGTGTCCAAAACTCGATTTTTAACATTCAAAGTTGTTAGATCTTGAGTTTTGTCCCTTTTTCTCCTTGTTCTTGGATGTTGCAATGGATGGATCTCATAAAGTTTGCAACTTTATGAATCTCCAAGTCAAGGTAACCTAGTAGTGGGTTGGATCTAGTCTATAACCAAGTTTTGATGCCATGCATAGAGATTAGGTCATAAATCCTCCTTTTGACCTAATATGGGTTTAAGACATGCATGTCTAAAATGCACCAACCTTTGCGATGGTTTAAGTGTTTGATCCACTTCTAGAAAGGATGGACTTCAAATCTTAAGGATTAAGGGGATTGTGGTTAAGCCCTTGCATTGTTAAGCTTGTTAGTTGGGTTCTTGGATCTTTTTGGTAGTCCTAATGGATAAAGTTGGAAACTTTATCCTTCCTAATCACATTTTAGCCTAAATCTGAGCTTTGGAGCTCTTGGGGACGAAAAGGGCAGCTGAATGTATTAAGTTGTTGGAACTTTGGCGAACACAGCGAGTTTGCATGTCAACACGGTGTGTTGACTGAAGTTTTCCCGTCTGTTCGTATGCTCACAAAACACGGTGTTGCCAGAAGGAACACGACGTGTTTGGTTAACATGGACTGTTGACCTTGACCGTTGACTTTGACCAAGTTGGACTTTGAGGGCATTTTGGGTATTTTGGGAATTTGATGGAATTGGTCACTTGGTGGATTTAGGTATTGTGTTGTGAAATGAGATTCGAAGTAAGACCTCATCAGTTCTATCCAGTTGCTAGATGAGTTTTCCTCACTGTACTTACGCGTCGAAGGCACCAAGGCCAGCCCTTTAGATTGTTATCATGGTTTATCGTATGATTGTGTACTATAGTAATATGTTAGATCGACATCATGGGAGATAGGATGATGATATGCTTATTGATCTGTAAGATCTGCCTGTTTTTTTACTGGCAGGTTATTGTATGCTTATCTATTATAGGAGCACATGTTTGGTTGGAGGCTTAGGCTTCACTGCTTTGTGCGTAAGCCAACAGGGCGGGGCAATCCAACCCGATGGTTAGGGGCCTAGGGTATTCCATCCTGAGGATGATTGGACCCACAGTATGTTGCCATTCCAACCCGAGGGTTGAGGGCCTGGAGTATTCCAACCAAATGGTTGATTGGACCTATAGTATGTTTGCATTCCAACCCGATGGTTGAGGGGTCTGGGGTATTCCAACCCTATGGTTGATTAGACGCATAGTATGTTGTTATTGTATATGTGTTATTTGTTGTGTGTTGATAATTTGGGGGAAACTCGCTAAGCTTTGGGCTTACAGTTTTGCGTTATGTTTTAGGTACCTCAGATGATCGCCGGAAGGCAAAGGCATGTCGTGCACCTCCTCATGTTTTTTTTATGATTTTGGAAAAAACTCTGATAACAAACATGTTTTGAAAACTATTTTGTAAACAATGATGGTTTGTGGAATTGTTTGAAAAGTTGAAAATTTTCATGAATTTTATGGTTGTTACAGTTTCTCAATTATCTTTTCTTGATCCATCCCACCAACCTTCTCATCATGAGTATGTTTTACCCCCTACTAAGATTTTGCTAAAAATTCCTATATCTAATGGTGAAGTTTATTCGGTAAACGAAATTCTTTGCATTTTTCCTCAGTGCTCCGTTAGCAACTCTGAACCTGAAGATCTATCAAACTCTTCTATTTCAGATGAATCTTCAATGTCTCATAAGCTTCATGACAAGGTGTCATCTGAGCATACCATAAATAACATTCCTTGTTCCAAAACTAAAACAATAACTCTTAAGTCAAATAATCAAAGTTCTTCGAATTCAGCAGTTGAAAAGAAATCAAAATCTATTGTTAAAGGAAAGAATTTTGGAATCAAAGTTTGTTATCGATGTGGTGATGCTTCTCACAAAGTCAGCGAGTGTTTTTTTTAAAAGATCTCCATTCGTGCCAATAACATCATGATTCTAAATGATAACCGAATCAAAAAGGGAAACTCTTTAAATTGTCTCCCCGATGGTTGTTATAATATATTTTCTTAAGTGACCCATTGCAAGATAGGTCAGTGTATATTTACTTTATATTTTAGTTTCAGTGTATTGAACATTTTTGGTATCTAGATAGCGGTTTCTCAAGACATATGACAGGATTCAAGTCTCTTCTGGAAGACTTCATAAAGAAGGATGGACCTACTGTTACATATGGAGATAATGGTAAAGGAGCTACAAAGGGATATTGATCTATTAAGTGCAATTCTGTTGTATTCAAGAATATCTCTTATGTGAAACGTCTTCAGCATGATTTCATTTCAGTCAACCAATTATGTGACGCTGGCTATGAAGTTCTATTCAACAAGAGAGAAGGAAAAGTTGTTGAGAAAAAGAATTTCACTGTTCTGATTTCAAATCGACATAATTACATTTATGTTTTGGATATGTTTTCTTTTGATAACTCTGTTCGTCATTGCTTTTTCTCTCGTGCTCAGTCTCATCTAAATTGGCTATGACACAAGAGGTTATCTCATTTGAATTTCAAGAACATATCAAAGATTTTGGGGAATCAGCGAGGAATTCCTAAGATGCAGTTTGTCAAAGATAAGTTATGCTCAGCGTGTGAAAAGGGAAAAGAAAACTAAGTCTTCCTTCAAGACAAAATCCTGTTCTTCTATTATCAAACCACTTCATCTCCTCCACATCCCGATTAAGTCAAGAGTTGGGAAGAAGTATACTCTCATTATTATGGATGAATTTTAAATATTTACCTGGGTGGTATTTTTAAGAAAGAAGAGTCATGTCGCTGATAAAATCATTTCTCTTATAAGCAATGGGAAGTTCTCTACGAGCATAAAGTCAAGCAATTATGTAGTGATCATGGAATTGAATTTAGAAACTCCTCCATGGAAGACTTTTTCTTAATCGCAGGAATTTCTCAAATTTCTCTCCTATTAAAACTCCCCAAAAAAATAGAATTGCTGAAAGAAGAAACATACTTCTCATTAAAGCTGGAAGAACTATGGTCGTTGAAGTCGGTCTTCCTTTATCATTTTGGGCTAAAGTTCTCAACACAACCTGTTATACCCAAAACCGGTCTATCATTGTTAAGCGTCATGGGATAACTACCTATGAGCTACTTAAGGGAAGAAAACTAGACATCTCTTACTTTCGTGTGTTTGGGTGTGTTTGTTACATTCTGAATCAAAGAGATCGGTGGTCTAAATTTGAAGCTAAAGTTGATGAAGGAGTGTTTCTTTGTTACTCTAGTGTATCCAAGGCTTTCAGGGTATTCAATCTTTCAAGGCAAATTGTTGAGGAAACTGCTCATGTCACTTTCGATGAAGACTCATTCATTCATGATCGAATTGATCATCCTTCATCAATAATTAATGAAGTTACTTACAGTTCTTCAGGCCCTGTTCCTAATTTATTGCTAAATGATAATTAGCCTATTGTTCCTAATGTTGATCAAATTATCAACTCCCAACCTATCTCTGAAGATCAGTCTATCATCTCTGAAGAAGCTTAGCCATCTAATCAAGAAGATTTTGTTCCAAATAATATGAATGAATGTTCTAATCCTGGAATTCATCTAGATCATCTTGAATCTCAAATCATTGGAGATGTAATTTCTGGGATTCTCACTCGTAGCAAATTCAACAACTTCTACATGTTTGTGAACACTGTCTCAATGATTGAACCAAAGAATGTCATTGATGCCCTGAAAGAAGCTGACTGGATCAATGCTATGCAGGATGAGCTGAATGAATATTAACGTCAGCATGTATGGACTCTTGTTCCCATGCACCAAGGAAAAACTATCATTGGCACTCGATGGATATTCAGAAACAAGATAGATGAATATGGGATTGTTATAAGAAACAAAGTAAGACTTGTGGCTGAAGGTTTTTGTCAACTAAAACTGTTAGATTATGATGAAAAATTTGCTCCTGTTGCTAGACTTGAAGCAATTCGTCTGTTTCTTGCTTTTTCTTCATTCAAGAACTTCAAAGTCTATCAAATGGATGCTAAGATTGCTTTTTTACATGGATTTCTTCAAGAAGAAGTCTTTCTAAAGCAACCTCCAGGGTTTGAAAGTGTAGAGTTTCCAAATCATGTATATCGTCTTGATAAAGCGGTCTATGGTTTAAAGCAGACACCTAGAGCATGGCATGACATATTGGCCAACTATCTTATTGCAAGTGGATACGAACAAGGAAACATTGACAACACTTTTTTCATCAGGAATTCAGGATATCACATCATTCTTGCTCAAGTATATGTTGATGATATCATTTTCAGATCCAATAATGAGAAACTAAGTTCAAAATTTGTTGAGATCATTGATAAGAAGTTTGAGATGAGCATGATGGGTGAACTAAATTTCTTTTTAGGTTTGTAGGTTAAATAGCTAACTGATGGAATTTTTGTTTGTTAAGCTAAATACATTCCAGATATGTTGAAGAAGTTTGGTTTTTCTGATTGCAAGCCGGCAAAGACTCCAATGTCCTCATCAACGTCTATTGGCACTGATCCAACTGGTGTTGAGGTGAATGCAACTCGGTATCGACGAATGTTAGGATCACTGCTCTATCTTACTGCTAGTCGTCCTGACATTATGTTTGCTACCATATTGTGTGCCAGGTATCAAACCAGTCATAAGGAATCTCATCTTCTCGTTGTAAAAAGATTTTTTTTTGTTACTTTAAGCATACACCTAATCTTGGGTTTTGGTATCCTTGTGATTATGAGTTCAAGCTTGTGGGATACATTGATTCTGATCATGGTGGATGTGGCATTGATCGTAAAAGTACTTCAGGAGGGGCTCAAATGTTTGGAGATAGATTGGCGAGTTTGTCCAGCAAGAAGCAGACATCAGTGGCTTGCTCTACCACTGAAGTTGAATATGTAGCCGTTGGAAGGTGTTGTACTTAGACTCTATGGATTCAAAATCAACTTTTAGATTATGGTCTAAACTTCTCAAAGACTCCTATATGCTGTGACAACACTAGCGCCATTCAAATGATACAAAATCCAGTGCAGCATTCCAAAACCAAGCACATGATATCTGTCATGACAACACTAGCGCCATTCAAATGATACAAAATCCAGTGCAGCATTCCAAAACCAAGCACATGATATCTGTCATCACTTCATCAGGGACATTGTTCAAAAAGGAAAAGTGGTGATGTTTTATATTCTATGCACTGATCAACTGGCTGACATTTTCACTAAGGCATTCTACGAGAAGACTCTTAACAAATTGATTGCAGATCTTAGCATGCTTTCAATGACTTAATCATTTTCTAACTCTCTTTGACTTGCTTTCTCAAAAAACACAAAACAAGTGCTACTTTTATTATGTCTATAGAACTTTACATACTTCGCTTAAACTTCATCAGAAATTAGAAAGAGCTTGAGTCATAGTTGTTGAGAAGAATATTGGCATCATGTCCTCTTCTTTTCGATAATGACATCCTTCTCATCCACTCACTGTTATGGATTCAAGCAGCAAACATCAATGCAACGAGTGTTGTTTTCATCCAGTGACTCATAATCTGATAAGACCTCAAATGCCCTCGTGTTGATCTTATCAACATAATGGTTTCATGGACTTGAGCCTGTTAACTCGTTGGTTACAAAGATTACTTTATGATCTTCTCTTACACTTGATGAACATGAAGCTTGGAATCCATCTGCAATATCTCAACGATAAACAGCTTCATCACTCTTGGTTTGTGGTGAGTTGAATTGTATATTAATGTGTTTTCTCTTGATTGTGTTTTATTTTATAGCAAGATTTTGAAGATCAAATATTTCAAGGAAAGCAAATTGTTTAATGAGTATTTACTTCAAAAGATCATTCTTTTGAGATTTACTCAAAATATTTTCTGCCTTTTTGATTCTTCTGAAAAAGGTTACATAAATAACCTTTGAAAACGCTATAAAAATATCACTTTTAATATTTCCTTGTTTGACTAATTTTTTTGTATTCTTATTTATTTTATTTTGTACCATTTTTTAAAGATTTGACGGTGGCATGTCTTAAGCCAAGTACGTAACTTTAATTTTGAAAAATAATCATCCTTAGAAGCATGATGATGTATGTGCCTAAATCTCTCTAAGTATCTCATCAGCGAGACTTTCTGCTGAGATGACATTGAGGCACCCCCTCACGCTGATTGTCTAGCACCGTTTTAACTTTCTAAGTGAGATTTCCCGGTCCAAATAATTTTTTTTATAAAAAGGCTTGGGTGTTTATTCTTAGTTAACTATCTTACATGACTCTTGTCCATGCAAGAATTCTTATCGTATGTATCAAGTCTCATGTTCTGCTGAAACATTGAGCATAACCCAATGGCTTACCCTGATTGTATCGTCATCAGCGTAAGAGTTACTTGTCTGGTCCTTAAATAACAAAGGGTGTTCATGTCCCTGACCTCCTAGTTTGAGGTATTACATGGTACCACTACGATTCAATGGAAGATCTATGATTCTAGACTGCAACTAACTCTATGGTGAAAGGATTAAACCACTTCTTGCTGATGGGTTATTGTTGTTGGTGATTCACGCTGATTCCACCTCAGATTGATTAAAACAATCCATTCTCTCCTATTTTCTTCCTTAAAGCTTTATGATTCAGTGTAATGTACAATACATTGATGAGAGCTTAAAAAATCTATGCCGATGGTTAAGCTAAAACACCACAACTTATCACACACATCATACCACTCTTTCCCTTTTCCTCTAATAAAAGTGATTAATGAGTCAGCGTATGAAACCACACACTGATGAAATCTGGCAACTCTAAGTCAATGAACGGTACTTTAAACCTATACTATCAGGAGGAATCACAACCTTACTGAGTTACGAGCTGAAACTTTGATACACCGATCTCCTCCTCCAGTCCCACAATTGTTGCTAATGTTAAAAAGGGGGAGAAACTTGCTACCAAGTGTTATTGATCTGAAGAGAAGCAAAATCAAAGGGGAGCCAAACTCATCATCTATCCGTCTGCTGCAACTCATAAATGTTGTTTCTACTGCTGATAATCAAAAGTGGAAGTCATACACTTTCTCAGGGAGAGAATTCGTTAAAGCTGAAGAATTGTTAAAGCTCAGGAGGAGCACGAGCTGATGAATTTTGACGATTAGTTTTGACATCATAAAATCTGGGGAGATTATAAGGTCACGCCTTATGATCTGATGAGTCAAACACTCTATATGCTGACTGACAGCGCCAATGCTAAGATCAGCGCCAGCGTCTCAAGACATTATCAACGTCAGTATGAAGATCAGCGACAACATGTAGTTACATAATCTAATGTAATATTTGTATATTAGGAGACTATATATATATATATATATATATATATATATATATATATATATATATATATATATATATAATAGATCACACCTTATGATCTGATGAGTCAAACACTCTATACGTTGACTGCCAATGCCAGCATCTAAAGACATTATCAGCGTCAGTATGAAGATTAGCGTCAGCGTGCAGTTATATAAACTAATGTAATCTTTTTATATTAGGTAATTATATAGATATGTATATAATAAATAGTAGATCCGATAACCTTGTGATAATGATCGGTTCTTAGTATAGATTAGAAACAATCCCTTCAATCAAGGGATATACTAGTATAGATTAGTATATATACAACATTATGGTGAAACCGTAATATAAGTATTGGTGACCGTCTTTGTGACAACCCGTTTTCTTGGTGAAAACAAAAAATTTCTTGGTGAAAGAGAATTTGGTGAATATTTCGTGTTCTTTACTTTTTTTGTTCTTATTTACTATACTTGAAGTGTATCCGATCGATACAAAACTTTAATGCTGCATGGATTGATGTGATTACATGAATTGACATAATGTATGTGTATGTTTTGTTTCTATGTTTATGTGCTTGAAATTGACTCACTGTTCTAGATACTGACACTTGTTTCTTTCCTGTTTTGTGGCTTTTGCATTGGTAGAGGTAGCTTGATATTGATGGCCTGGTGTGTTTGGGATCTTTTGGGTAGCTATAGTGTTTTCTGTTACTAGTGATGATATCAATTTGAGACTCGGCATGATGTTTCATTTACGTTGGTTTTTATACTTGTTTTGGTTGAATTTTACAAATTTGAATTTATGATGGGTTTGTGAAGGATTTTCAAGTAACATTGGTGGTATTTTCTTAGTAAGACTTCTGCTAACGTTTTCTGTTAATAAATGTTTTAAAAAATTAAAAAAACTTGGGTGAAAAATCATGTTGTTACACCTACTGTACACACACACATTCACATCATGGGTCCTTGAGAAGGACAAGGCTCCACTGTACACACGCGCATTCACATCATATTTTCTGCCTAATGTAATTATACTCTGGTATATCGAATAAATAAAAATAAAAAATTTAGTTGAAAATCAAGACGTTACAGGAGGTCGGGATACCACCAGATGAGATTCAAAGAGAAGGATGTAGATAAGAAAGCTTTTCAAACTCGATATGGTCATTATGAGTTCGTGGTGATGCCTTTTGGGCTCTTTAATGCACCTACAATATTCATGGATTTGATTAATTTGGTATGTAGGCCGATGCTCAATTGGTCAGTCATTGTGTTCATTGATGATATTTTAGTATACTCCAAGACCTGGGAGCAGCATGAGGAGCACCTGCGAGAGTTACTTAGAGTATTGAGGAAGTAAGGGCCTGTTTGTTTGCATCTTAATACCTCTTAATAAGGGGTAGGTATGAATCTTTAAGATTCAGACCGTTTGTTTACCTCTTAAGTTTTGGTCTGAATCTGAATTTTAGCACTTACCGAATCAGATTTGGAACTCCCTCTAAAAAAATAAAAGACGCGCTATGCCCTTAACCCCAAAACGCGTACTCTCTTTCTCGCCCCCTTCTCCTCCTTCTCACCCGCTTCTTCTCCCTCACCGATCTCCAATAATCGACCGCCTGTGACGACGCTGCCGCCTTCTCCTCCGACGCCTGCAACAACGCCTCCTTCAACTTCGACAACCCAGGTTCGTTCTTCTTCCTTCTTTTCCACCGAAACTCGATTTTTTTTCTGTTTTTATGAATGAATTGGTCAATGAATCAATTTTTTTTCTCCTCAAACTCACGCCTCCTCCGATCCTCTCTTCTCATCGATGCACACAAGCACCTCCGCTCCATCTATTGTGTTCCCCCTGAAACTCGATTTTTTTCCTGTTTTTATAGAAAAATTGTTTTTTTTCTTTTCCTTTATTTCTGAATTCATGTGTGTTTGCAATCTGATGTTCAATTCGTGATTTTCTTATTTTTTTTTCTGAATTCATATGTGGTTTCAAACTATTGAAATGGTGAAATCAGAAATCTAATTATAAAGGTTTGAATTTGTTTTTTCTTGAATGTTTTGCTTCTAACAGATTTGGATTGGGTTTTAAGTGTTTATGTATGTATAAATTATGATAAAACTATTATTAGGAGCATCAATTCCAGTCTCTTAAAATGTTTAATGTGGGTGATTCTTGAAATCTGATCTGTTTGATAACCTGATGCTGAAATCTTGATACTTGAAACAATTATGAACTTGGATTCTGAAATTTTCGTTATGAACTTTGATTATTAACCTGTGTACTTGTTGCTAATGGGCAATTTCTTGCTTAAATGGATGATTTATATTGATTTGTGCTTAAAAGTTTTGGTTAATTTTTAGTTGATAAAAGAGTGATAAATTGTATGGTTGTTTCTTAAGTGTGTAGGAAGTAGAAAGTGTTTGGTTCACTAGTTGCACCAAGGATTTAAAGAGTATTTTTATTTGGCTATTGTATGATGTTTATGTTTCCATGGATTGAAAGAAGTGAATTTGGAAGAATTTATGTTTAATTTGGTTATATTGTATGATTTTTATGTTACAATGGATTGAAAGAAGTGAATTTGAAAGAATTTATGTTTAATTTGGTTATATTGTATGATCACTTGATTTATGCTAAATTTGGATTTTATATGGTGTTTATATTTTTTTCTTATAATTATTTAAGAAATTAATTAGGTTATTTTATAAGCATACACTTGAATTCAATAAACAAATAAAACACAAGGGTAAAATGGTCATTTTTATAATTCGGCACAACAATTCAGATGTCACAACCAAACAACATGTTGTACATTCAGCTCTTAAAATTTCAGACCCTCTTAGAAATTCAGATCTCTTAAAAATTCAGATCTTAAAAATTGAGATCCTGCCAAACAGCCCCTAAAGGTTGTATGCCAACTTCGCCAAGTGTGAGTTTTGGTTGCAAGAGGTCTAGTTATTGGGACACTTTGTCAATCAGAATGAGATTTTGGTCAATTCAGCCAAGATCGAGGCGGTTATGTAGTGGAAGTCCCAAAGTCTCCATCTGAGATCTAGAGTTTTCTTAGGCTGATAGGTTACTATCGGAGGTTTATCCATGATTTCTCTAAGATTGTTGTTCCTCTTACTCTCTTGACGAATAAGAGTGTATTTTTTCATTAGGGGCCTGAGAAGCGAGCTGCGTTTGAGACTTTGAGGCAGAGACTATGTAAGGCCCTAGTATTGTGCCTTCCAGAGGATGTCGAGGATTTTGTGGAGTATTTTGACGCTTCCATCACTGGTCTAGGGTCGGTGCTCATGTAGTGAGGTAGGGTTATTGCCTATGCTTCCAGGCAGTTGAATCCTCATGAGGCTAGGTATCCTATTCATGATTTAGAGTTGGGGCAGTGGTGTTTTCCCTCAAGATTTGGAGACACTGTATTTATGGAGTCTGTTGTACCATCTACACGGATCACAAGAGTCTAAGCTATTTTATGGATCATCTGAATCTGAATATGCAGCAATGTAGGTGGCTTGACGTGGTCAATGATTATGATTGTGAGATCCTTTACCTTCCAGGGAAGGCCAATGTCGTTGCTGATGCCTTAAGCGACAAGGTGGCTAGTGCTCCTATTCAAGACTTATGTTTGAATATGACCATCATATCATCACTTCTGGATTTGATTAGGGAGGCATAGGTCGAGGGAATCAAGAAAGAGAAATGTAAGAAGGAGAATATCAATGGTCAGATTGTAGATTCATCGTCGCAGTTGAGAGTTATTGACCCAGTGTGGACGTGGTTGGGTTCCAGTTTCTAGTGGGGTCCATCAAACTTTGTTGCAGGAGGCACATAATTCCAAGTTCTCAATCGACCCTAGAGCCACAAAAATGTTTCGAGACATGAGACTTTGTTATTGGTGGCTTTTCATGAAGAGAGAGATAACTTGGTTTTTTGAGAGGTTCCTGACCTGTCGGAAGATCAATGCCGAACATCAGAGACCGCATGACAAGTTACAACCTTTGGAGATTACCAAGTGGAAATGAGAACAAATCACCATGTATTTTATCACAAAACCGCCAAGTACGGCTAAGGGATTTGACGTCATTTGGGTGATTGCCGACCGCCAGACCAGTAGTTTCGATTTCCTTGCTATTCAGGAGAGTTCATCGGCCGAGAAATTGGTAGATATCTATGTGCGAGAGATCGTTGCTCGCTACGGTGTTCCGGATTCCATTGTATCTAATTGAGATGTCTGGTTCACTTCCATGTTTTGGAAGAGGTTTCATGATGAGTTGGGCACTAGACTGCATTTCAGCACGACTTTTCATACGTAGATAGATGGGCATAGTGAGTGGACTATTCAGACTCTTGAGGATATGTTGAGAGCCCACGTTATTGATTTTGGTGGGAGATGGGACTCCTTCCTCCCTTTAGTTGAGTTTTCGTATGACAAAAACTATCATTCCAACATTGATGCACCTCCTTATGAGCTTTTGTATGGGAGGAGGTGACGTACTCAATTTTGTTGGGGAGAGGTCGACCATAGGGCTATGAGGAGCACTGAGATGGTGCTCCAGACGACAGAGCTTATCCAACAGATCAGACAGAGGTTGTAGACACCATAAATCCGATAGAAATGTTATGTTGATAGGTGACAATCAGCGTTGGAGTTTTAGGAGGGAGATATGGTTCTGCTAAAGGTATCACCCTGGAAGGGTGTCATATGCTTCTGGAAGCGGGGCAAGTTGGTCCCCTGGTTCATCGAACCTAAGCGAGTGTTGGCCAGGGTGGGCAAGTTGGCCTACCGGTTAGATTTTCCAAAGGAGTTGGGCCAGGTTCACAACAATTTCCATGTTTCTCATCTTTGGAATTGCTTGGTGGATAAAGCAGTGGTGGTCCCAATAGACGACATTTACGTTGACGAGCGCTTGAACTGTGTAGAGAGACCAGTGACAATTCTTGATAGGAAGACGAAGGCGTTGCGCAACAAAGTGGTGCCCTTGGTTAAGGTGCAGTGGTAGCACCGGAAGGGCTCAGAGTAGACTTAGAAGCCCAAGGAGGATATGCGCGAGCACTATCCAGACCTGTTTTCAACTGAGGATTTTGAGGATGAAATTTAGTTCAAGTGGTGGAGAATTGTAACACCGAGTTCCAAGTACAAATTACTTTGTGGTTTTGGTCATTTAAGACCTTAAATATGAGGTTTTTGGTGGCCACGATGTGTTGGTGAAAGCACCATGATGTGGCAGCACCCGTTGGAACATGCCTTCATTTAGGCTGCCACAATGTGGCAGGGTATTGGCCACAACGTGGTGGACACCAACATGTAAAAACTCTAATTTTATGGGTTTAAGCTCTATTTAAGGGATATGATGGCTAGGGTTTTCTCACCCTCAACCTCCATCACCTCCTTTTCAACAACCCTAGCCTCCATTGTTGACATTTGTGAGCTTTTGGGTGTGTTTTTGGTGTTTTGAAGAAGAAAAAGGTGTCTTTGGTGCATAGATCCAACAAGCAAGCTCCCTCACCACTTTGTAGTACATATTCTGGACCATTGTAAGTCCTCAAGCTCCAATCTTTATGTGTTATGCTTATAGATCTAGGTTTTTATGCATTTTCCTCCATGTTTTGGAGAGTATGAATGAAGGATTCCATATAACTGTCAACTTTATGGATCCTTGAGGTCCCTTTGAGGTTTAGTGATCCAAATATGAGGTCTAGTTAGGTTTTGGCTTCATGCGTGATATTTTGACCCCATTTCCATCATTGTTGTGACATAGCTTGGGAAAGACATGCATTGGACATGCATGTATTTAAATCAATGTTTTCTATGACTCATTGGGTGAAAGAAAGCCTTCTGGAAAGTATGGATGTGTAGCTTGAAGGATTAAGAGATTAATGCATTAATCTGGGCACAACAGGTTCTGTGATGTGGAGGGTTGGCCACCACGACGTGGTGATAAGCAGTCTTTGCGACTGCTTTTTCATGAGGTCACCACGACGTGGAAAATGCTTGGGCACGACATGGTGACCGGTTGATGGACTTTTGACTGTTGACTTTGACTGTTGACTTTGACCGTTGACCACTAACTTTTTGACAAAGTTGACTTTTAGCCAACTTGAGGGTTTTGGGTTGTAGATTGTGGATTGGTCCTTGTTTGTTGTGTAGGTGACTCGTAGTACCAGTTCTTGGATTCTTGTGGGCTGTACTTTTATCTACTAGACTGCGAGGTGAGTTTTCCCACTATACTTTGCATTGCAGTATGTATACTTGTGTGTAGGATGTTGGAATGCTATAGTGATTTGTTAGATTGGTAGATATGCTATGATTACTCATGTTTTGCTGGTTATTGTTATCTGTTTGTATATATCGTCATATTGTGGTTGAGTTGAGACGGTCCTGCTTTGTGTTGTATGCCAAGATACCCAGGCGGTCCAGGAGTACTGTAGGCCATGCGAGCAGTGGCAAAGCTATTTGTTTGTATATATCGTCATATTGTGGTTGAGTTGAGACGGTCCTGCTTTGTGTTGTATGCCAAGATACCCAGGCGATCCAGGAGTACTGTAGGCCATGCGAGCAGTGGCGGAGCTAAGAAGGGGCCAGGGGAGGCCATGGCCCCCCTGGTTTTCTATCTTCTAAATACAAAATATTATACAAACAACAAACGTATACTATATTTCCAGGAAAATAAAAACAAATCGGCCCCTCCAGTTTTTTTTAATAATGGATGAAACATTGAAATTATTTCCAAGTTAATCCCAAAGGGCATATATTTGAGAAATTTAAGAGAATCGGAAGCCACTAAAATAAAAACTACACTCAAAAAACCTATTTTGAAGGAAATGGGGATATTGTACCAAAGATAAATTTTGAAATTTAGAACTATTTAATAACCTACGAGGTAAAGAAAGAAATAAAAAATGTCTCAAAATTAAAACCAAAAACCTATAGCTCTTAACCATGTCTCCGCCTCCTTATTCGCGTCCTCACCGTCACAGTTGGTTTCTTCTCTGGCTCCTAAGTCGTTGAATCACTGTCACCGCTCGATCTCTCAATCTCTCTGTCTGGAGTACTTCTCCGACTTCCACAGCTCCGAGCGCTTGAGGACTTCCAGATTATCACATCTTCATCTCATCTCAATAGTCTCAAACTCTCGATTAGTTGTAAGTCTTTTTGCATTTCATTTTGTATCTTCTTATTATAGTGTTTTAGGGTTTATATAAACAGAAATAAGAAATTTTAAGAAAATATATATATGACATTTCATAATGGGTTTGTACACTGCACAATATATGTTAGTTGTCAACTTTTTTTTCGATATCTTTTAATTTAACATTTAAAAGCTATATTTGTTTTTATTATTATTATAATACCCTTTGTTAAATCATAGAAAATATATTAATTAAATAAATTATATAATTAAAATGTGAAAAAGTTACATTAATTAAATAAAGAGTGTGTTATATTATACATCAAGAAATTGTTCGAACAAGTTAAAATTTAATTTTATTATTATTATATATTTTAATCAATGCGTAAATATGTTAAAAGTTACAAAAAAGACTAATTAATTAACTTAATAAAAGCACAAAGTATAACATTTTGAAATAAAAGGCATAGTTTAAAACTTATATACATTTATAAGTGTGTAATTTAAAAAATTACATCCAAGTTTTAGAAAAAAAAATCCAAGGTTACAAACCAAAAAAAAATATGAACAAAATTTAGAGTCCATCAAAGGCAGACTCTTTTGCAATTTGTTCGTCCTTTAAGAAAAAAAAACGATTTTTTGTGGTCACTTTTTTATATATTGCTGTTAAAATGAGTATAATATAATAGTACACTAGATGGAGGTACCCAATTTTGACGAGTGTAATTAAACTTGTTTATATAAATTTTACTATATATTTTTTGTTCCGGCCCCCTTGGTTATGGTTTTTCTGTTCCGCCCCTTCATGCGAGATAGTCCAGTCAGACAGTGGGCCCAAGGAGAGCGGTCCAGGTGTATTGTAGGTCTTGCAAGGCGTTCCAGTCAGATTGTTGACTCATTTGTGCATGCATTGTATGTGTATTGGTGTGTGAGATATTTTGGGGAACTCACTAAACTTTGGCTTATAGTTGTGGATTTAAATGTTCCAAATAATTCAGATGATCAGGGGAAGGTGAAGACGTGATCCTACACATCATCATGTTGATTTATAATTGAGAGATGTTATTGATACTCTGATTTTATGGTTATGTTTTGAAAACAATCGTGAATACCCATGACATATCTCCTCGGTACTCCTCTAGTTTCCAATGTCCTCCAAATCACCTTTCGTGAAACACTATTATATGCCGTTTCAAGATCAATAAACACTATATATATATATATATATATATATATATATATATATATATATATATATATATATATAAAAGTTACTCATATCAGTGAATAGTGATATCACTCTAAATAATTTTAATCAAATAACCTAATACTAGTAAATAATTGTAGGAACACCAGAACAATAATCTTATTGAGCATTTCAATCAATGAAATTAATGATTTGGTAAATAACAGAATAATAAGTTATCAAAATAACATCAGTATGTTTATAAGGCTATGCATACAATTGTTTTAATATATGGACTTTTTGGTGGATGTATTAAAATAATAATGGAACATTGAAGGGGGTCCAATAGAAGATGGTGTGAGTGGGATGTTGGCTTCCTTCGACTAAAAACCAAATTGCAAGGGTGTCATGTGGGATTCAACCTTTTAATTCATATACAACAAATTAGTATTAAAAATATAGCCGTATCCGCATCATTGTAACTATCTGTTTCATATTAATAAAAGAAAAATAGTTGATAGAATTACGAGTGAAATGAGCGAGAATGTAATAACTTTTTTCAGATTAATAGAAAAGTAATTACACCTTTTTCATAGTGATAGAAAAGAAAATACATCTTCGGAGGCTCAAGTTGTATGTTACTATTAGGGATGTGCCAATAGACCGATTTTTCCGAACTAAACCGGTACCAGACCATATCATATATAGTGGTTTGGTGATCGGTTCCTTAAAGATGCCTAGTTCGGTTCTCTGTACTTACGGGTTTGGTACCAATGGTTTGCGGGTAAAAACTGGTATCTCACTGAAATTTGAAGGGACAACACTTAAACCCCAAGAAAATCAGTTCCTTAATTATCTTTAGAAGCAGAACATCGGTTCTCCTCCTGACTTCTAGTAGACGGCTGTTCTAGACTCACAAACCCCAAACCCAAAAATTCGATCACCTCTCAAAAATCAATTAAAACTTGTACAAAAGATCAAGTTTCTTCACCTCATTTTTTTAGAATTAATGGAAAATTGGGCTCACTTCATGGAAGATTCTCAAGTAAGTGTTCTAATTGATGTATCTCATTCATGTAATTTTTGTTGTAATATTGTATTGTTTTGTTTATATTTATCTTTCGTTGTAATGTTGTACTGTTTATGTTGTAAAATTAGTATAAGTTACTTACGTTTTTTGCTTAGGAAGATGATTGAAATTGTATCTTTTTTTAACTCTAGGTGTAATATTGTATTGTTTTTTAGGATAAAGATAATATATTTGTTGAGAACACTCAAAAAGAAGACAGCAGTGGCCGATTCCATCATGGCTAGCACATGTAAATTTATAGGGTAGCATACCGAAAAAATTACACTACACTATAAATATTCTCAAAAAAATTCCACTGCGCCTGAAAACTTGAAGGATACCACGGGCTATCCCGGACACCTACATAAATCCTCCCAAATGCTCGAACAAATGAATAAAAGAAATTGACAATGCAACGAAAGGAAGTAGAGGGTCAATTGTTGGAAGTACTTTGACGTGGTCTACTTAGAAGACAAGGATGGAGTTAAACGGAAGAATGGAAAATACAAGTTTTGCTCCGTGGTTCTTAAATTCGGTCAACGAAAGAATGGTGCTTTTAGCTTAAAACATTATCCTCATTGCAATAAAAAATGCAGAACATGCTATAAAAAAAACGAAGTACATTACAATTTTGAGAAAGAAGATAGTAGGGAGGGAAGTGTAATTACATGATAAAAAATGATAAAAATGCTTTATTAAATTTGTTTGTTGCAGGTGAACCACCATTTAATTTTTTTTAAAGTAAAGGTTTATTGACTATACTATCACGCTAAATTGGAAGGTTAGTTTGCCATCATGGCATGGAATTAATAAGGATGTTGCAAATTACTACATTATTAAAAGAAATAAATTGGTCAATTATTTAATTCGCTCATCAAATATAGAAGTAAAAAAGTCATTTGTAACTGGGAGGATTGGTTAGCATCTCTTTTTTCTTCTTTGTAATTGTTAAAACTTTTTTTTTTGTTTGTTCCTGTTTTGCCCCTGCTTTGCTTCTTGTCCAGTTTGGGTGCTTTATAAAATTTGGTCGTTTCCAAAAACAAATTAAGTCGTTGGTGTCTAAGGATGACAAGTTTTGTAGATGATGATAAAGTTATACGGATTTTATTAATTATAGACTCACTAATAGTTACAAGGGATGATATTGTTGGATTAGGTGTCTAAAATCATTATTAAATTGATATAATTTTATTGAATAAAAAGAAAGTCCTTTTTGGGATGCCCTGAATAACTATAAATAGCTAGAAATAACTTTAGGATGATATGGAAATGAATTGTTAATTCATTATATAATTAATAAATTAATTAAAAATTGTTTAGAATTAATTTGGAATTAATTAAAATTACTTGGAAATTAATTTTGGATTAACCAGATGTTCAATGTTGAATTGTAATTATTCATAAATGAGCAAGGAAAATAATTCTCGAACCTCCTTAATTAGAAGTAGACCGTTTCTAAAAGGTCGAGAATAATTCTGGAAGGCTCCTGGTAACTAATAAGGATAAATGTCTTGAATAGATTAAATCTAAATATTTAATTATTCAAATTAGGGTTTATCCTCGACATCCACTAGCTATAAATAGGGACCCTTAGCCATACAAAATCCAATTAGAGGCATCTGCATTATTGGTGTTTGTTTTCCAAGGTGGAATTGAAGATCTGAGAGTTACTATATTCGATTATAGTAAAGGTATGTTTTCTAATCTGATTTATTATTGCAAATAAGTAGATTAGATCATTGTTTCATAGTATGTTGCTATAATGAGAAAATGACATAGATCTCTAGGTTGCATGTACCCATAAATTGTTTTATGAATTTCGTCGTGTAGATCTATATGTTTTGTAACCTAGAAAACCCATCATCGTGTAGATCTATATGTCTTCCAGTCATATCTCGAATTTTTCTTGCCTATTTTGAATTGTAGGATAATTACTAGATTTTAATGGTTATTTTAATTGCTTAAAATCTAAACATTTGACCCAAGTAATTAATCAAACCCTAAATTCAGAATTGTAGGGATAAAATCAATATTCTTTAATTAAATGTTTAATTAAGATAATTGTTTGATTCCTAAAAGATTTAATATGATTAATAAAATGTTTAATTAAAAGATAATTACTAAAACTTAAATGGTTTAAATATTAATTGATTAAAAGTTAGTTAAGTTAATAAGATTTAAACCATGCATTCTTAAAAAGTTTTAATAAGATGCCCTTACATATAATTATAAGAGTATATAATAGTATATGTAAAACAATAATAATTGGTCAGTCATAAGCCTCATTCATGAAACTACACTGTAAGAGATGTATAAGGAAACAACCTATAAAATGAGCGTTAAATGAATATTTTTTTACTCACCGCTACTTTGTGTGGTGGATTGTCGTTAGTTAAAAGGGTTCTGATAGGACGTAAATCTCGTTAAAAGTATAACATAAAGTAGTAGAAAATAAAAATATCACTCTAGTTACTTAGGAGAAATGTGAACTTGTATGTTAATCCATGAAAATGCACATCATTTCGTTATGAGTCGTTAGTAGAGTGTGTGTGGTTAACCGACACATTAATTTGGAACTACAAAGTGAAAATGATGAGACAACTCAAGTATATTATTGTTAATGGGGAGTGCATGGTTAATCGGCACATCAATGTGAGATCATGAATAATAACGAGGGTGTCACACGGGTTTGTATGGTTTTTCACATCTTGTTTGTGATCCTCGGTATCCAGGCTTAGTCTAGAGGGTGGGCAACACGGGCGGCCGCCCAGGGCCCATGTCTTTAAAGGGCCCAAAATTTCTAGAGTATATGGTATATATAGAGAGAATTAATTAACCTAACTAAAAATGTTAAGAGAAATATTTTTCTTTAAATTACTTTTTTTTGTAATGTTGTGACCATATTTACGTTTTTTAATATTAATAGTGAATTTTATAGCGGTGTGTCTATTTTCAATTTAATTTTTATCATATTTACGACTTTGAAGGGCCTATTTTTTTTCTTTTCGCCCAGGGCCAACTATATCTATGGACCGGCCCTGTCGGTATCCCAGTCACAAAGTAAGAGCATATTTCGAGATTAAGCATGACATTGATAGTTCAATGAATCTCAAGAGTTCTAGGAGTTTCATTGTAATTAAAATTAGTAAAGTGTATTACCTACCTAAAATAGGTTCACAATATGATTACGAAATCTCTTTTCATATTACGAATTAAAAATATGGCTTCTAGCCTTAAGCATATAAAATTTGGGTTAAAATAAATTAAGGATAGAAATCAAGTAATTAAAAGTTTCTTTTATATGGATGTATAGAAATGGTGATCTCCATCCTCCTCCCGTTGTTCAAAGTTCAAACTTCACTCTTCTGTCAATTCCATTAAAGGAAAAGCTTACTGGTCAAAACTACATGGGTTGGATGCCGAATCTTAAAATTATTTTATGTTAAGAGAATGAGGAGTATGTTCTCAATAACCCAATTCCCAAAATTGACATGCAAATTCCTACTATTGAAGAAATTGCTACTAATAATAACCATGTTGACGATGATACAAAGGTTGCTTTTATCATGATAGCCACTATATTGCCAGAACTTCAAAAGTATTATGAGGAATATAGGCCATATGAAATGAACTTGCAACTTGTTGAAATGTTTCACAAGAAAGCAAGACAAGAACGCTATAAATTCGTCAAGTCCTGAATGACGTGTAAGTTGAAAGAAGGATAATATGTGTGTGCTCATATGCAGAAGATGCAGAGACACATAGAAAGGCCTGAGAAGCTCAATGTAAATTTCGACAAATAGTTGGCCATTCATATGGCTCATAATTCTTTGCCCAATAATTATGATCAATTTATCTTCACTTATCATTTGAACAACATTGAAAAGAAATTAATTCAACCCCATAATTTGTTGAAAACTGTTGAAGCGAGCATGAAGAAGTGTCATGTCGCTAATGTTGCCACTGTTCTTGTCATAACCATTCATCAAGGAAAAAGGAAGAAAAGGAAGGTTGTTGCCCAACCCAAATTGAAAGGGAAAGCTCATACCGGAGAGTCTAGTTATGGGTCAAAGAAGGAAGCCAACTCCCTATGGGTAGAATTTTCAAATTACTATTATTATATCCTGAACTTGAACTAACATCCTGGGCAAGCCCAAGATCCTGGAATTACTCAATATCTTAGATTGCCATCATTTCTCTTGTGAAATCTTATGCAGGGACTTAACACCTAAAGAAAAAGAATAAGACCAAGTCAATATCACGTGGTCAATACTAAAAGAACGTTGAAGACCCTCGAGAAAGTTAGGTTAAATGAAAATCAAGGAGAATCCCAAGATTATGGGAATTTTAGTTATTATCGTTATGTATAAAAGACTAGCTGATCGCATGCATACGAACACATTCACTTCTAATTTCTCTCTGATTCTCTCAACATTGAGCACAAACACTTTCTCTCTAAAATCAGCTAGCATGTATAACTGTTTGTATTAATTTAATATAAGTTATAAGGCAGTTGAGTTTATCACCCCCCCCCCCCCCGATGCTTTATGCCGAAGATCTAAAAGGATTAAGGTCTTTCCTCGTATATCACAATGTTCCTATCTTCATTTTACTTGTTTATGATTGTTTAATCGATTACAACACTTTTTGCACACTTATTTGATTGTTTGTCTATTTACACATTAAATTATCATGATATCCTATGGTATCTTGGTATCTTTTTGAGTAATTAATAACTTTATTAAGTATAAATCACTTATAATTGTCTTAACACTATTTTTATCGTAATTACCTAAAAAACACTTGTTTACACTTTAAAACAAATCAATTCTATTCGACATTTTCTAAATATCATTGTCTTTTTCCTAGGATCTTGGGCACTATCAGGATCTTCAGCGTATTTTAACATCTTTAACACTCTAATTCTTAACATCATAAAATTAACATCACACCACACTTACTAACTTGGTTACGAAATTAGGTTGTAAATTTTTTAACAAAATATTTTAGTGCCATCCATTGGACAAGTAGTGTTATTACATTTTCCTCTTTCTAATCACTCGAAAAACTTCTTTCAAATTTCCAATCACGGACACATTTTTGCACCAAAAATGTCTTCTTTACCAAAATCCACTTCTAGTATAATTTTGTCCATCTCAGCTGGTCAGAACCTTCCCTCACCTCCTGCAACTACCTCACAAAGAAGGAGTGTCAAGATCCATAGAAGGACAATCCCAACATCATCACTAGTCCAATTTTCAGGTAGTGCAACTAAGGAAGTTCCAATTATGGTCTCAACCAACAAGATCATTGCCATGTTGACCAGGATGGGCCAAAACATCACTATACAAATTGAAACCAATAATAGGCGGTTCGAGAGGATAGAGATATTGAGCTCAAACTTAAGAAGATCTACGGAGACTACACCAACTCCTTCCTCCATCTAGCAACCCAAGATCCTGAACTTCAAGACCGGTGCCTCTTCAGAATGCCAAGCTAGATATTTCATATCAAGGCAGGCTTCCATCTTCACATATGGGGCGAGTCTTAGTACGGGAGTTCCTGTCTCCCAAGATCTTGGAGGGATATTCAACATCTCGTCTAACACCCAAGATCTTGGATACGTTCAATCATGGCGAAGGAACTCAAGCAACTGAAAGATAAGATCTTAAATGTACCAGGTGTCATTCAACTAATACCATAATTTTCACCTGTTAGTCATAGGATTTCAAGATTTGCACCTCCCATATGTGACATTGAAATCCCCAATAGGTTTCCGGTACCAAACATGAAAATGTATGATGGGACCACGAATCCTGAGGAGCATATTGCCCAATATAAAGAACGCATAAAGATAGTACCCATTCCACAACATCTCAAGGTGTTAGTACAAGAAAAGTGACCCTTAGTCAATCCGAGCTTATGTCCATTTCCGAGATTGTGTATGTTCCGAGATGAGAAGGTTTCCGAGAAGAATAGAGTTTAGACATCATGTTGTTTTCGAGATTAGTTAAAAGTGATATGTCAGAATGAAAGTAATTCTTTGTTTTTTACTGTTTGTTACATAGTGTCATACAACCGAAAAGATTAGCAACAACGGTTGTGCCAGAATGTTGATCTTCAATCCATGCGCACTTTATTTGTATTTGTCTTTGGTAACTCCTTGTCTATAAAAGGAGTGTCAACCTTGTAAATAGTAACAACGTCACTTCAATCAAATCAAGAACTAACCAGTTAATCATTTCTCTCTAACATTCTTCTTGTTCTTAATGTTTTTTATTGTTCATACTTTACTTTAATTTATTTGAGCACTTTGTTGACTTACATACTTCAAGACTTGGCTGGTTTGACTAGACTTAAGATCACTAGCAACCATTGCCATTATATAACTCAAGGTTTGAGTTTTCAAATCTTGCATGTGCAAATCCTCGTCCTTACAATTGGTATCAAAGCTTAAGTGTTTGTCCTTTGAATCCATAAGAACATATTATAGTTGATTGAAGATTATCTTGGTATCTCAATCATTTCTATGTTCGGGATAAAAGTTCTTCTATATACCACTTCAAATCTTATATCTAACAACAATTGTTGCTTCTAATCAATCTCAACAAAGGTATTCATTCAGTTCAAATCGCAAAATAGCATGGGTTACCCTTCAAGAGCCCCACTGCTAGTTGTCGAAGAGTATGATCACTGGAAAGTTAGAATGGAAATATTTTTTGTTGGCAAAGAAAAGGGTGAAGAAATATGGAGGTATGTTAAAGAAGGTCGTCATATTCCTGTTAGGAAAAAGGTTAGAGATGTTTCTGCTACTCTCATAGCCCAAGATGAGCTCCAACCAGCACCTCTAACTACTAACGATGTCAAGAAACTCCATGCAGATCAGATTGCATTTTCCAAAATGGTGTTTGGTGTTCCACCATATCTCTTTGAGCACATTAAGTTGTACGAATCTGTGAACGAGATATGGGAAACACTTCAAGATTTGTTTGAAGGCTTGTAAAACAGGAAGGACCAGTATCTGACATCCATGGTGAATGACTTTGACACTTTCACTACCACTCCTACTGAATTTGTTGCCTCTGCATCAAATCAGTATAGAATCGTTGTAAACAACGTGACCGCACATGGTGTTGTCCAGAATCCTCTTGAGTATAATCTGCAGTTTATCAATAGTCTCAAAAACGGATGGGTAAATTTCAAGTCCTATCTTTAGGGTAATGGATATCCGAAGAAACCGAAGCTTTATAAGTTGTTTGACGAATAGCAAGGTCATGAATCTAGTGTTGGTTAAACCTTAAGAGAAATCTATGGAGGTCCTCTTGTTCTAACCAGTTACGTTAATCCACTTATTTTGAATCCAGCTGTCTCGGATCCATTCATATTTGTCCCACATGTTCCACCTATTCAACCAAGCCAAGTTGTGCCACCTGTTCCGAACTTCCCATATAAAGAAAATTTTTATCCTGAAGCTACAGATGCCGAACTTCGTTTCCAGCAAGAGTTTCCTCTTCTATCTATGAAGTATAGAAGACCATGTAACAACAATAAAAAACCTCCTATGAACTAATTTCAAGCTTCTCACAAAAAGAACCCTCAACCTTACCCCAAACCTACCAAAAATCCACCAGCTTATCAAACGAATCTTCTGAATCACTCCTCGAAAGCTAAATAAACTCCGACTGTAGGCAAACCCAAGATTGTGTGTTACAGGTGTGGACTCGGAGACCACTATGCTAAAGAATTCTTGGTTGATGTTCTTCAGAAACCAAAGGTGAAATATTCTACTTACTAAGCTCGTCGCGCACATGATCAAGCAATGAGTGAAAAAGCATTTGTCACTACAGTTTCTCAGAATGTTGATGGGTATTGGTCACCTAGGTATGAGGGTGAATGAAAATCTGAGATAAATTTGTGTCTTATGGCTAGACAAACCATTGGTGTGATTAACGCTTCCGGTCTTCTAATTCTGAAGATGGAGATAAGGATGTTGAACCCAACTGCTGCTATATGGAAACAAACGACCCTCCGGGTAGAAGCATCATCCAGCAGGTAAAATCTATGATTACTGAAAATAATTTTGATTTGTCTGTTTTTGAACCTTATGTAAATTAGATCAAATCAAATATTACAGTGAGTCTTAAAGCTTATGAGTTGCCATAGATGTGAGTAAGAAGTTGGACAGTGAATTAACTAGACTTAGATTATGTTTTGAAGATCGCAAGCTTACGATAACTTATGTTGAACATGAACTGGTAATAGCTAGGGATGAATGTATTATCCTATGTGAGAAATGTGTCATTTTAGTTAGTGAAAAATATCTTCTTGTTAATGATAATATGTTTCTTAATGCTAAGATTTATAGTCGGCATAATTCCCTCGATATGATTGAATCAAAATGGATGAATGACTCATAATTTTTGTCATCCTCGGTCCAAAGCACCTTGTCTCGGAAGCAAGTTTCTAAAACTTGTCACTTGTCCTTTGAAGGCACTTCAAAATCTGACGTTCATGGGAGACATTCCGAACCATACCTATTTTCATACACCTGTCTCACCACTTTCATCCCTTCAAGAGACTTCAGAAGGATATCAAGCATTGATCCCTAAGTTCAAACCAATCACTATTACATGACCTGATTACATGCAACTTTCACCGTTGATATCCCTGTACCAGAATCAGTTTTCAGAAATTCCACATAACACAGGGGAACTGGATTTTATCTTCCGAACTCCAGTCCTCCAAACAATTATGTTATTGAGGAAATCAACCTGAGACATGCAGACATGACTCGGACAGACCTAACAAAAACTCTAACTCATTTTGGGCGTCCCTTGACAGTGATGTAGATGAAGAAATTAGGTGTAATGATGACTCCTCGTCCGATTCCTTTATCTCGAACTCAAAGTTGTTTCTAAGTCTACCTTAGTTCCGATTAAGCCATGTTTCAACAATCCATCTGTCGGAGAGTCTTCTAGGTCAACATATGACTTTAAGAAGAATCCTTGGCTAAAAAAGAAGGATATTTTTCATCCGAAGATAGAGACTAGGAAAGATCTTGAAAAAGAAACTAGGTCTAGACAATGCTCTAGGTTCCTTGAGAAATCCGATAACAAAGTGTCTCAGAAAGTTCTTAGTCCAACTACTAGGAATCACAATACATTCATGCCTCTTAAAATTCTTAAGAGACCATCTATTCCTGTTAGCTCGGATACTCATGACACTGCAGTAAAAAATTGTGTAAAATCTATTAATGTTGAGACCTCACCAAAGAAAAGTAACTCCCCTTGGAAAGTGTCTTATCCAGTATTTACTGCTACCTCGGATGGGAAAATTTTTAAACAAAAACAATTTCCAATGTTAAATGTGCCAACGATAGTAGCGAATAAAGGAAAAGATGCTCGGAACACTTTTTTTAGGAACCCCTCAAAAGGTTAAAATCTAAAAGTTGGATGGAAAGTTAAAGAGAATTACAATTCAAAGGAACCACCTCGGAAAACAGTTCTTCATGAACCGTCTCGGAAAACTGTCCTTCCGAAGAAAAAACTATTTGATCGACCAAAAGTGGAGTATGACTTTTGGATCAATGAAAAGACCCTCATATTCTGCATATTCCCAAAAGAATCTCGGAAAGAGAATTCATAGATACCAACTCTTTAGAGATCAAAAGCCAGGTCCAAAGCCCATGCTAAAGTCCCTAAGCCTAACTTAGAGCTTAAAACTCCAAAAAAAATTACTGATTTTGCTGGCTTTTTGTGCTTCGAAAAAAGTTACAATATGGTATATTAATAGTTCTTGTTCCATGCACATGACGGGGCAGAGGGATTTTCTGCATGATCTTAAGTTAACTCCAAATGTTGGTTACGTTACATATGGAAACAATACAAATTCAGAGATTCGAGGTTATGGCATCCTAACCAACGACAACTTCTCTATCTCCAATTTGGCTTATGTGACTGATCTCAAGCATAATCTGATCAGTGTTGCCCAAGTCACTAATGTAAATTGGAGGGTTAAGTTTTGTATGAAGCATAGCGACGTCATGACATAAGATCTAAAAGAATGTCTCATCAAATTAGATCGGAACAAAAATATGTATCCTCTGGATATCAATGTAATTATCGGAAGGCCATAAATGTGTCTTCTTACAAAAGTAGTTCTTGAAGTCAGTTGTATATGGCATCGGAGGCTTGCTCACTTGAATTTTAGATATATAAATGATCTGGTCTCTAGTGAAATGGTATGTGGTTTGCCACTCTTCAAGTTTGAGAATGATCATCTTCGCGCTGCTTGTGAATGTGGAAGCAATCCAAGAAAGGTCACCCTGTTCTGATCGAAAAATTAACTTCCGATTCACTTGAACTTCTTCATGTTGATCTTTGTGGACCGTCTGCCGTTGAAATCTTGCATCGTAAAAAGTACGTTCTTGTGATTTTTGACGACTACACGAGATTCACTTCGGGTTTTTTAGATTGAATTCGGAAATACTTTCCGAGCTCATCAATTTTATCAAAGGGATTGAAGTACTGCCAAAACTGCCAGTCTGAAGAGTTCAAATTGACAATAGATACGAGTTCACTAATGCCATAATTGAAAGGTTCCATATTGACAAAGGCATTGAACACATCTTTTCTGCTCCCTACACTCAACAACAAAATGGTGACATTGAAAGAAGAAACCGAACCCTAGTTGAATCCGCTCAGTTGATGTTGAACTTTACAAATCTTCCTCTTTATATTTGGACTGAAGAAGTCTCCACGACTTGTTTTACTCAAAATCAGAGTAGCATCAATGGACGTGTCAACAAGACACCGTATGAAGAAATGAATGGTCGGAAGCTGAGTATCTCTATCTTGCACATCTTTGGATGTAGAGGTTTCATCAAAAACAACCGTGATCAACTCACCAAGTTTCAACCAAAGTCAGATGAACATATCTTTTTGGGATACTCTACCAAATCGAAATCTTACCGAGTTCTGAATCGTCATACCCGTGTAATTGAAGAAAGCTTTGACATCACTTTTGATGATAATTTTGTTCGAAACTTAGAGCCAACTCATGTTACAAAGAACATCATGGAGTCCGATTCTCCAACTCCCGGTTCTCTGAATCCTCAGGTCATCTATGAACTTGATTTATAAAGCTTGTTCATACCTATAAAAACAGCTCTTGACTCGGAATCTCGATTAAGACCATCTTCATCACCAAATCCTCCTTTTTCTCAAAATATATTTGGTCCGACCCCAACTTTTCCACCATTTGATTCTGAAGTATTCCCATATCTGATTGAGGGGGAGAATACCTTTGTTGTCGTGCCTCAAAAGAAAGAAAGCAATCCAACCCTCGAATCAAATGTTGATGGTTTTCGAGATGCATCAGATCAAATTGCCAAAGTTGATCCAATTCCGAATAACAATGAAGACGATGCCCACTTCTTTGACTTTCCAAATGATGATGATGCTCACATATCCGGTTCAGAAGTTCAGGGGGAGCATCATCCTCAAATTTAAATTGTTCAGGCGAAGCAAGACAACCCTATTGTTGACGTCGGATCATCTGCTGCACATGAACTTTTGAGATTGCATATATGGATAAAGGATCATCCTCAAAATCAAGTTATCAAAAATCTGAATGTCAGAGTTCAAACTCGCTCTGCTGCTAATATTCAAAATGAGTGTTAGTTCTTGGCATTTATATTAATAGTTGAAGCTAAATCCATCAAAGAAGCTCTAGAACATTCTGATTAGATTACAGCCATGCAATAAGAATTAATAGAGTTCGTCAGAAATCAAGTATGAACTCTTGTCCCTCCTCCTCGGGATCACCCATTTGTTAGAACTCGTTGAGTTTTCCGAAAAAACTCAAAGATGCAGGAGTCATTATCATAAACAAAAAAATATTGGTGGTTAAAGGATTCACTCAGTTTGAAGGTCTTGATTATGATGAAACATTTGCACCTGTTGCCCATCTTGAAGCCATATGAATCTTTCTCTCATACACTGCTCATAAGGAATTCAAAGTTTATTAGATGGACGTCAAAAGTGCCTTCCTCAATGGTGAACTTGACAATGAAGTTTATCTTCAACAACCTCCTGGGTTTGTAAACTTATCCTATCCAAACTACTGCTATAAACTCCAGAAATCTTTATATGGCCTAAAGCAAGCTCCTCGCACCTGGTATGAGACTCTTAGTTGTTTTCTGAAGCGATTTGGTTTTCAAAGAGGAGTTCTTGATCTGACCTTGTTCCGAAGATCAAATGAAAAGCATCTCATGTTAGTTCAAATATATGTCGATGACATCATCTTTGAATCAACTGATTCGATGATGGTTGCCGATTTTGCCAAGTTGATGGTTAGCCGATTCCAAATGAGCATGCATCGTGAGTTAAGTTTCTTTCTCAGATTGCAATTCAAACAAAAAAATCTAGGAATATTTATTCACCAAGAGAAATACATTTCTGAACTTCTGAAGAAGTATTTCATGGACACTTGTGCATCTCCAAACGTATGATGGGTTTAGGACACAAGATCTTCTCAGGCCCATCTGGTGAAGCCGTTGATCAGAAGAAGTTTATAGGAATGATTGGATCGCTTCTATACCTCACTGCAAGTTGTCCCGAGATCATGCTCTCGACTTGCCTTTGTGCTAGATTCCAAGTTACTCAGAAGATGTCTCAACTCTTGGCCGTGAAACAAATCTTCCAATATCTGAAAGGAACAAAGAGCGTAGGAATTTGGTACCCAATAAATGAGAGATTTTTGTTGCAAGATTACATGGATTTAAATTATAGTGGACTTCAACTTCATCAGAAAAGCACATCTGGTGGATGTCATGTTTTTGGTGGAAGATTGGTTAGCTGGTCATCCAAGAAACAGAACCACATAGCTCTTTCAACAGCCAAAGTGGAATACATTTATACTGCAAGCTGCACCTCTCAAGCTCTATGGATGAAATCTCAGCTGCTAGACTATGGTTAACAATTTTAGCAGATTCCGATCTACTTTGATTCTCCGAATAGCTATCGATATCTCTCATAATCCGATCCAACAGTCCATGACCAAACACATTGAAATTCGATACGATTTCATTAAAGATAATGTTTTAAAAGGTAACATTGAGCTCATTTTTTCCATTTGATGACGAGATCGTTGATTTCTTTACCAAGGCATTGGACGAAACTAAATTCAATGGTTTAATAGAACAAATAGGAATGATGATGCCTGATCCACAGTGTTTCCAAGAAGTTTGTACTCTGTGATGGAAACACTGAGGATCATTAACTGTCTTCATAATTGTTTTTTTAGGAAAATAAAGGATCACTATATGTCTTTTTGTCTAACCTTTCTTTTAGTCTTAAGCTCTTTCGGGTTGTCTCTCCATGGATAGTTCAGTCCGAAATCTACTTTTTCATAGATCTAGAGAGTTTTTTTTCTGAAACTTCACTTTTCGATATCTTCATGATAAATTTATCTCGGAATGAAAATTCGAATTGGTAATGTGATTTCATTTCATTTCTTTTCCGATCTCTAATCCTTTAGCTCTCGGAATCTCTCAAATCTCTTTCAACAGGTTGACTAAGATCTTCCATGTAACTTTCGTTT
Source organism: Lactuca virosa (assembly GCF_052849685.1). NCBI lineage: Eukaryota > Viridiplantae > Streptophyta > Magnoliopsida > Asterales > Asteraceae > Lactuca > Lactuca virosa. The sequence goes on along the minus strand of NC_136427.1, from coordinate 211,819,745 downwards.
GTAATATCCAGTCTTGAAGATTGTGTCACTTCTTGGATTAATATATGACACTAGTGATTGATTTTCCGATTCTCGGAGTATCTTATGTCAATCCATCTTGGAATTCCTTTGATCCGAGATCTCACTTTAATAGCAAATAAATGTGATTTTAAGGTTATCATTAACTGTGTTTTCCGAAACGGCCAAAATGTTCACCCAACAACTATTATCCTTTAGTCCACATAAACATGCTTTGGCACACATTTCAATAAATTAATGAGTGATTTTCTAATTATGAATCGAAAATTACCGTTTTTAATGCAAATAAAGTCTTTTCACCTTCACTTTTAACTGTTACATAAGGGGTAACTATAAACCCAAGCATTAAATGCACCCCGTTTTCGAGTTGGGTGTCATCATTTTTCTTTCGACCCGATTCGAAAACAACCTACCTATATAAGGATTTTGAATCCTAAATTGTTCCCTCCTTATGCTCTTTATCTCTCTCGTTGCTTAGAACCCTTCTTCCTGTACTCTATGTTCTTTGTGTTCTTCCTCGAGAATTCAACAATGGCACCCAAAACGACTAACTCACCATCAAAGAAGAAAACATCAAAGGGTCCTGCATCATCTTCTTTAGATGCACCCATATTAAGGGACATGACACAAATATTTTCTCTTGATCCAAACAATTATGACGAACTTGTTCAAGTTATGATTGAGTTCATCTCGCTCTACCCCATTGTTTTGCCAAAATCCCAAACCCTAACTTTCCACTATGTATGCTTCACAAAGCCATTGAACGCGTCAAGATCGAATATGGTGTTCTTGATTGTTACATCACAGATGACAGGATCGTCCCTGTTACTAAGGTTACTTTTCTCATAGCTATTTGGGTTTCTCCAAATCCGAAAGGTTTTAAAGTTGTTGACCAACTGCAAAAGAATTCCAAGAGTTTTTTTAACCAAATTGGGTTTAAATGGGTCTACAAATCGAAAGAGTTGAAAAAGTCATATGTTTCTGGGCTATAGACGATTTTGATGCACATGGTGATGAAAAGATTATCTGGCAAACATGGAGGAACTGACTCCATGAGGAAGGATTGATTATATCTTGTGTACATCATCTACACTGGCACATCAAATGCAATTGATCTACCAGAAGTTTTATGGCAGGATTTTTGGAAGTTTGCCATCCGTCGGAAAGCTAATGAGATCTCGAGTCCGATATTTTGGGATCTAACTCTTCAACAGATCTACACTGACCGACGTGAACCATTTCCCTTGATGTCAAACCCACCTGAGGTATATTGTAATTTTAAATTTATTAAAACTTATCGTCTGCCAAATCAATCATATTTTGGTCACATCTGACGTTTTCCTCAACATATGCTACACTCTCTCCCTTCCGACTCTCCATTCAAAGCAAAACATCTTGAAGTTTCAAAATTGGTCGACCCATAAATTCCGACCCAGACTTTGGATGTCTAGCCCTCAAAAGGTGAGAAATCATCAAAAAATGGAGGTCGAATTAAGATGAAATCCAAAAAATTCCATGCCTCCTCTCCTACTAATACAAAAAGAGTTCTAAAACCGGTGAATCCTCTCAAAAGGATTCACATCTTGGTTCTCGACCTGATTTTGGGTCTCCGCATACCCCACCTGTCCATTTTTTCGAAGTACCCTTCGGAGTCTCAATACCACATACACACACACGGGGAGTCTGCACATAATTTTCCCCCATCCTCTGAAAAGGATGGTGCTGACATTGAACAAAGTTCCCTGCACCCCCGGAAAGCACTCACAATTCATTAATATCCCTCTCTTTTCTGCACAAGCACAAACTGGGGCCCCTGCCACAGTTCGTAAGCTTTCTGAGCCAAGAGTTGTCCCCTCAACCTTGGAAGCCTCAACTGATTCGATATCCACCACGGATAAAGGACACTCATGTGTTACTTCTGATGATTGGAATGAAATACTTGACATGGCTTAACTCAGGCGCTCAGATTTGACTAGAGAACAAATCGAGTTTCTCCTAATCGGAATGAGATAAGGAGCACTATGCAGCAAGCTTACAATGATACGTCCCGCCGATTTCAAAGTTGATGCTCTTCTGCCTACATTAGTCAAGCTACAATTTGATGATGTTCCCACTAACACGGATGATCCATCGGCCAACGAAACTGAGACGATTCCAAAAGAAGATTTCCCCGAATCAACACCAATATCAGATGAGCCTCCTTCGAAAGATGATCAAGCTACATGATAAGTTCCCATTACCAATCCGGTCTCGGACGATCCTCCTCACGATGACCATGTCGATGCCAATGACCAGATTGAGTTTGCAAATACTCAAGTTGATTTTTCAAGACTTCTTCCCGCTAGATAAAACTTTCAATTTATTCAAGCCTCTTCCCCTAAACCACATATTGATCTTGACTTTCAGTCATCTTATAAAGGGATGGATCTCGGAGATGGTAATAATGATACAAAACAAGATGATGATGACACTAAAGGCTCTAACGACTCAGATGATGATGTTGATGAGAAGTCCATAGGATCCAGCTCGGATACAGGATCCTATGATGAACAAATTACTGATCCTTTTGCTCTGTTGGAACTTCAAGATAAAGTTGATAAATTCAATTGCAATTTTGAGAATGTACATGCTCAGGTCGGAGCTCTCAACTCAAAAATCGATTTGGTGATCAAATCTCTTTCCGAGATCAAGTCTGCTGCTCCCTCGAAACTTGACAGAACAAACCAATTATATCAACTTATCTCACTTTTCTTGCAGCATACCTTAGAAGAAGTTGAGCAGAGATACAAAGACAACCTCGATCACCACATCTCCACCACCTCTACAATGCTCAAAATTCATGACAATATGATTTTTAGTACCAATGAACTCATCAAGCAGACTCATATCCGTCATGAAAAACAAATTCAAAGATTGGAGAAGGAGATCCGAAAGAAATATGGGATGAACATGATAATGCAAAAAGTTTTGATCAAGGTAATTTGGTCTACCCAACACTTTATGGACACTCTGAATTACAAGTTCAACGAAGTCCTTCTAATCACAGAAGAAACCATTGACACCTTCAAATCTCAAGATCCAACAACTAATGCGTACGAGAAACTCACCAAACAAATCAACCTGAGTTTCCAAAATGTATTTGAAAACTTTGGTGATCTACAACCTGGAGCATTGCTTGAATCAGAATCAGGGTCTTCCCACACAAGATGGGGAGATAAGATAACTGGGTGGAAACCAAGCTCAGAATTTCAACCCCGAGATGAACCAACAGATGAAGATGTGCTGTAATCATCAGGTAATTTTCGTCAAGGTATAATATTTAAAGTTCTTGGTCCAAAATTAAGTTCATGTCATCTTTCTCCATCTTGGGTTTTCTTTTACAAATTTCCTTTTTTCATCGGTCTATCCTTTCCCTTTCCCCCATTTTCGAGTTCTTTCATGTTACCATACTCTCTTATGCCTAAGTCATGTCATTTGTTTGGCGTATTCTTTTTTTGATTCATCATCTCAATGAAACCGAGAGTTTAATTCTTGGGTTATTTGAAATATCGAGTGTGGTTTATTTGAAATAACGAGTGTCTATAACCTCCAATCTTTTTGTTATTCTCGAATGGTTCTCAATGTCAAGACTGGAAGTCCTCATTTAGTCTTAAAAAGTTCTCCCACAACTCATGATTGGAAAGGTTGATATTTCTTCGTTAACGGTAGTTCCCTTGGACAAGAACTTCTTTCCTATGATTGGCTAACTGAGGGTAGGAATTTTACATTTTGGGTATTTCTATTTCATTCTCCTTGTCTGATTTTGATTTTCCTCTTTTGCCTTTGGCTAATCCCAAAGTTTGATGAGATTTGTTTTCCTCAAGAGGATACTTAATAGAAGGTCCAAGGGTTTTTGAAGCTTCCAGTGGAGAAAAGTATCTTTGGATTGGTAGAGGCTTGTCTTGTAGGAAACTCCAGCTCATTTATCCCAATAGAGGATTAAAAATCAGTCATGTCTACAGGTATGTGGCAATATATTACTATTTGATTTACTCCTATCTTGGTTGATAATAGCGTTTTATGTTCAGGAACAAGGCAAACTCATTCATGTACTTTTCTCAATACCCCTTTCAATGTGGCCGATTTTCTTTCCAAAGATCCTATCATGAAGGTTGAGAAATCCACCAATATAGGTACCAGGAAGTTAGAAAGCAAAGCAAAAAGACTTGATCCAAAAAAAAGGAAATCTAATTTGGAGGTGGGTCACTAAGTGTTTGATGGGCTTAATCCTTTCGAGGTTTAACAAAAAGTGGGCATATTGGTTCAATATGTAACTTTCATGTCCATCCTTCTTTTGTATCTCGCAAATGTTTTCTTAGTGTAAATTTTGGGTTATAGGCTACTACCTAAATGCTGAAAGGTGTTGAATAACTAAAGAAGAAGCTTCAAGTCACCAAGAAACAATTTGATATAGATATGAAGCGGAAGTATAAGGAGCCTGTGTTGCTGGTGTAGGAGCTGGCTGTTAAGAAAAAAGAGTTGGAGAGAACGGAAGAAGAAAAAGATGACTTGAAGGACCAACTTGATGATATCGAGAATAAAGCCAAAACATTGACTATTGTGTCAGTCTTGGAGGCTATACTGAAGATGTTAGAGGACATCGTAAACAACACGGTTGAATCTTAGGACAAGACTAAGTGGGAGCAGGATTTGAAGAATTTTAAGGGTGTGGAGTATGAAGATGAGAAAGTTGGCGAAGAGAATATTAAGGACCAGGATGTCGAGGGTCCAAAGAAAGGTAAGGACATGGCTCCTTGAAGTATTTTTTCCTTTTTTTGGTTTTTTTGACAAGTATCTTTGGATTATGTTTCAAGAAAATATTTGGAATGTAATAGTTTAATTAGGTTTGGTGTGTTTGTGGACATGGAACTATCTCTCTTTTGGAAAATGATGGGCAGTTAAAATAGGTTCTTAGCAAAATTTCTTGTATCCTGTAAAAATATTTTCTTAGGATTTCTACAAAACATTTTTCAAGCAACAACTTGAATTCTTCTTTTTGAAAATAAGTTTTAGATGAGAAACATTTGTTGTATTTTGAACTAAATATCAAGCATGACAGATCCTACACTAAAGATATAAAGCAAAAGGGTTTGTGTTTGGATTCGAATTTATTTTTTTCACTTTTATGCCTTACATTCAAAGATATATTTGAGAAAATATATTTCGATAAAAAGTGTTTTTTTAATAGCTTTTATGCAATATGAAAAAATAGAGTGTAAGGTTAAAATTATGGCATATTGTAAAAGAGAGAGGTTTTAAAATTATGAGTAGGGGATAATCTTGTAATTCAAGAGTATTATGAGGATTGTGTACCTTAGACCTGGTATCATGGGATGAGATCTGAGAATGATATCTCAAGATGATATTTTGAGCCAAAGCAATTTTGTTTGTTGTCTTGAGATAAAATCTTGGATAGGTCACGAACTGCTCAATATCTTGGGTTACTATCTTGGATAAATAGCACTTTGCTTAACATCTTGAGGTATTATATTCAATAACATGTTGTTTATTATCTTGGGATATCTTTTTTGTTTTATATCTTTGGTTTTGACCTTAGGTTCGAATTTCTCCGACTTAGTGAACATGATCATGTTCTCACTAATTTACAACATAAAAATGTTGTGAATCTTGTGATAACCTTGTCCGAGGGTTGTTACCTTTGAATTTTCCACATCTTTGGGATATTCGCTTGGCTTAAGCTTAACATGTTAATGTTAAATGCACGGGTATAAGTTCCCGACTGTATGACACGCCTCTGTCATTCCAATGAAGTTTACTTAAGTTCTAGTAAATAGTTAGTAATATGGAGGTTGTCGGTTACTAAAGCGTAAGTCGATCCCCATATCCTTTTACCATCACTAGAAATCATGCGTCCAAGCGAGGTTTTTATACCTAATCTCCTAGAAATATGTAAGTCTTTAAACCTTAGAAGGTATCTTCGATACCTTAAATCATAGGAGGGGTGATCATCCCCTGAAATCTTGGACAAGATCTTCATCGTCTACAAAACAAAAATCTATGGCAAAGGGTGGGTGCTAGCTTCGCTAACACCCTTACAATGCTTAAGTCGATATTAGGAATAAGATTTATAGTGTTACAGGATCTTGGTAACACTTCACCGTATAGGGTGAAGAGCCAGTATGCCCCATTTATGATCTCTGAGTCTATAAGGTAAGGACCTTCCCATTTTGCAGCAAGTTTCCCTACACTATGTTCAAGTGTATTTTGGAATATTTTTCTAAGAAAAAAATCTCCTACCTAGAATCTTCTAACTATGATATTTTTGTTGTAATATTTTGTAATTCTTTGCAACCATGAGAACCTTACCACCTGGTTTCGTAGAAAGTTTGCCACTATATCCATGCGCCATTCCATGAATAGCCATGGGGATATTATTGGATGGAGAGGTTCAGCTGGTTGGCGTAAGACATTACTGTGTATTTTGCATGCATCACACTTGTGGGCATATTTAATTGTCTCTTTCATAATTGTTGTCCAATAATATCATGTCCTCAATATCTTCGAGAAGAGTGCCCTTCCCCCAGTATGGTTTCCACATTCTCCTTCCTGAATTTCTTTAAGGATGATATGGGCTTCCTTATCTTTGAGAAACCTAAGATAGGGACTTTCGGCTAATTTTCTAAACAATATATTTTCAATTATATTGAGCTTGAAAGCTTTGATTCTGAAGGTCCTTGGGCATCTTTCATATTTAGGAATGGGTCTATCTTGGAGATATTGCAAGTTAGGTTGGATCTAAGATTCTTTGGGACTGAGATCTTGGGTTCCAAGATCTTGAATAGGATCCACTTCCTCTTGAATGTATTTTATCATTTCTTTGATGATGTGAGATACATAGAATTTGGTGTCTGGATGGATCTTGAATGATGAACCAAGAATGGCTAGTGTATCTGCTTCAGTGTGATCTTATCCAGGTACCTCTTTTATGTCGAAATCTTGGAACTTGGATGACAAGATCTTTACTATCATTAGGTATGAAGCTAGTTTTCCATTTTTCACTGTATATTCTCCATTAAATTGGTTAGTAACTAGCAATGAATCCGTACGTACCTGAAGTATTTTGATCCTAAGATCTTAAGCGATTGGTAGACCCAAGACCAATGCCTCGTATTCTGCCTTATGGTTGGTTGCTTGAAAATCACAACTCACTGCATGGGGTGTAATGTTCCCTTGTGGCAATTTTAGTACGACTCCAAGACTTGATATCTTAGAGTTAGAGGCTCCATCTGTAAAGAGAGTCCATTTCTTTGTTTCTTCTATATCTTGAAGCCATTGAATTTCTTTTTTGGCTTCAGGTTGAAGATCCGGACTGAAATAAGCCATAAAATCTTCTAATGCTTGTGATTTTATTCAAAATATCAGCTCAGATCTTAAGTCGTAAGTACTTAGTTGTACATACCACTTAGCTATTTTCCTGACATCTCGTGTTTTCTCATCACATTCTTAACGGATAGTTATTTGTTATACTGTAACATCCCAAAAATTCATGACTAAAAATTTCATTTTAAACCATTAGATAAAACCATAGTTATCTAACCATTCCATCAAAACATGAGTCAAAGTATTTCAAAACATTATCATCAGAGTTTCCAAATCAAAACATCAAAGTAAACATCCAAGGCAAAACATCATGGTGTGTGCAATGCAGTCATCCCGAGCTCTTCTCTTTGCAACTGGAAGTACTTGAAACCAAAACTGAAAACTGTAAGCACGAAGCTTAGTGAGTTCCCCATACTACCACATATTATACACATAATCACATATAGTGGGCCTCGCCTGGAATCGAGCCCCGCTCGGCATACAAATCTTTTTCTCACAGGCCCCGCCTGTCACTGGGCCTCGCCCGCTATACACATACAAACAAAATCATATAATCATGCTAGCACATAAAGAATCATACACAGTACTATATGTTCCAGTCCTAAGGCCTCGCCTATCATGGGCCCCGCCCCTATTCTGCTAATGATGAGATATGGAACCCCGTCCACACTCAGCTAGTGATGAGATACGAGACCTTGCCCACACTCACCTCCCTACCAGGCACATACAAGTATCACAAAGACAACAAGTATAACTAAACATGCACATAGTCATCGGGTACCACCCGACATCGAACCGTAGTCCAGAATCATACATATAAACATTCCTCGGGCCCCACCCTGTGTTGGACCGTAATCCGGAAAGCATACAGACATTCCTCGGTCATAGCCCGACATTGGACCGTAATTCGGAAACATACAAATACAGACACATGTAAGAATCACGAAGACATCAAGCATACCAACGTTCCTCGGGCATCGCCCGGTATCGGATCGTAATCCGGAAACACATAACATAAATACGAGCCGGCATTGGTGCCTTCGACCCGTTCAAACAGGAGGAAACTCACCTCGCAAAGCTGGATCTCACGGATAACCCTCTAGGTGCTACTTGGTAGATCCCCGAACTGTTGATCTCTCGACTCCCCGAGCTATTAATCATCACATAAACTAGTTAAATTCAGGATTCTCATAACTTAACCATAAGTCCTCATTGGGGTAAAACACCATTCTACCCCTCACATACTTTTTTCAAAAAAACGAACTCTACTCAACTCTTGGCCCAAATAGATAAACACTCCTACAAGGCCCAATATATGGCCCAATATCCAATTGGGCCCAATCCCTTCACATGGGCCTCAACCTAAGGCCCAAAAATTCTTTTCTAGTCCAAAGGTTCAATTCCAGATGGCCCACTAAGGCCCAAGATACCATCCCATGGAAATGGCCCAAACCGAGGTGGCAACAACATAAAGCCCAAATCCAATGAGTATGCGGGGCGTACTTCTATGTACGCTAAGCGTACAGGCTGTATGGCTTGTACGCCCAGCGTACTGCTTTGTTAAGCCATTTATACCATTAAGCACTTAATACTTTATTCCAGAGGCTAATATCACAGATCCAAGTCCTCATCCACGTCTTATTCCATAAAGTCACTTACTTGGTGACTTTACATGACCCAAATGAACCCAAACACAAAGTATAGAAATCTACTTCCATGAAAACGGCCATAACTAAAGCATGTAATGATTTAAATCCCAAAGATGACAATTTTATGATTCAATGATCCAAATAACACTGAGAATGGCAATTCTAAGCTTCAAAAACTATAAGGACTCGTGACACTTCATCAATGTGACCAAAAGGGTCCATAAACCCATAATTCAAGAGATCTAAGCAAATAAACACCAAGTTCAAAACGTTATACCTTATATGAATGCCAAATGTTGATAAGGTTATGGATCTACAAGCCTTTGCTCCTTTGATGATGCTTCAACAATGGCCACCTTCCTTAAAAACACTAAGATGCACTCCAAAATGTTCTTCTATGCTCCAAGATCACTCAATTATGGATTAAAGTTTCGTAGTAGCTGCTTTAGAGTGAGAGGGAGGCTGGTCTTTGAGGCATAATGTTCTTATATAGTGCCATACCCTAAAATTTAGGGTTTTAGTCTGAAGGGAGTATGCCCCGCGTACCCCTTAGTACGCCCGACGTACTCGCAAACCACCCACGACTATTTAACCCAGCTTACGTTGGGCGTTCCCAGCCGGACACGTGCATGCATTCCTTGCATGCATGGGACTGCCTTGCCACTTATCTCCATTAAGGACCAAAATTGTCGATAACTTCAAAGTGTTATATCTCCCTCATCCGAGGTCCGTTTCCAACGAACCTTATATCCATGAAAAGGTGGCGAGAAGCCCAACGCTCCTAACAACACGCCCAAGCCTTAAAACCTTCTGAATAAAACCCAAAACTCAAAAAATACTGAGACATCCGTTTACAATCATACCCTTGGTTTCCAAAGACACAAACGAATACTTGGGTAACTCATGCCATGACCCCCACCTCCGAACTGGGCCAAATCCTTCATTTCCCAAGGCCCTAAACCCTATGGCAATGACAATTGAGCCGCAGCCCCGAGCAGCGAAACACTTTCAAAACTAGGTGTTACAACTCTCCCCACTTAAATTAGATTTCGTCCTCGAAATCGTTCCTTACTAACACCCCAATCAAAACCACAATCTGTGAATAACCAACCCTGAGTCTCCGAAAGAAACCCCCCCAAAACCGGAAATCTGAATTGGTCTGACTTCTTGACAGACCACCCATGCTAAGCCTTACCATGCTTAGTCCTCCTCGAATGACCGACCAAAAGCGCACTTCCAATCCTGATTATCTCGATGGTACCATCAGAAACAAAATCACTGACCATAACGACTATAGAATACTTATACTTGACAGAAGGCTCATATAATCCTTCGACTAGAAGATTCATCCCTGGAACGGTTAGACTCAGACGAGAGGTGAACAACATGGTCAAATCAATTACTCTGAGAATATTTAATCCAACTGTAAGTGACTTAGCAATTTCGATCCGCAAGCTACTCCACACACAAGAATCCTCACATCACTACTTTTGTTGAGCCAATGAACACCCTCCCAGCCGCTCCCCTCGACTTTCGAAGAAAACTTCGGCTATCTAAACTACTCTATCCACATTGCCACTCTTGGTTCTATAAATCCTGGGATCCCCGACCCCAAACCTCGACCCAACGGTCTCTACCAGGTCCCACCTGCATTGCTATAAGCACGATGGCCTTTCCCACGGGTCCCACCCAAACTATATCACGGCGCAGCCTTGCCCACATGTCCCACCTTTCGGGGCTACATAGGCCCAACTCCACCTCGAATCCCAACGACCTATCCTTTCCTGATTCCGATCCTGCTTTGGCCTTTCCACGATCCTACGAACTGACCCACCCTCGCCTAACTTATCTAAATGAATATGTGAATGCTACGTCTCACTCCGCAGTCTAGCAACACTCTCCCACCCTCTCTGACCACATGAAGAATGCTACGGCTGCCCAGCAGTCGTACTATACTTTCCATGATATCTGGCTACTGGTGAATGCTACGGCTATCCCGCAGTCTTACAACACTTCCCATGCTAACTCAACCGCTGACCATGGTCTTATCGCTGATTACCAATCCAAACATGTCCAAAGTCGAGCACTCATACGGTCTAGCATCCTGACTGAACACGCGTCCTGACGGGAATTCCCAACCCGATTCCCCAACACTAGCTATCAAACACCAAGAAGACGTGAACCCAACGTTGTGAAGTTTCCCAAACTCCAAACTCACACACTCCTCGACCCAAACAATCACTTGGGTTGTCTTCCTCCCCAGCGGGAATGCGAACTCATCCAAGTTTCGCATCTACTTCTGTTCCTGGATACCTGAACGATTCTCCCCCACTTTGATTCAACTAACATCTTACATCACACAAGACTGGAAGGATTACCAATCCCTCTTACCATCCAATGATCAATCTGCTGGAAACCAACGCTTACCACTATTAGTGTTCCAAAAACAACCAACACTAAAGCAGTACAACTCTTGAAGACCAACATAACACTTCCCGAGTTCCAATCACGCTTGCCACAACTACAACAACCTGGTAACCCTTTATATAAGGAGACGACCTCGAACTACTACTGCAAGATTCATGGTATGCAGATGGCATATAACCCGAAAATAAGCAGAAAATATAACTCCAAGATACACTTACTCATATTGATGCAAGACGATAGCAATAAAATCATAAAAACTGATAAGAAAGTAGAAGATACACACCTGCAACATCGAAAGCCGCTCGCGCCTCCTCTATAGTCAGCTGGAAAGCCCTGCTCCTCGTCGTAGGCGCCTGTGCCCGGCCCTGACGGCCGTCGGTGATCCTCAATGTCACAGGGGCAGGTGCCAACACCTGTCCCACTGCAACCAAACTCGGACACTGGGCCTTCTTGTGACCCCGCTGACTGCAATGAAAGTAGATCAGGTCTGATCCCTGGGTGGTGGTAGCAATACAATCCTTACTATAATGACCGATCCGGCCGCACTTGAAGCATCCAGAATCACCACCACTGCCACTCCTACATGCACCCTTATGTGCCCTACCGCACTTGCCACAACGGCTACGGTCCTGATGACCCCTCAATCTAGAATCCAATACCTTCGGCCTCTTGCCCGATCCTGCGGATGTTTGAACCCCGTCTGGCTTTCTCTTCCTTTCCGCCTCCAAGTCGATCTCGCTCTCCCTGGCTCGAGCGGTCATATCCTCTAGCATCTTGAAGCTGGACCAGCTCACAAACTGCCTGATGTCGCTCCTCAGCATCTCGTGATATCAGACCTTCTTCATCTCCTCGTCAGCCACATACTGCGGAACAAGAAGGGCCCTCTCCCTAAGCATAGCGGTGATCTTTGCCACCGTCTCTGTAGTCTGTTGGAGGTCCTGGAACTCCCGTGCTAGCTGCTGCACCTCAATCATTGGTGTAAACTCGGCCCTGAACCTGGCCGATAAGTCACTCCATGTCATCGCATCAATAGTGGCATCGTCTCCAATATCATGTCCAACCTCCTCCCACCAATCATGTGTTATGTTCTTCAGAAGATAGGAGGCGATTCGGACCTTGTCCCCCTCGGGACACCGACTAGTATCAAAAAGCATTGGCGACATCTGCCTACCACCGACTACTAGGAATGGGGTCCTTAGCCCCATGATAGTGTGGAGCTCCACAAGCTCTGAACTCCCAGAATGTCAACGTGTGCACCCCTATCATGGCCACCATCTCAGTGCGGAACGCACTCAGCCTCTCATCAAGAATCTCCAAGATACCCTCCTTGACCGTACCAAGGTCACAGGAGTCTGGTCAATGATATTGTGCGTACTCTCAACTGAAATAAACTCTCTCATCTGATCATCAAGCTGCCTGGCTCCAGAATCTAAGCCTGATCCCTCGCTGGCACCAAAACTGCCATTTGGTCTACCACGTAGCGTCACCATACTCGAAAATATACCATAACAATCATCAGAATGCTCTTCATAAATCGAGGGATCACACACACTACAAGTTCCCTGTTTTTATCTCATCCCTCCATGAATCGAGTACGGATCCTCTGCTTTAAGTAGTATAGGCCCATACTACCTTCCACATCTATTCGTACTTTCCTCAAGAATTTCCTTGACTCCACCAAGTCCCTTTCACTACTACTGCTCTCAGCGTTAATCTCATCCTAGGCTTGCCCTAGGGTAGTCTCCAACCCACTCTCCGCCATCAGCTGCATAAGAAGTCCCTGCTACCCTTCCCTAACTAGTTCACGAATACAATTGCATATTATTAAGACCAGATAATTCTTCGAATGAGAGGCCTCTCCCTACAACGGTTAGACTTAGACGAGAGCTGTGAAATATGCCTAAACCTAACCTTCTGAAATTATTTAGTCCTCGTAATATGTAACTTAACATATTCGTTTACTATTTACTTAAAGATAACTAGAACTCCTAAAACCACAAAGCAAGCAACATTCGAGCATTGAGTAAACAAAACCAAGCATGTCCTAATCAGGCCATCATATCACTGACTAATCAGTAGTAGCATGCAGTTCAATAAGCTCATACAGTAGGCATACAAGGCATCCTTCCTAGATCCTTAGCCCTAATCTAGCATGCAATTCACATATTCATAATTCATATCATAACATAAACGTGTATGGGTAATTTGGGAGAAGTTACTTGAGCTCGACTGATTGCATGCACCCCACCCTTTTCTCTTTTTGAAATCCTTTTTATAAAAAAATGATTTTATTTGAAAATTTTCATAACAACTCCTCAGTTTGAGTTCAGACACACCCGAGAGTGTGCGTGAATCCCTTAAACCAAGGCTTTGATACCAACTTGTAACATCCCAAAAATTCATGACTGAAAATTTCATTTTAAACCATTAGATAAAACCATAATTATCAAACCATTCCATCAAAACATGAGTCAAAGTATTTCACAACATTATCATCAGAGTTTCCAAATCAAAATATCAGAGTAAACATCCCAAGCTAAACATTATGGTGTGTGCAATGCAGTCATCCCGAGCTCTTCTCTTTGCAACTGGAAGTACCTGAAACCAAAACTAAAAACCGTAAGAATGAAGCATAGTGAGTTCCCCATACTACCACATATTGTACACATAATCACATATAATGGGTCCCTGCTCCGTCATCGGGCCCCGCCCAGCATCAGACAGTGTCCAAAATCAGGCCCTGCCCAGCATCAGACAGTGTCCGACATCAGGCCCCGCCTGACATCGAGCCCCGCTCGGCATACAGATCTGTTTCTCCCAAGCCCCGCCTGTCACTGGACTTCACCCTCTATACACATTCAAACAATATCATATAATCATGCTAACACATAAAGAATCATACACAATACTATATGTTCCAGTCCTAAGGCCTCGCCCCTACTCTGCTAATGATGAGATATGGAACCCCGTCGACACTCAGCTAGTGATGAGATACGGGACCTTGACCACACTCACCTCCCTACCAGGCACATACAAGTATCACAAAGACAACAAGTATAACTAAGCATGCACATAGTCATCGGGTACCACCCGACATCGAACCGTAGTCCAGAATCTTACATATAAACATTCCTCGGGCCTCGCTCGACATCGGACCGTAATCCGGAAAACATACAGACATTCCTCGGTCATCGCCCGACATCGGACCGTAATCTGGAAACATACAAATACAGACACATGTAAGAATCACGAAGACATAAAGCATACCAACATTCCTCGGGCATCGCCCGATATTGGATCGTAATCCGGAAACACATAACATAAATATAGGCCGGCATTGGTGCCTTTGACCCGTTCAAACAGGAGGAAACTCACCTCGCAAAGATGGATCTCACGGATAGGCCTCTGGCTGCTACTTGGTAGATCCCCAAACTGCTGATCTCTCGACTCCCCGAGCTACCAATCATCACATAAACTAGTTAAGTTCAGGATTCTCATAACTTAACCATAAGTCCTCATTGGGGTAAAAGACCATTCTACCCCTCACATACTTTTTTCAAAAAATGAACTCTACTCAACTCTTGGCCCAAATAGATAAACACTCCTATAAGGCCCAATATATGGCCCAATTTCCAATTGGGCCCAATCCTTTCACATGGGCCTCAACCTAAGGCCTAATAATGCTTCTCTAGTCCAAAGGTTCAATTCCAGATGGCCCACTAAGGCCCAAAATACCTGGCCATGGAAATGGCCCAAACAACGCAAAGCCCAAATCCAATGAGTACGTGGGGAGTACTCCTCTATACGCTAAGCGCACATGCTTGTACGCCCAACGTACTGCTTTGTAATCCATTTATACCGTTAAGAACTTAATACTTTATTCCAGAGGCTATTATCACAGATCCAAGTCCTCTTCAACGTCTTAATCCATAAATTCACTGACTTGGTGACTTTACATGACCCAAATGAACACAAACACAAAGTATAGAAATCTACTTCCATGTAAACGGCCATAACTAAGGCATGGAAAGATTTAAAACCCAAATATGACAACTTTATGATTCAATGACCCAAATAACACTGATAACGGCAATTCTAAGCTTTATAAACTATAAGGACTCGTGACACTTCATCAATGTGACCAAAAGGGTCCATAAACCCATACTTCAAGAGATCTAAGCAAGTAAACACCAAGTTCAAAGCTTTATACCTTATATGAATGCCAAATGTTGATAATGTTCAGGATCTATAAGCCTTTGCTCCTTTGATGATGGCCACCTTCCTTCAAAACACTAAGATGCACTCCAAAATGGTCTTCTAAGCTCCAAGATCACTCAAGTATGGATTAGGGGTTTGTAGTAGCTTCTTAAGGGTGAGAGGGAGGCTGATCTTTGAGGCATAATGTTCCTAATATAGTGTCATACCCTAAAATTAGGGTTTTAGTCTGAAGGGAGTATGGCCCGCTTACCCCTTAGTACGCCCGACGTACTCACAAACCACCAACGACTATTTAACTTTATATGCTGGGCGTAACCCAACTTACGTTGGGCATTCCCAGCCGGACACGTGCATGCATTCCTTGCATGCATGGGACTTCCTTGCCACTTATCTCCATTAAGGACCAAAATTGTCAATAACTTCAAAGTGTCATATCTCCCTCATCCGAAGTCCGTTTCCAATGAACCTTATATCCACAAAAAGGTGGCGAGAAGCCCTGCGCTCCTAACAACACGCCCAAGCCTTAAAACCTTCCGAATAAAACCCAAAACTCATAAAAGACCGAGACATCCATTTACAATCATACCCTTGGTTTCCGAAGACACAAACGAATACTTGGGTCACTCATGCCATGACCCCCACCTCCGAACTGGGCCAAATCCTTCCTTTCCCAAGGCCGTAAACCCTATGGCAATGATAACTGGGCCGCAGCCCCGAGCAGCGAAACACTTTCAAAACTGGGTGTTACATATACATATAGGATGAGTTTTAAAATAATGGTGTAGCTTAGTTGAAGCATAAAAAAGAGAGAAGATTAGTTTTTCAAGATGCATGTACATAGTTTCTGAATCTAAGAAACTCTTACTTACGTAATACATTGTATGTAGATTACCATCTTGCTCCTTAACCAAGACTGTGCTTGCTGTATTCCTAGATACTACTAAGTATAGGAATAAGGGTTCTCCATCTTCAGGTTTGGCCAACAAATGGGCATAAAATAGATATTTTTTAAGCTCTTGTAATTCTTTTTCGCTCTCTAATGTTGATTTGAACTTTTTTTCTTTCTCAAGACATCGTAAAAGGGTTTGCATCTTTCAGATCCCTTGAATATAAACTTGTTTAAGGCTGCAACTCTACATGTTAATCATTGGACATCAATGGAAGAGGAAAGGGATTTGCAAGGGTTTAGCTTCAATTCCCTTTTTGGTTACCATGTAGCCGATAAATTTCATTACTTTAACACGAAAATGGCATTTAGACGGGTTTAGTTTCTTGTTGAACTGATCCAAGATGTTGACTGCTTCTATGATATATTGGAGGCATTCTTTAGCTTTCTTGGATTTTACCACCATGTTGTCAATATAGACTTCCATGGGTTTTCCAAGCTAATGTTCGAACATCTTGTTCACCAACCTTTGGTATGTTCCACCTTCATATTTTAAACCAAAAGGCATAGCCGTATAATAATCTATATATAATTGCTGGAGTTATAAAAGTTGTATCTTCTTGATCTGAAGGATCCATTTGGATTTTTTGAAATCCAGCTTAAACGTCCATGAATGTAAGGATCCCCTGACCTACATTTGTATCTACTAAAGAATCTATGTGTGGGGAGAGGAAATCGATATTTAGGGCATGCTTTATTAACATCCAAAAAGTTTGGACACACACTCTCTCCACTTCTCATTTTTCTATTCAACTACCACCACGTTGACTAGCTATCTTGGGAATTCGACTTCTATGATCTTCTTGGCCTTGTGAAATCTTTCAACCTCTTCTTGGATGATCTAGTTCCTCTCAGGTGCAAATTTTCTTCTTTTTTGATGAATTTCCCTGAAACTTGGATCAATGTTAAGTTTATAGGTTATAACATCCATAGATATACCTTTTCATATCTTCATGTTTCCAGGAGAAGGTTGATCTTCTATTTTTTGAGGAACTTGGTGAGATCTTGCTCAAGACCTTGGTCAAGATCTGCACGTAATAACACCTTGATGTTAGGATCTTAACCAACATCTTGAACAGGATCTTACTAAGTTCCTCAAGTGCAGAAAATCAACCTTCGCTTGGAAACATGAAGATATGACAGGTATATCTAAGGATGTAATAACCCATAAACTTAACATTGATCCAAGTTTCAGGCCAATTCATAAAAAAAGAAGGAAATTTGCACCTGAGAGGAACTTGATCATCCAAGAAGAGGTTGAAAGATTTCTAAGGGCCAAGATGATCAAAGAAGTCAAATTCCGAAGATGGCTAGCCAATGTGGAGATAGTTGAAAAGAAGAATGGAAAGTGGAGAGTATGTGTAAACTTTATGGATCTTAATAAAGCATGCCCTAAAGATCCATTTCCTCTCCTATACATAGACTATTTGGTAGATGCAACTGATGGGTTTTGAGCATTCTAACACTTCCTAAGTGTACATGCAACCCTAATAACCTTGGATCTCTGTTTGTCTAATTATCATGCAAAGTTGAATTCCAAGGTTATATTCCTATCTAGAATACATGGGGAACAAATTTTAACTTGCATGAAAGATAGAATAACTTACCTTGTTGTTGCTTATGATCCTTGAAACCTTGTGAGCCTAGCACCCCAAGTGTGATGCCTCAAATGCTTCACACAACACCAAATGCTTTTGGACTGACTTTAGAGAGAATACACACTTCTAAAATCGGCCTAGCCCTCGTGTTTCTTATGTGTTGCAATTTTGGTGGAGAATGGGTTTCTTATATAGTGTTGACACATCTAGGGTTACACCATGTAAACCCTAATGTGTCATGACTCTTCATTTCCATGACCCATGGGTTTGTAACTCCCATGGAGCATCCATGGAGCATCCTATGGGTGGAACCCAACTTGATAATCCATGGAGCCTCTTAGCCCACTATATAAGATATGGAAGATTTACATAATCTACCCATATATTTAATTAGTTATCTTTTGATCACTTAATTAATTCTAAATTAATTCTTGATCAAACTAATTAAATAATATTATTAATATATTAGAACTTATAATATATTAATAAACCATAAGTGTTATTTCTCTCATTTTAGTTTATCCAATTGCATGGTGCCATGCAACCCAAATGGACCATGCCGGGTCGGGTCAAGTACATACCAGAAATAGTTATGGACTTATACACCTTATCCAACAGTCTCCCACTTGGATAAGTCTAATAACTATAACTGCAATACTTCAGGAACCGATCGGCAATTGTAGCTCTTTCAAGGTCTCTCGGAACTGAGAAGATGATGATACGCCATTTAAGATAAGTGATCATATAATCCTCTGTTCTAGATATCAGCCGGACAAATACATGGAACAATGTCTTACTTATTGTCAAGCAGTTTGTTTCCCGATTTCCGATTTGTTTGACAAAGAACTTAATTGAACACATCAACTTAGTTCTGACCGGGCCCGGTACCTAGGTCAAAACAAAATCATCGAGGGGCCCATATATCAGCTTCTAATCCAAGAAGGAACAGATAAACTTCGACTCATATGTTTGTTCTACCACTCATTGAATTATACACAAAAGCACGTTTTATAACATCGAGTTACCAATGCGTTAACGTACAATCAATGCATAACCAACTCATAAGTAACAAATCATATCTCTAGGTTTGAAGACTTATATGATATTACCGTCTCACGATCACTCGAGATAAATTCCATGAAGTGATTCCAGTGAGCGTGGGTTGAGTCCAATGCTCAGAACTTATGAGCACTCATGAGTGTTGTAGCCATGTCCAACAACTTAGACCTCTGCAACCAATCATGACAGTCTTGATTCATACCTACTTCCGACATATGACCGACTGTGGAGGTTCGAATAATATTATATACCAAACATAATTATTCTGGAAGTGAAAACATGCAAAAGAAATATAGTAAACGATCGACAAGAGATAGCAACACTTTACTCATAAATAAAACACCTTTTATTCATCATCTAATGTCAATTACACTTTACAAATTTCAAGGTTATCTAACTACTAAATCTAATATCATCCTTCAGCCCTATGCTCCGAGCATGTTGGAGATGCTCAACCCGAGTCAGTCCCTTCGTGAGGGGATCTACTGGATTCTCATCCGATGATACCCTCTTTGCCACGAGGAGTCCTTCTTCTATTCGATGTCTGATGAAATGGTATTTTCTGTCGATGTGTCTGGATCTCCCGTGATCCCTTGGTTCCTTGGCTAAGGCAACTGCACTTTCACTATCACAGAAAATTTCCATTGGCTCTTTAATAGCTGGTACAACTCCAAGGTCTCCAATGAAGTTCTTCAGCCATATCGCCTCCTTTGCTGCCTCGCTAGCTGCTATATACTCTGATTCGCAAGTTGAATCAGCCACTGTCTCTTGCTTGGAACTCTTCCAAGAAATTGCTCCTCCATTTAAGGTAAAGACCCAGCCTGACTGAGAGCGGAAATTATCCCTATCAGTCTGAAAGCTAGCATCACTATACCCTACAACTCTCAAGTCTTCACTCCCATCGAAGGTAAGGACCCAATGCTTAGTCCTCCGTAGGTACTTGAGGATATTCTTTACTGCAGTCCAGTGTGCATTGCCAGGGTTCCCCTGATACCTGCTAACCATGCTCAAAGCAAAGGCTACATCAGGTCGAGTACACGTCATAGCATACATGATCGATCCTACAGCCGAAGCATAAGGTATTCGACTCATTTCTGCTATCTCAGCCTCAATACTAGGGCTTTGTGTCTTACTCAATCTGGCATTACTCTGGATGGGTAACTCTCCTTTCTTGGAGTCCTGCATGCCGAATCTCTTCAACACCTTATCCAAGTAAGTACTCTGACTAAGTCCAATTAGTCTTTTACTCCGGTCTCTCAAGATCCTTATCCCTAGAATATAGGCAGCTTCTCCTAGGTCCTTCATAGAAAAACACTTCCCAAGCCAGGACTTAACTTCATGCAGAGTTGGGATGTCATTTCCTATGAGTAGTATGTCATCCACATACAATACCAAAAAGCTAACTATACTCTCACTAGCCTTGACATATACACAAGATTCATCTTCACTCCTAGAAAAGCCAAATTCCTTGACTTTCTTATCAAAGCAAAGATTCCATCTGGGAGGTGCTTGCTTTAACCCATAAATGGATTTCTCAAGCTTACACACTCTATTAGGGTACTCTGTGTTGACAAAACCCTCTGGCTGACTCATGTAAACATCCTCAGCCAACTTTCCATTAAGGAAAGCGGTTTTGACATCCATTTGCCATATTTTATAGTCATGAAATGCGGCTATGGCTAACACAACCCTAATAGACTTAATCTTGGCCACTGGAGAAAAGGTCTCATCATAATCAACTCTCGGAGTTTGTGAGAAACCCTTTGCAACCAGTCGTGCCTTATAAGTGTGTACATTACCATCCATGTCGGTCTTCTTCTTGAAGATCCATTTGTACCTTACAGTCTTACGACCTGGTACATTCTCAACCAAGTTCCAAACTTGATTGTCATACATGGACTGTATCTCGCTGTCCATTGCCTATTTCCACTTGGCTGACTCAGGGCCTGCCATGGCTTCCGCGTAACTGTTAGGTTCATCCAGACCTATCAGTGTCTCATCACTGATAAGTGTATCACCTTCCGTAGTAATATGGAATCCATAGTAATGCTCAGGTGCATTCCTAACCCTTGTGGAACGCCTCAGAGGTATAGACTTGTCAATTGGCTCAACAGAAGTTTCCTCCTCAAGTTGAGTGCTAGGGTTTGAAGTTCCTTCACCACTTGACTCTTGAATTTCTTCAAGGTCAACTTGCCTCCCACTGTCTCCTTGGCTTATGAACTCTCTCTCTCGAAAGAAAGCCCTCCTAGCTACAAAGACCACATTCTCACTAGGTCTGTAGAAGAGGTAACCAAAGGATTTCTGTGGGTAGCCGATGAAAATACACCTCTCACTTCGAGGTTCGAGCTTCTCATGAGTCTCGCGTCTCACGAAAGCCTCGCAACCCCAAATCTTAATGTGGTCTAGTTTGGTTACTTTACCAGTCCACATCTCATGAGGAGTTTTGGAAACCTTCTTTGTGGGAACTAGATTAAGGATATGGGCGGCAGTCTCTAAGGCATACCCCCAAAATGAGATTGGTAGCGAAGCTTGACTCATCATCGAACGAACCATATCCAACAAGGTTCGATTACGCCTCTCAGCTACACCATTCAACTGCGGTGTCCTGGGAGGTGTCAATTGTGAGACAATCCCACATTCCCTAAGATAGTCGAGGAACTCTGAACTAAGATACTCACCACCTCGATCGGATCGAAGCATCTTAATGTTCCTGCCCAATTGATTCTCGACTTCCTGTTTAAACTCTTTAAACCTCTCAAAAGTCTCTGACTTATGCTTATTAAGTAGACATATCCATATCTACTGTAATCATCAGTAAAAGTCAAATAATAACGATTAGCATCCCTTGTGGCATGTTTGAAGGGCCCACACACATCCGTGTGTATAAGATCCAACAAACCTTCACCCCTCTCACAAGAACCTGTGAAGGGTGACTTTGTCATTTTTCCAAGTAAGCATGATTCGCAACTATCATCTGACTTTAAGTCAAATGACTCCAATACTCCATCCTTTTGGAGTTGGACTATGCGTTTCTTGCTTATATGTCCAAGACGACAATGCCATAATGATGCTTTATCCAAGTTATTATCATTAACAGAATCAATATACAATACATTATTTCCTAAGTTATCAACCACAGATACAGTTTCATACACACCATCACAAGGTAAGGCTTTAAAATAAAGAACATTATTAAAGAAAGCATTAATCGAACCAACTTCATTATCAAATGAAAAGGTGAAACCTTGTTTATACAATGCATGAAAGGAAATAATATTTCTTGCCATTTCTGGAGAATAACAACATTTATTCAAATCTAAACTAAACCCACTACTTAGCGATAAAGTATAAACTCCAATCTTGGTGACAGGTAAAGCTTTCCTATTCCCCATGATTAAGTTTACTCTTCCATGCTCCACATTCTCACTTCTTCTTAGTCCCTGCAAATCAGAACAAATATGAATACCACAACCGGTATCAAGGACCCAAGAGTTAGAATGGGGTGAGTTATTAGATAAGATAGTGTAAATACCTGCATGGTTGGGTTTAACTTTCCCATCCTTCACATCTTGCTGGTACTTTGGGCAGTTCCGCTTCCAATGTGACTTTTCATGGCAATAGAAGCATTCAGCCTCTTTTGGGTCAGAAGAAGGAGTGACGAAACCTTTCTTGGTTCCACTTAAAGAAGAGCCATCAAGGTTCCTAGCCTTGGTACCCTTCGAAGAGCTCTTCCTCTTCTTCCTTCGACCTTTCCCGATTGCCAAAACCGGGGCGGAGTTTGGAGTAGGAGTGTTAACAACCGACTTACCCTTAAGACCTGTTTCTGCGGTCTTGAGGAGTCCCTGAAGTTTGCTGAGTGTGACCTCTTCCTTATTCATGTGATATGTCATGCGGAATTGATCATAGCACGATGGTAAGGAGTGCAAAATGATATCTATTGCAAGCTCCTCAGGGAAGTTCACATTAAGCTTCAGCAACCGATCCACATACCTTTGCATTTTCTGCATGTGGCTCGTGATGGATTCCCCGTCCTTCATCATGGTTGTTATGATAGAGAATATGATTTCATACCTCTCTTGTCGTGCACTTTGATGGTATCTTTCCATCAGATCTTGGTGCATTTCAAAAGGGTAGAAGTCCTCATAGGACTTTTGGAGTTCCGCTGTCATGGTGGCCAACATGATGCATGCCACTTTTGTAGCATCCCTTTCATGTGCCCGGAAGTCAGCGATCTCCTGGGGAGTTGCAGTGGTCTCATCAATCTCCTTAAGCTCCTTGTGAAGGACATATTCTTTGTCCTCGTAGCGGGTAATCATCCTGATGTTTCTGATCCATTCATTGAAGTTGGATCCATCAAAAGTAACTTTCCCACACAAGTTCATAAGGGTAAAGGAGCCATTAGGATTAGAGGCAGAAGCAGCATTGTTTGAAGACATCTGAAAGAAGAGAACAAGATTAGTTTAGATATTAAGAGAGTCCTTAATAAAACACCCAAATGTAATATTAAGGCTAGGATCCAATCACAATATATTATAACTTAGAAGAGGTATGCCGTAATCCAAGCTATAACATATTTGAAAGGTAGGTGAATGACGATTCACCAATTTCCACCATGAAAAACGAAATATAAATATTAGGTTTTTAATTGGTTCTTAGAAATTTCTAGATTCTTTTGAGATTCAATGAACTTTTCAAAGGCATGTTTCAATCTCGAGTGTGCCCTCCAAGTTTTGTGACTGGGATACCGAGGATCACAAAACGAGGTGTGAAGTAACCATGCAAATCACTTGGTACCCTCAAGGTTTATCACTCAATCGATGTGCCGGTAAACCACACACGCTCCACCGATGCTATGGTAAACCTTAAGTCACCCTTTACCTACCTTGTTAAGTCGAAGTTAGTGTGCCGGTTAACCACACACGCTCCACCAACGACTTAAACAAAGTTTAAAGTGTAATTTCATGGATTAGCACCTTATTCACATTTTCCTAAAGTAACTAAGATTGGGAATTTAATAAAAGCATTTAGTTACTTTATAATATTCATCATACTTTTAATGAGAATTTATAAGTCCTTGTCTTACCCGTTCGGCTAACGACCCTCCACCGATCAAGGAAGCGGTGGGTGAGAGTGGACACCCATTAAGTTGCCATTTTATAGGCAACAACCTTATACCCCCCTTGTAGACCGGCTTCGTGAATGAGGCGTACTAGCGGTAAGACGACTTGTTGTTATACATATATATATATATATATATATATATATATATATATATATATATATATATATATATATATATATATATTAGTAACTTATAATATTATAAAGTATAAGGGTTGAATTTTAACTTTTAAAATTCTAAGGGTTGGAACTAAAGTTTTAATCAAGACTTTACATGTTCCAAAACTTGAGGGCAAGTTTTGTAAACTTCCAAAACTTTTCATTTCTTATAACTTATGAATTAATTGAGTAATAAAAATGAAGACTCTTCATTTTTATAACTCTTGTGTTCTTTTAATGGCTTTAATAAAAGTGAGACTTTTGGTTTTCCATAACTTGAGGACAAGTTATGGACTCCATTAAAACACATTATGATCATGAATTAAACTACCATGAAGGTTACAAACAATTCCTATGATCATCTAATCTTCATAAGTTCAAGAACATGAATATGAACACTTTCAAGAATCAAAAATTACACTTAAAAAAAACTTGTAATTTTAATAATTGCCATTGTAAATGGATTAGCATAAACATTACACCATCTAAAACAAGCTTTAAAACATCAAAACAGTTTAGGGTAATGTTTCTAGTCCATTTCTAGCAACAAATGTGCAAACTTTCATACGAGCAGAAAACAGAAAAACGATTTTTTTTTTCAAGATGTTTGCACAAAAAAAAAACAACAAACGAACCATGCTCTGATACCACTGATGGGTTTTGAGCATTCTAACACTTCCTAAGTGTACATGCAACCCTAATAACCTTGGATCTCTGTTTGTCTAATTATCATGAAAAGTTGAATTCCAAGGTTATATTCCTATCTAGCATACATGGGGAACAAATTTTAACTTGCATGAAAGATAGAATAACTTACCTTGTTGTTGCTTATGATCCTTGAAACCTTGTGAGCCTAGCACCCCAAGTGTGATGCCTCAAATGCTTCACACAACACCAAATGCTTTTGGACTGACTTTAGAGAGAATACACACTTCTAAAATCAGCCTAGCTCTCTTGTTTCTTATGTGTTGCAATTTTGGTGGAGAATGGGTTTCTTATATAGTGTTGACACATCTAGGGTTACACCATGTAAACCCTAATGTGTCATGACTCTTCATTTCCATGACCCATGGGTTTGTAACTCCCATGGAGCATCCTATGGGTGAAACCCAACTTGATAATCCATGGAGCCTCTTAGCCCACTATATAAGATATGGAAGATTTACATAATCTACCCATATATTTAATTAGTTATCTTTTGATCACTTAATTAATTCTAAATTAATTCTTGATCAAACTAATTAAATAATATTATTAATATATTCGAACTTATAATATATTAATAAACCATAAGTGTTATTTCTCTCATTTTAGTTTATCCAATTGCATGGTGCCATGCAACCCAAATGGACCATGCCGGGTCGGGTCAAGTACATACCAGAAATAGTTATGGACTTATACACCTTATCCAACAGCAACTACAAGTCATGAGATCCTTAACTTCTTGGATGCTTCAGCTGGATTTCAACAATTCCAAATGGAGCCTTTAGACCAAGAAGATACAGCCTTTATAACTCCAACAGGTATACGACAATGTCTTTTGGTTTAAAAAATATAGGTGCAACATACCAAAGGATAGTAAACAAAATGTTCAAACATCAACCTGGAAAAACCATCGAAGTCTATATAGATGACATGTAAAATCCAAGAAAGCCAAAGATCACCTCCAACATCTCAAGGAAGAATTCAACATCTTGGATCAGTTCAACATGAAACTAAAACCATCTAAATGTCATTTTGGTGTTAAAGCAGTGAATTTATTATGCTACATGGTAACAAAGAAGGGAATTGAACCTATCCCAAAATAAATTAAGGCTATCTTAAACTTATAATCCCCATCTTCTTTCAAAGATATCCAAAGATTAACAAGTAAAGTTGCAACCTTAAACATGTTTATATACAAGGCATCTGAAAGACACAAATTCTTTTATGATGTATTGAGGAAGAACAAAAAGTTAAAATGGACACCAAAACATGAAAAATCATTTCAAGAGCAGAAAAATATCTATCTTCGGCCCCTATTTTGGCCAAGCCTGAAGATGGAGAACCCTTGCTCCTATACTTAGTTGTATCCAAGAATGCAACAAGCACAATCTTGGTCAAGGAGAAAGATGGAACTCAACAATCTGTTTATTACGTAAGTCAGAGTTTCTTAGATACTGAAACAAGGTATTTGTATATTGAAAAAATAATCTTATATCTTGTTTGTGCTTCAACTAAACTACGCCATTATTTTGAAACTCGTCCTATTTGGATAAAAACTAACTACCCGATTAAGAATGTGATGAGAAAACCTGAGATGTTAATAAGAACGACTAAGTGGTATGTACTACTAAGTACTTACGACTTAAGATATGTGCCAAGATTTAAATTGAAATCACATGCATTAGCTGATTTTTTGGCTGATTTCAATCCGGATCTTCATCCTGAAATTGAGAAAGAAATTTAGTGACTTCAAGATATAGAAGAAACAAAGAAATGGTCTCTCTTTATAGATGGAGCCTATAACTCCAAGGGATCATGTTTTGGAGACGTACTAAAATCCCCACAAGGTGAAATTATACCCCATGTAGTGAGTTGTGATTGTAGAGAAACCAACAATCAGGCAGAATACGAGGCACTCATCTTGGGTCTACAAATCGCTTAACATCTTGGGATCAAAATACTTCATGTACATACATATTCATTTCTAGTTACTAACCAATTTAATGGATAATATGCAGTGAAAAATGAAAAACCAACTTCATACCTGAAAATAGTAAAGATCTTGTCATCCAAGTTCCAAGATTTCGACATAAAATAGGTACCTAGATAAGATCACACCGAAGCAGATACACTAGCCATTCTTGGTTCATCATTCAAGATCCATCCAAACACCAAATTCTATGTATCTCACATCATCAAACCAATGATAAAATACATTCAAGAGGAAGTGGATCCTATTCAAGATCTTGGAACCCAAGATCTCAGTCCCAAAGAATCTTAGATCCATCCTATCTTGCAATATCTCCAAGATGGATCCATTCCTGAATATGAAAGATGCCCAAGAACCTTCAGAATCAAAGCTCCAAGGTTCAATATAATTTAAAATATACTATTTAGAAAATCTTTTGCAAATCCTTATATTAGGTGTTTCGAAGATAATGAAGCCCAGATCATCGTAAAAAAATTCATGAAGGACAATCTGGCAAAAATACTTGGGGCAAGGCACTCTCCTACAAGATATTGAGTATATGATACTATTGGCCAATAATAAGGAAAGACGCAATGAAATATGCACAAAAATGTGATGCATGCCACACACATAGCAATGTTTTATACTAGCAAGCTGAACCTCTACATTTAATAGTATGCCCATGACCATTCATGAAATAGGGCATGGATATAGTTGGAAAACTTCCTATGGAACCCGGTGGTAAAGTTTTCATGTTAGAAATGACTGATTACTTTTCCAAATGGATAGAATATGAAGCATCTGTCCATGTTTGAGAGAAGGAAGTAATATCCTTCATCAAACACAACATCCTAACCAGGTTTGACATTCCATCTAAAATTATATGTGATAATGGATCTCAATTAATCGGCAAGAAAACACAAAAAAAATTATGTGAATTAGGGAATCAAGATGATCACTTCTACACCGGTCCACCCTCATGAAAATGGACAAGTTGAGTCAAGAAAAAGGATCAAAATCAATAACCTGAAGAAACGAAGCATAGAAACTAGAGGAAGATGGGCTGAAGAATTACCCTTGGTCCTTTGGGAAGATAAGAACACATCTAAGAATTCCATAGGACAAACACCATATTCTTTGGTATTTGGAAGTGAGGATCTAATTTCCCCAAAAATTATGATCATGGCGGCTACAACAAGACTCTGTGACCAAAAAGAAAACATAAAGATCTTAGTTGAAGATCTTGACAGAGTGGACGAACTTAGGGATCTTACCAAGATCCGAAAATCCGCATACCAGCAAAGAGTTGTCAAATCTTACAACAAAAATATTAGATTTAGAAGATTCCAGGTAGGCGATCTTGTCCTTAGAAAAGTATTCCACAATACAGTTGAACATAGGGCAAGGAAAATTGCTCCAAAATAGGAGGTTCCTTACCTTATAGAATCAAAGGCTGGAGAGGGGGCATACTGGCTTTCCACCCTGGACGGTCAAGTGTTACCAATATCCTGGAACGCTATACATCTTCAAATTTATTTTATCTGGATCCAAGATCTTGGTCTAAGATACTCAGCTACATTTCTCTTCCTTATTTCAATATTCATTTATACATTCTTATTCCTGATACTAACCTACAAAGAGTTGTCAAATCTTACAACAAAAATATTAGATTTAGACGACTCTAGGTAGGTGATCTTGTCCTTAGAAAAGTATTCCACAACAGAGTTGAACATAGGGCAAGGAAAATTTCTCCAAAATAGGAGGTTCCTTACCTTATTGAATCAAAGGACGGAAAGGGGGCATACTGGCTCTCCACCGTGGACGGTCAAGTGTAACCAATATCTTGGAACGTTATACATCTTAAAATCTATTTTATCTAGATCCAAGATCTTGGTCTAAGATACTCAGCTACATTTTTCTTCCTTAATTCAATATTCATTTATACATTCTTATTCTTGATACTAACTTAACCATCACAGGGGTGTTAGCCAAGCTAACACCGACCCTTTACCCAAGATCTTTATTTTGCATAGATCAAAGATCTTGCCCAACATTTTAGGGGCTGATCACCCCTCCTACGATTTAATGTATCTAAGATACCTTCTAAGGTTTAAAGACTTAAATCTTTCAACAAGATCAGGTTTAAACACCTTGCTTGGACGCACGATTTCTAGTGCTAATAAAAGAATATGGGGATTGACTTACGCTTTAGTAACCGATAATCTCTATATTACTAACTATTTAATAGAACTTAAGTAATGTTTAATAGAATGACACATGCATGTCATACAGCCGGTAACTTATACCCACACATTTAACATTAACATGTTAAAATCAAGCCAAGGGAATATGTTAAGGATGTGGAAAATCCCAAGGGAACAACCCTCAGACGAGGTTATCCCAAGATTTGCAACATTTTAATTTCTTCAATCGGTGAGAACATGGTCATGTTCATTAAGTTAGAGATATATGGACCTAAGGTCAAAAACCTAAGAATTAAAA
Source organism: Lactuca virosa (assembly GCF_052849685.1). Lineage (NCBI taxonomy): Eukaryota > Viridiplantae > Streptophyta > Magnoliopsida > Asterales > Asteraceae > Lactuca > Lactuca virosa. The sequence continues at coordinate 211,789,994 of NC_136427.1, read as the reverse complement.
CAATGGGGATACTTTAGGATATTGAACAAAATGTTGTCTGTCAAATATAATATCACAAGATATTAAACAAAATATTTAATATAATCTCCCAATACGTAATCTCAAGATGACAAATGAAATCACTTTGGCTCAAGATATCATCCTAAAATATCATCCTAGGACATCATTCCAAGATTTCATTCCAATATACCAGGTTTAAGATACACAATTTTATAACTTCTCTAAGCCCTAAAATTGCTTTTTACTCCCTTGATCTTATCAATAGCTCATAGTCCCGATCTTTCTTTTATAAAGTGTGCCACATTCTTTAGAAAATATTTGTTTCTCAAATATTCACCTTGCATCAAAATTCTGTTTTTAAACACACTTTTATCAAAAAGTATTTTCTCAAATGCATCATCAAAATTAGGATATAAAGTTAAAATTTTGTTTTTACCTCACGTTTCTGATTTAAGACCTTTCGTTGAAGCCTATCTTGAATTCTTAAGTGTTTTAATCCAAAAAACAATCTTCAAAGGAAAATTTATGGGGTCAATCCACTATTAAAATATGTTTTCAAGCATGCAAAAAACTTTGTTGAGAAAATTATTTTAACAGTCCATCATTTTCCAAAAGAGAAAGAGTTCCATGTCCCCACAAACATACTAGCCCTAATTAAACTAATACATCCCAAATATTTTCTTGAAACATAACCCAAATATACTTGTCCAAACAACCAAACAAACAAAAACCAAATACTTTAGGGATCCATCTCCTCACCTTTCTTCAGAGCCTCAACATCCTGGTCCTCTACAATCAGTCTGCCAACTTTCTCGTCCTCATGTTTTTAACCATTGAACTTCTTCATAGATTGATCCCACTTGGTCTTGATCCAGTATTCAACCCTAGTCTTCTCAACATACTCCACCATTATCAATCTAGCCTCCAAAACTGACACAGTCGTAAATGTTTCGGTTTTGTTCTCAAGATCATCAATTTGATCCTTTAAGTCATCTCTTTCCTCTACCTTTCTCTCTAATTCTTCTCTCTTGACAACCAACACTTTCACCTTCGATACAAACTCCTTATCCTTCTGATTTATATTTATATCAAACTCTTTCTTGGAGAATTCAAGCTCCTTCTTAAGTTCTTCAGCACCTTTCAACATTAAGGAAGTGACCTTTAATCTAAAAAAATTATGTTATGAAAACATCTCTAAGATACAAAAGAATGAAGAACACGAAACTTACAGACTGAATCAACATAAATACTTTCTATTTGATCTCAAAATGATTGAGCCCATCGAATACTTCTTGACCCACCTCTAAAGAAAATTTTCTCTTCTTGGTATTAGGACTTTAAGCATTGCTTTCCAATTTCCTTGCACCTATAGTAGTGTTCTCAACTTTCACGACAGGATCTGTAAAAAGGAAATCGCCCAAATTAAAAGGGGTACTGTGACATCCCCATTTTCATGGCCATAAAAGACCGCTTTAATTATGATTATTTTATTTCAAAGTATCTTTTTTAAAGAATTATAATGCACAATTTGTTCAAACATTTCTAAGGAAATGTGTTTTATTAATAACTCTGTGATGTCATCGTTAATAGAGAAACATAAGCATAGCAAAAATATTATAGGATTTAAAATAGTTTATTACACTATGGGCTACAATTATCCATAAATCACTCAACATCTTCGGGCCTGGTGACCACATAAGGTTTTGTTGGGTCTAGAGTGTTGCGTCATATGGGCTTAGTGTCGTTATTTTGTTTACCCGGTTTGGGCCTGTCCAACCGTGGTTTATCATTAGGGATAGTGCATATAAATATTGCATGCATGTATAGCTTTTAAATAAATCGTTCTCATTAATTACTTGCATTGTAACCCTAGCACACCTCTACAGTCGAAGTTCTTCATCGAGCTCTTTTGAGGTGTGAGTTATTAATCATTCGACACCATTGATCCATTCTCGTATTCTTTGCTTGATTAAATATTGTTTTTCTGTTTGGAATCTATCGATCTACAACTCTATATTCCAACAATTGGTATTAGAGTAGGAGACTGTGTAATACATACGCATCTCTTCTGTTTGAAGAATCCTTTAGGGTTTCCGCTTTTATCAATATAAAGACACTGTCTTCCTCCTGTCGACGGTATCTCTATTGTTTGATAAAACCCTAAGTTCAACTTTACAAGTTTGATTCTAACAGAAACAGTTCATCATGTCTCACGATGACTCGCAAATCAATCCAATCAACATCTCCAACAACATAGGATCAACTACAAGGATTCCCATTCTCTACACTCAAGATTATGAAGTGTGGGCGCATCACTTCGAAGATTATGTAGTTGGATCTGAAGACAATGGCTACTTGATCTGGGAAGCAATAACATTGGGTCCGTTTGTTCACTCTGGAACAAACCGAACAGTCAAGACTCAAAAAGAGTATAACCAACTCCTGGCGGACGTAGATAAGATGCCTCACGATGAAAAAGACAAGGTGTTATGCAACGTCAAATCCATGAGGATGATCCGATTCGCATTGCAATCCGATATTTTTCGTCTGGTGAGTTCATGCACAACAGCTAAAGAAATATGGGATAGGTTGAAAGAATTATATTCAACAGATGAAGATCTAGAGCACTCGATCCAAACCCTTTTGCTCTCTGAGTTTGGTGCTTTTGAACAAAAACCTGAAGAGAAGCTTGTTCAGACATTCGAGCGATTCAATCATCTGCTCAGTAAGATGATGAAGCTTGACATTGAAAGGAAGGTGATTGAACAAAAGGTTACCTTCATGAATGGATTAAGGCCCGAATGGATGGCGGTGGTTTCGACTGTGAAGGCTCATGAGCAATTTAAATCATATTCACCGGCGAAACTAATGGGTATTCTAAAATCTCATGAAAGCGTGGTAACAAAGGAAGCGAAGGTAGTTTCGGGTGTGGGTTCACTGGCCCTCGTTTCTAAAAGCAAGAATGTAGCAAACGAGGAGGAGGAATCTGATTTTTCTGAGTGTGATCTATCCAACGAAGAATATGTTATGATGGTCACAAACCCAAAGAAGTTTGCTCGCAGAAAGGTCCCGATCAACAAGAACCGAAACTGGCAGGGAAGCTATAGTTCTGAAAAAGTGAAGGAAGAACCGAAGAACAACACCCAAAAGGACGATGAAAAGAAGGAGAGTAAGCTTGTGGGAGACTCAGGGTACAATTGCAACTACTGTCATGGCAAGAACCACTTTGCCAAGGATTGCATGCTAAGAAAGATGGTTGAGAAGAAGTAGGGTGAAGATGATGAAACTTACTACATGAGAAAGCTGGAGGAGATAAAGAAGAAGAAAACTGCTAACGTTTCCATGAATGCTTTGATTGTGCAGGAAAACGTTGTTGATGACGAGTTCGATGGAGTGGAAGTTTGGTCTACAGATTCTGAGGATGAACAGGTACGCATACCCTCGCATGGAAGAGCATATGTGGCGAGAGAAGGAGTTGCTGAGTCGGCTGAGAAATGCTTAATGGTTACAACCGAAAGTAAGCATGAGGAAGCGAAGGTCATAGAAGACAAATGCTTCGCTGCCAAGCCCATGAGTGAAAAGATCAGCGACTGCGATCAGTTGATCAAGAAGGTACAAACTATCCTAGAATCTCATAAAGTACCAATAACAAACTATGAAAAAGACTTAAATGATTTAAAATCCAATTTTTCCAATTTAAGTGGTAGTCTTATGCAAACTCGCTTAGCCAATTCTAACCTAACTGACCAACTCAGCAGGGAGTCTTCCAAGAGTGAGGAGAGAAGAATATGGATTCAGCAGAAGGAGTTAGAGTTAAGTAGGGCTAGGGATGAACTTATTTATTTGCAAAGAGACAATTTGAAATTTTTGAAACAACGAAATGTTTTCTGTTTGATTGCTAAACGTCTATATACTAATATCACTCGGTTACATTTAGATTGTGAGATAGGAAAACAGATTCATAAAATGATTTTGCCTTTCCTTGAATTTAAGGAGGAGGAAATCATTGTTGAATGTGAATCTATAATTTCCTCGGATGAAATCTCCGTCACTTACAAATATGGACTGGACAAAATTGAATCTTTCATTGAGTCTAAAGAATATAAGTGTATGCTTAAGAATTTGCTATACGAAAATGATAAATTAAAAATAAAGACCGAGACTATACAAAAATTTGACTCATCCAACGCCAAATTGAGTTCAGAAAATACAATCAATTTAGAAACCACTTTTGAACTTGATGAGGAGAGTGAGATGAGTGAAATCTTTGTAGAAGACGTTGTCGATTGTTCAGAATTCATTAAAAGCGAACCCGAACCAACAAAACCCCTCATATCTGAAAATTCGGTTGAATACGCTTGGGTGTCAAAGGACAAATCAAAGAAGCTCAAAGAAAAGGTTGTTGTCTATCAGAAGGTTCAAACGACTCCAAACCAGGTGTATGTAGTGACTGGTGTAACTAAGAAGCAAACGGCAGAGTTAACATCAATGGCTGACAAAGATAATGCTGAAGGGTGTGATAACTTCTTCTGGTCGGCTCCCATCGACAATGCAGAAGAAACAGTTGGTCTGTCAGAGCAAACCTCATGGAGAGTTAAGGGAAGATACATACCCAAACCCCTCAACAAGCCCTCAAGCTTCAATAAACCCAACACAAGTGGTACAAAAGATATACCAGAGGAACCACTGAAAGCTACCAGCGATTCATCAACTACAATCAGTGCTCATGAGAAGAAAGCGAAGCCTAAGGCCAACATTCACTTGAATCAAGAACAAATTGCTGAACAGAAACGACAGAGGAACAAAAGATACATGAAAAATCTCAATGAGAGAAAGCAGTTTTGGCATTCACAAAACCCCTGTTATGTTCGCTCTGAAAAAGCTTCTACTCTAAAAAAGGATGCACATGCCAAGTCTCATTCTAGCAATCAACATCAATCGTACCGTCAGGCAAGCCGAACGACCCGTTTCGGCCCTAATACTTGTGGTCACGAGAACCAAAAGACAAGTTTTGGTCCCAGCTCCAACTACGCCAAAAACTGAAGGTCCAGTTTCGGTCCCAACACAAGAGCTCAGAACCGAAGGTCAAGTTTCGGTCCTAAATCCCATCCTCCTCACTCTCATCCTAAACCCAACTCCCTGAAGGATGTCAAAGGAAAAGGAAAGCTGTACTCAGATACTGAAATCCAAAACACCAAAAAGTCAGCTACCCCTAGAACTTCCAAGAAAACCTCTACTGAGAAACCTACTAACAATAACACACACCGGATAAAACAAAATAAAAATAAAATCAAAGTTTACACCATCAAACGAAAAGATGAAACCACATTAATAAAAAGAACATATATGGTTTATCTTTCGATTGCAAATCCCTATTCTGTAAAAGACTGACAAGGGCCCAAGAGACTTTGGGTTCCTAAATCTGCTTAATTTTGCAGGTTATTAGTGACGAGCAGTTTGACGAAGAATGGTATATTGATAGTGGCTGCTCTCGTCACGTGACAGGAAGAAGGGAAGAACTTAGGGAGTTTCGGTCCCTTAAGGATGGTGGATGTGTGAAATAGGAAACAACTCTTACGACACGATCAAAGGGTATGGGATGATCACCAACGGAGAATTCTCAATACGAAGGGTAGCCTACATGGAAGGATTGCAGCATAACCTCATCAGCGTTTCTCAACTAGTGGCAGGAACAGGTTTGAAAGTCTCGTTTGACGATGACGACTCTGAAATAATTGAAAAACAAACGAAGAAAATTCTGTTAAAATCTGAGCAAAAAGGGGAGATGTTTCCTCTAAATCTCAACCCTATAAAAGGAAAACCTGTAATATGTTTGCTGTCGAAGGCGAACTCAGATGAAAGTTGGTTGTGGCACCGAAGACTATCGCACCTGAACTTTAAAGATATCAATAAACTGGTGCTCGGTGATCACGTGCGTGGACTTCCTATTCTTAAATTTGACAAAGAACATATGTGCACAACATGCGAGATGGGCAAGCAAAGTCGTAAAAGTCACCCCTCTCGAATCAATACAAAGATCATCGATCCTCTGGAACTACTGCACATCGATCTATGTGGCCCTTCAGCTATCGAAAGCTTCGGTGGTAGTAAGTTTATACTTGTAATTGTAGATGATTTTTCTCGCTTCACCTGGGTTTTCTTTCTTAAACAGAAATCAGAAGCGACTCCCAAGCTGAAAGTTTTCATCAAGCAAGTCGAAGTCCAGCTGCGAAAGGTGGTACGAAATATAAGAAGCGACAATGGTCTTGAGTTCAAGAATAAAGATTTCGAAGATTTTCTGGCTGAAAAAGGAGTAACTCACAACTTCTCTGCTCCCTACACTCCACAGCAGAATGGGATCGTCGAAAGGTGAAACCGTTCTTTATGTGAAGCAGCGAGAACCATGTTGAGCTTCGCCTCACTTCCTCTATACTTTTGGGCTGATGCAATTGCTGCTGCATGCTACACTCAGAACGGATCCTTCCTGAACAAGAGATTCGCCATCACTCCATATGAAATCTTGAATGGTCGAAAGCCAAATGTGAAGTTCTTCCACGTGTTCGGTTCAAGATGCTTCATTTTCAACTCTAAAGAGAATCGAAACAAGTTTGATGTTAAGGTAGACGAAGGAATCTTTCTCGGTTATTCACTTACTTCAAAAGCATATAGGGTTCTAAATAAACGCTCAAAGAAGATTGAAGAAACCTATTACGTTACTTTTGACGACAATTACGTGAAGAAAATGCAAACAACCAAAAATCCAACGGAGGAAATCTTTCCAGAAACTGGTCAGGTCTCGGTTCCTATTTCCAATCTGTTTGAAGAGTACATGCGGCTCTTTGATGAACCAGAAAAGGCGATCCACTCAGAAGCGAAAGCAGTAGATAACAAAATCGATAACTTGAAGAAAATCATTGATGAAGCTGCTAAAGTCATGGAAGGAGAATCTCACCAACCAACTGAGAAGCAGACACAAAGCGAACCTACTGTAGCAAGTGATCATCCAGCTACTGATGACCCTCCAAGAGAAAGCTCAATAATCCAGGGGGAGGGTTCGTCTACTCTAGAACCACACGACATGCCTTTCCAGGGGGAGAATCCTTCAAAGGCCCCAACCCATGAAGATCCATCTGAGGGGGAGAGCACTGCATCTGACATAGGTTTCGGTTCGCCATTTGAGGGGGAGAATGAGAATGCAAATGCAAATGACGAAGGCGATATGTCAGAAATGGAAGAAGAAGTCAATGCTGAGCTGGATCCTGCCTATGATCCCAATTACCCTCCTCTCATAAAATGGACAAAGGATCATCCTAAAACACAGATTATTGGTGAATCATCTGAGGGTGTTCTCACACGCTCACAAATGACAACAAAGCAAACTGCTTTATTCTCTCAAGTAGAATTATGCATGTTTAATTCGTTTGTCTCTAAAGTAGAACCGAAGATGGTAAATGCTGTTCTTGATCACTCTGATTGGGTGCAAGCTATGCAAGACGAACTCCATGAGTTTGAACGAAATCGGGTTTGGAGACTGATTCCCACACCAAAGGATGCATCTGTCGTCGGTTTGAAGTGGGTATTTAGAAATAAGTTAGATAAAGAGGGTAATGTCATTCGCAACAAAGCGAGACTGGTAGTGAAAGGGTATTGCCAGGAAGAAGGAATAGACTATGAAGAGACCTTCGCTCCAGTAGCAAGGTTGGAATCAGTGAGAATCTTCTTGGCATATGCTGCATATAAAAACTTCGAAGTTTTCCAAATGGATGTAAAATGTGCTTTCTTGAATGGAGAACTAGAAGAAACGGTATACGTTGAGCAACCAGCTGGATTTGTGAACGAGAAGCATCCTGATCACTGCTACATTCTGGATAAAGCAGTCTATGGATTGAAGCAAGCCCCGAGAGCCTGGTATGAAACTCTTACTCGTTTTCTCAAAATGTGAAAATTCAAGCAAGGTTCGGTTGACCCAACCTTCTTTCGCAAGAAAGAAGGCGAACACTTAATGATAGTTTAGATTTATGTCGATGACATCATCTTCGGCTCCACGAATCCTAGCTTAACAGCTGAATTTAGGAAGTTGATGGAGACTAAATTTGAAATGAGCGCAATGGGTCTGATTAACTTTTTCCTTGGATTGAATATAAGACAGGGTCAAGAGGGCATCTTCATTAATCAGGAAGCGTACACGAAGACTCTATTAACGAAGTTCGGCATGACGGGTGATTCCAAAGTAAAGGTTCCAATGGCATTTGGCACGAAGTTGACTCCATCTCTTGAGAAACCGGCTGTTGATATGACTTTTTATCGTCAAATGATAGGGTCATTAATGTATCTAACGGCTAGTAGGCCATACATAATGTTTTATGTCTGTTATTGTGCCAGGTTTCAAGCTAATCCAAGAGAACCTCACATGATTGTAGTGAAAAATATCTTTTGGTATTTAAAGCGAACCTCGTCTCTCGGTCTTTGATATCCTGCAAAATCTGGCTTCTTTGTTCAAGCTTTCTCAGACGCTGATCTTGGTGGATGTGGATTGGATCGAAAAAGCACAACCGGCGGGTGCCAGTTTCTTGATGACAAACTTGTCAGCTGGCAGTCAAAGAAACAAACTTGTGTGTCCCTCTCCACAGCCGAAGTTGAGTACATTGTTGCAGCGTCCTGCACATCACAGGTCATATGGATATAAAGCCAACTTAGAGATTATGGCTTGAGCATGAAGAAAATCCCTCTATACTGTGACTCTGAAAGTGCAATACGAATATGTCACAATCCAGTGCAACACTCCAAGAAAAAGCATATCGCACTGAGATATCACTTCATCAAGGACCACGTTGAAGATGGAAATGTTGAAATTCACTTCGTTCGGTCCTCAGATCAACTGGCTGACATCTTCACTAAGACCTTACCAGAAGCAAGCTTTAACAAAATACTCTAAGGCTTAGGAATGATGGAAGCTGAGTCAGCACTGAAACCTCCTTCTACTCACTAAAATTGAATAAGCGAAATAGAGCGCATGCTCAGTCTATTTCGGCTCCTGAATTTTCGGGAACCGAAATGAACCGAACGCTCGGTCTATTTCGGCTCTTGAATTTTCGGGAACCGAAATGAACCGAACGCTCGGTCTATTTCGGCTCTTAAATTTTTGGGAACCGAAATGAACCGAACGCTCGGTCTATTTCGGCTCTTAAGTTTTTGGGAACTGAAATGAACCGAACGCTCAGTCAATTTCGGCTCTTAAATTTTTGGGAACCGAAATGCACCGAACGCTCGGTCTATTTCGCTTCATCTTTTCTAAGGAATGGTTTCGGTTGTATAATTTTATAAAGCTTTGTTATTCTTTCGTGTGTATATATTAAGTTTCTTTTCTGTTTTTATTATTTTTCAGAAAATCCAAAAATCCAAAAATATTTTCTTTTCTGTTTTTATTATTTTTCAGAAAATCCAAAAATCCAAAAATATTTACTTTTCTGTTTTTATTATTTTTCAGAAAATACAAAAGCTTCAAAAATATTTCTAAGTTTCTTTTTGTTTTTGTCTAATATCTCTATTCTAAACATCAATTCAAGTTCACAGATGCGAAACACGATGATGATGGGGCATGTATAATCTTCTTCTCCTTGTACTAGTTAAGTGTCCCTAGAAGCATGTTGCTGCATGTGGACCGAAGCCTCCATGACGCTGAGTGAAGCCTTACTGATTCGATAACAACCAATCATTTCTTCCCAATCAGGCTGTTAAAATCACTCAAGTCACGAGCTACCTTACTCTTCTCATAATGAGTTAAGAGTTTTCTGCTTTGTCATTCTTATATAGCAGAGGTACTTTCGGTTCCTTAACCATCTCACTTTTCTCCATCCTGTTTCGCTCCACATTCTTAACCCTTGAGACTCTCAGACATTACCACTGAGGTTTATGGTTACACAATTTCTGTGTTGATGATCTTGGTTCGTCTACCACGAGCTAAGTGAAACCCAAAATCCAACTCCTTGAATGCATTGACGATGAACACTCTAATGTTCAAGCTATTACTTGTTACCTCACGAAATCTCTTTTTCTTTTTGCGTGATCTTTATGAAACTGTCTAACACCAGGACGTTTCTTCCCATAAGATCCAGTTTATTTTTTTTGGAGATTTCTTACTATTTTCTTGTCACAAAATATATTCTCAAACCTACTTGTTCAACAAACCACATCGGTTTCACAAGTACTTCACCCGACTTTCGGTCTTATTTCAAGTATCAAGGTTTGGTTGAAGGTAAGCCACCTAGTAAAGCCTATAGTTGAAAAAGATGCCTTTCAATGTTTCTCTACAAACATTTGATCGTATTTTACGGGATACTACACAGACACTTCTAAGTCTCTCTTGACTTTGAAGGAAGAGATTCGTGCCCGGGATCATCAGTTTCATGTCTCAACAGACATCACTAAATCCCACAAATATTTTGCTTTATTTCTTTCTCATTGGCACACTCTTGCACGAAGGTCTTTATGATTTTCCAAAATTCTTGTTCATGGTACTAATGGCAATTTCCAGATTTATGCTTTCGATTCTAACAGATATGGCGATTTCCATTATTATGAAGAAGCGACAGTTGATTGCAATAACGCGAAAGGAAGAATCTAATTTATGATGGTGTTGATTTTTTTTAATAAAAATCAACTAAGGGTGAGTCAGCATGAAGTTGAAACGGTTCGAAATTTGAAAAGGAGCTAAGGTCGAAAAAAGTGCGTGAATTTGAAACGGTTCACATACCCATGCCTGCTGACGTATTTCTAGGGATACCAAGCTGTCACATCAGTTTTTTTCATGCGACGTTTTATAGATCCAGTCATTATCACAAACATAATTTTCTCTCTCCTAAGAGATGGTATAAAAGATTTTCTCGAACCTCTTGGACTCCTTTACCAAACTTTCTCTCTCTCTCTCTCTCTCTCTCTCTCTCTCTCTCTCAAGAACATATCGGCGATTCTCCACTGTTCATCTTCTTCTCACCTGCAAAAATGGCTGAATCTTCATCAGTTTTCGATCAATCCGCTCAGTCCACTCTTCTGACCATCAAACCTAATCAGAATCTGGTCATCGAACTCAACCCCTTTCTCTATGATTCGTATATGCTACATGTGGTCGAATGTCTCAAGTATTCGCCACTGGTGATTGCTCTCACACAGGTGGAATCAGTTCCAATGTCGATGCTCTCTGCTGTCTACTCCTCTGCCGTTTATGATAAAGCCAAGGAGCGCATATTCTTCGACATCGTCAATCAAAAATCCTCAATTTCAAAATCTAGGTTTTCTTCCTTGCTACGTCTTCCTGCTGCTGAATCATTTGTCAACCCAGATTCCATCACCAAAACTCAACTGTTCTCGATGCTCTATGATATGGGGTACACAGATATTCTCACAACAATTACCAAGTTCAAGAAGTCTTCTCTTCCTCCTCATTGGAACGGACTTGTAACGCTCCTCTCCAAGGGCTTATCGGAGAGGGTTGCTGGTTCAGACGGTACGAGCAGGGCTTTCTTGACCATTCTATATGGCCTATATTATGGGATTAATTTGGACTATGGATCGATCATATGGGCTCAACTCGTTCAGAGTATAAGCTCTTCTTCAAGATTCACTGAAATTTCTTGTGCACGGTTTGGACTATCGTCACTCATTGGGCGATGGAAAAGTTCACAGTTCCTACAATGTCGGATTCCCTCATGTCTTCGATTGGTACATTTCATACGACGAGGATTCTTATCTCAGATCCTTCCAAGTTTGTCTTTAACGGGTCAATTCCAGAATCGATGTACCGATGTGTCTCCAATGAAAGTAAAATAATGGCTGATTACAAGAAGTTGACTCCTTCAGGTCCACGCCAACTCACTCCCGAGATGCAGGGTTCATTGGATGCTGCGGACAAGCCAACAAAACGAGGGAAGAAGGCTGATACCAAAGGAGACAAAGTGGGTCAATCCTCCAAGGTTTCAACCCCTATGAAACGCAAGGCAGAGCAAGCTGTGCCTACTGCTTCAAAGAAACGAAAGGTCAAAAAGCAAGCTCGACGAACGAAGTCTCCTTCACCTTCTACAAGTGACCCTGAGTATGTTCCTTCTGATGGCCAGCCAGATCCTCAGTCCACTGATGATGAAGCTACTGAAACCAATAGTCCATCTAGAGGTAATTCGCCTCCTCCCTCACCCACTAATGATAGCAACCGAACCTCGCCTCCACGTTCTGTTCCACTTTCGGTTCATATTACTATCGCTCCTTGTCCTCCACCTATCACATCTACAACCGCTTCATCCATCCCCATTCCAACCCCTCTGTTCTCTACAGATACAACTACCACAACCACTACTACACCCGAACCTACAGTTCATGTCAACGTATCTGATATAGGGGGCATCCACTATCGGTCCTACTCCACCTGTTACTTCAACTCCTTTAACCCCACCTCCACCACCTGAACCTGTTCTTGGCGGTGAAGACATGGAATTCGATTCAACCTATTTCAGTCCTTACCGCGTACAAAGCGATGAAGATGATGACGCCCCGATTACCAAAAAGCATCTCAAGGTTGTCACGGAAAAGCTTGATCAATTGCTTTCTTCGTCTTCTACTGGTGCATATTCAGAGGCTGCTCGCAAAGCTCTGTTCTCATCAGTTGTCACAAATCATGAGGCCTCCATCTCCAATGCAGAAAAATCCATTGAAGCTTCGACCTCAACAGGCCAGAAAGCTTCTCTTGCCGTTGAAGCTTCCACCAAAGATTGCAAGGAAGCGACCGCGAAAGTCGAAAAACTAGTTTCATAGGCCCAACTCTTTCTGGATTCTATACAAGTGGCAGCTCAGAAAAATGCTCAAACAGTGAACGCCTCCGTTGATAATCTTACGCGTTCACTGGAGGTAGAGAAGAAAAATTATAAAGCAGCTCGTAAAGCAATTGAGGCTGCTAACCAAGAGCTTCATACTTCGGTTGATGATCGGCTGACTCAACTTGAAGTCGAGCTTGCAGTTGAGAATAAAATTATGGATGAACTGGACAAGCGAACCTCACAGCTTAAGATTCAGAATCTCAAGCTTAAGAATGCCACCAAAGAGATTGAAGATTTAAAATCTGAGCGAGAGGTGATTAAAAGCTCAGTTGGAGATGTGCATTCCATTCTCTTACATCTACTGGAAGCTCACGACTCCATTCTGACCATCTCCATCCGACGCCACTTGGCTGAAAAGCTAATACTTGCATTGGATGTGTTGAGTCGCATTGAAGGTGTTCCGGCGACTGGTGTCCATCCGAAACAAGGGGGAGATAAGGTTTCTCAATCTCAACCCCCTCCAAAACCGAAAGTCACTACTGAGCCGAAGGTTAATGAAGCTTCGGGCAGTATGAAGGACAAGAAAAAGAAGAAGATTGGAGATGATGATGTTGATGAAAATGATGATGACGATGATATAGGAGGGAATGCTTCGAAAAAGGAAAGTTTGAAAGTCAAGCCCACTGATCAAGAGATTCGGGAAAGACTTTAGAAAGAGAAGGAACTTCTTGACAAGGAGTTGAAAGTGAACAAGCTGCTAGAGCAGAAGAAGTCCATGTTTCCTGAATGGACTACGGAATCGCTTCTCAGGGAGGTTATTGATGCACCGAGCACTCATTGGCTTGAACCCGTTTTTTTGTTCGGGCTTGAGAACTCGAAGGACTCACAGTTTGACATGCCAATAACCCGAAAGGCATTTATTTTTCACTATTTTGAGTCGACGGCTGGCGTTCCTTCTCCAGACCCGAAGGTAGATCGGGATTTGCTCGAGTATTATCTCGAGTTTGCTCAGCCACAATACCTGACCTAGAGCACTCAGAAAATCACAACGGTCAAGGTGTTGAAGCCCACTTCGGCAGGGAAATTCATCAACATTAAATTTAAAGTGACCCGAGGCTCTGATAGCTCGGTCCATATGATTTCTCTGGCTGACCTGCCGAACTTGAACCCTCACGACTGGATACTCCTTAATAATATTTTGCTTACCAATCCACAGGAGTGTCAGCCAATCATCGATCACATCAAGAGAATGCTCGTTTGTTATATTCATGAGGTCGCGAAGATGGATCAGGAGATCGCTTCTGCTATTCACAAGAAGGCCACGATGAAGCCGATTGGGAGGGCAAGTGATATGAATGCAATGGTTAGGGGAAAGATTGATCCCAAATTTCACACTGTTATGTTCATGAGAAGCGAAGGTCAAAAATGCTTGTTCGCTTTGATTGACAAACACCTATTTTCCATTTCTTGTTTGGAGCACATTTTGGAGATCATACATAGGTGTAATCAGAACAGTGAAGCTGATAAGAAGTTGTTCACTGATATGCTTCGGTGGTATATTCAGTTTCGACAAATGCTTCTTGCGATCATCCCTTGGCTGTTCAAGGTTGTAAAGAAGACCAAGTTCACTCAACCGAAGTAGTCTCTCGCCTCAATTGACGCAAAGGGGGAGATTGTTAGGTCTAGAGTTTTGCGTCATATGGGCTTAGTGTCGTTATTTTGTTTACCCGGTTTGGGCCTGTCCAACCATGGTTTATCATTAGGGTTAGTGCATATAAATATTGCATGCATGTATAGCTTTTAAATAAATCGTTCTCATTAATTACTTGCATAGTAACCCTAGAACACCTCTACAGTCGAAGTTCTTCATCGAGCTCTTTTGAGGTGTGAGTTATTAATCATTTGACACCATTGATCCATTCTCGTATCTTTGCTTGATTAAATATTGTTTTTCTGTTTGGAATCTATCGATCTACAACTCTTATATTCCAACAGGTTTTCAACCCACAATAATTAAATTCTTTAATTATATATTATATATCAAATAATTTACCTGATTACCCGTGCCTGTTATTCTCACATACTGATCTCAAGGGACCTATCTTAAGGATCATCATCATCAATGGGTATACAATACTGCTTGGGGGATTCCCTTAGCAATATGCGTCATTAAGGCAACCATGGGGGATAGAGTACCTCAAATGAACAGATAGTTCATTAAGACCTACATGTTGCGAGCCTATCAGCGTTGCCACTAGACTGTCTAGAATAGTCTGTGGTTGTCATGTATACTCGGTTAGATGACTGGTTCATTAATAGTCAAGTCATCATCACTACATCATTTTCATCATCCATTACTACCCAAAATATTTTATATGTATATATATATATATATATATATACATATATGATTATTCAAGTAAAATTATATAATTTATATAACATAAATATCAAGTAATTCAGATAATATGTACACATAGCATTTAATCATCTAGATACTTTATATATGTGAGTAAGTTGAAGGTAACTATGCACTCACTTGTTAAAGTGGATGACTAGAAAGTTAGGCAGCGTTGCTCTAGCACTTAGCTTTTCCTTTGATGTGACCTAGTACAATTATCACTAAGTCTTAGTCTAATATTCCTTATGACTAATGATAGTATAGATTTCTTAATAATCCCAATGTCTATTGATTTATAGCTTATAAGAGACAACCAGGTAGGATCATATCAAAGGTAGGGTCTGTCTGGTATACAGAGTATACTGTTTGGAAATCCCACTTTAAACACCTCACTAAATCCAGCCAAGACATCATCCGCATAAGTAGATCAATCATTAATATGACGTTCGAATCATTTACAAATCTTACTTATAAATTTGTAATAACGACTATGAATTTAAATATAAATTACACTAAAATAAAATAGAGTGTAATTTAACTTCCAGAGATTCCCAAGACAAGGTCCGAAAATTGCATTGCCAGAGCTTCTACTCGATGGCTACAATTGTTCGGGCACTCAGAGGTCGTACGCACCGCCGTAATACTAATTATAAGAGAATTTTGGGCTAATACGCGAAGAATTTCGAGATGGAAACGAGTTAAAGGTGTGGGGAAGTACAGAGCTTCGAATAATATTTATTCCCGAAAAACAAGATGCAAGACGCACAAATGGTCGGAGAGGGTGATGTGATAGTTATCTAATGGTGACATGTGGTGAGATCTTAGGGGTTGTCAGAGGCGCGCCGCAGCTCCTGTTTGTGTGTGTAGTTGCACGCATATTTTTATAAAATCTTACAAAACTCATATCTTCTTCATTAGAGCTCCGTTTTTGACGGATTCTATATCGACGCGTAGCTATCGAAGAGCTCCACAACTTTCATTTAGACACTGTTGACTAATTTTGAATTTTTTTAAAGTCATATTTTTAACTGGATTAGACTGTCAAATTTTGTTAAAAAATCATAACTCACTCATCCGACGTCCGTTCTTAACTGACTTTATATCAACAGACTCCTATTAACGAGATCTTCGATTCTTATTTTGGTTGCTTCGGCTAAAAATCAACCGAACTAAAATTTGATTTTTGTGGTAACACAATTATACTGAAATATTAAAAAACCCATAACTTCCTCTCATGAAGTCAGATTTGAGAGTTCTCTATATGCACGCTCTCAGTTTTACTATTACTATAAATTTTGTTTAGATTACTCATACTACTAAGCGATCTATTTCTGATTCACTATTTACGATATTTGTAGCCTCAAAGGGTCAAATGCAAAACTTCAACACATTATAACTTCTTCTTTATAAGTTGGATTGAAGTTTTCTTTATATCTCTGGAATCCTCATCATGACTACTTCCTCTTTCATCTGGGCTATTCGTCCTAATTATAATTCTATTTTTGACGTATATTTTATTCTTATTTTATTATATTGTTTTACGCACATATACTACACATAACTACGTAAGTCACATAATACTCAGATAATTATTTTTATTAACTTCATAAAAGGTTACAATTGTTGACCATTTCAATTACATCATTTCATTAATGCCTAACAAGAAACACGGGGGTTACAATTTTCTCCCCCTTAGGATGATTCCATCCTGGAATCATGCATTAGCAAATAGATGTAGGTACCGACTCATCATGTCACTTTATGTTTCCTTAGTGAGGTTCAACCCATACGTATGTTTCTATCGCACAAGCACTAGTTCGACTATCTTACGTCGTAACTTCTTCATCTTACGGTCAACAACTGCTTTTGGTTCTTCAATCAGCCTCATATTCTCATCGATCCTTAACTTCGTTAGAGAAATTATATATGAAACTTCTCTCGATAACTTCCTCAAATAACACACATGAAAATTGTTATGAATGCCTTCCAATTCTTCTAGTAATTCCAGCTTGTAAGCTTGGTTCCTAATTCTTTGAAGAACTTTGAATGGTCCAATGAATCTTGGACTCAGTTTTCCTCACTTTCCAAATCTAATAAGTCCCTTCCATGGAGATATTATGATGAAAAATTGGTCTCTGATTTCAAATGCAATCGGTTGTTGCTTTTTGTAAGCATAGCTCTTCTGACGATTTTGAGCTGCTAAGATCCTTTCCTTGATCACTTTCTGTTTCTCAGCGATCTGATAGACAATCTCAGGGCCCATAAATTGCTTCTCTCCAGCTTCAAGCCAACAAGATGGCATACGACATTTCTCAACGTACAACGCATGATAAGGTGTTATCTTCATGCACGAACGGTAAGGATTATTATAGGAAAATTCTAAAAATGGTAGATCCTCATCCTATTTACCAAGAAATTCCAGAGTACAAGGTTTCAACATATCCTCATGTGTTTGAATTTTCCTTTCACTCTAACCATCAGTGTGTGGATGGTAGGTTGTACTCAAACATAATTTTGTACCTATCTCTTTCTGTAAGCTCTTCCAAAATCTAGATTTAACACGACTATCATGGTCTGACATTACTGCCAAGGAAACATTGTGAAGTTTCATTATTTTTTTCATGTAAACATTTACAAGCTTACCCATAGACCATCTCTCATTGACCGCTATAAAGTGTGCACTCTTTGTGAATCGATCCACGATTACCTAAATCATGTTGTTACCACTCTTCGTCGTGGATACTTTGGTCACAAAATCCATGGTGATTTCTTCCCATTTACCCATGGGTATATGTAAAGGCTCTAAACTTTAATATGGTTTCTGATGTCATCTTAACTCTCGCATAGGTCACACATTTAGCCACTTACTTTACAACATCGAACTTCAGCGTCGACCACCAATATTAAGGCTTTAGATGCCTATACATCTTGGTACTGTCGGGATGAATCTAGTACATGGTCTTGTGAGCTTCTTCCATGAGAAGTTCTCTCATTCCTCCCTTCTTCGGCACCCAAATCCTGTTTTGGGATACCTTCAATCCTTGACTGTTTGTGACGAATACTGTGTTTTTCCTAAATGTTCTTCATTTCGGTTATCTCCCTCCAAAGTTTCCTCCTGAGTTTTCCTGAAACTTTCTATCATCGTTGAGACAATATTAATTCTTACTGCTCTTGGCCTTTTCTTTTCTAGGTTTATCTTTCTCAAAGCATCAGCTATCACATTCACTTTACCACGGTGTTAAAGTATCTTGCAGTCATAATCCTTGAGCAATTCTAGACAATGTGTTTGTCTCATGTTCAATTTCATTCTGATCAAAGAGATAATGTAGACTCTTATGATCAGTGAAAATTTTACACTTCATATCAGAAAGATAATGCCTCCATACCTTTAATGCAAAAACCACCGCCGCCAACTCCAAATCAAGAGTGTGGTATCTTTTCTCATGGTATTTTAGTTTTCTGGATGCATATGCTATCACTTTATCTCTTTGGGTAATAACACAACCTAACCCAACTCTAGATGCATCACTGTAAACTGTGAATTCTTCAATTCCGTTGGGTAATTCAAGGATT